>NC_051186.1:138449223-138815056 GCF_013339695.2 Rhipicephalus sanguineus
ATACAACACATGAGAAAAGGGCAGCCAACTTGAGCAAGGGCCGTAAAAGTAGCCATACGTTAGTGAAAACAACTGCAATGGTGTTATTCAAATCAGTAAATTTTGGTGGAAATGTAAATAAGTACAGCAGAAACCCTTCAAAATCACAATTTCTGGGACTAAAGCATAAATCGTTGACTTTAGCAGTCATTTTGTGCAGGATGACAAAGCCTCTACGGCAGAAACGACATTCTCTTCATGTGTCTCGCGTGACTTCTTAAAAGGGCTAGAAGTACCATTGACAATAAAAATGAGTACTACATGAGTGCGTCGAAATAACAGTTGCTGTTATTGAAGCAAAAATTGTAGCAACTTCTGCAATCGTTTCTCACATGATGACGAAGTACGAGCAATTAATATTCTCGAGTAACAGTTCGTACCTAGTCCTAAGAAACGACAGAAGCAGTTCGTCAGATACTCAATTTCTAATTTCTATGAGTGCAGAGCCTCCTGGATGCAGAGCGCTTTTGCTTGTCCTATTTACTTCCAATTACAGTTTAATGTCACGTTCAGCAATAGGTGGTCTGCGAAATGTGTCATGGAACAGTCTTCTGCCCCCCCCTCCTCCTCTGTGTCCCAGGCACTTATCTAAAAGTCTTTTCTTTTGTGTAATGCAAGCACCAAATTCAATTCTGGGAACTCGAAACACTCCTTGGTTACCACGTTTTGACACCGCATACTGGAATGCCAGCACCTGCGACGTCGCAAAATATTGCTGATTTGATTCAAATTGAGGCAACAAGAAACTAGCCAGAAAGTAGCCAAAACATCTTTTCTGCCACCACCGGCCTAAAAAAGTGGCCAAATTGGCACAAATCAGCCAAACCTGGCAACCCTGACTGGTAACGTACGAGGTTTACTGCACTAGAAACTCCTGTATTAATATGAGGTTCCTGGTAGCTAGTTCTCTAACGCAACCTTCGATCATCAGAAGTAACAGCTGGCCTCTCGTTTTCATTGGTGGAGTTTTGTGCCGAATGCTGAATCCACATTGCTTCGACCTCCAAGTGGCTGAGCACTGCACATCACCCGAACAGACATGGCCCGACTCCGAATGTTCATGAAATAAGCTTTTCTGATGCATGAACCCACGGAGAGGGTTGTGGTTTCGTCGATGATCCCGATTCATCAGCTCAGCTATTGCAGATGTAGTGAGCTTGTGAGGCAGGTGGTGAGCGTTAGGAGCAACTGAAGAGTCGCATGATGGAAAACCAGGTGGTAGGCCAGTATGCGAGGTAAAGAATCAAGGGCATTGAATAATTCACTAACGCCTTGCATCATGTAGTGCAGTGAAGACGAAGAAAATGCCAATTTTCGTGCAGAAGGAATACCTGATGGAAGGCTAGGTCTTTGGGAAAAGGACTTTGACTGTGATGGCTGAGTTGAAATTTCTCTAGATGGTGACTGTATATGAGTCTTTAATGTAGTTTTAAATCAGGTGATCATCACTGCTCCAATTTTTTCCCACGAATCATTGTGCTAGATGTGTGCAAGGTAGAATTGAAAGGCTTCACTAGTGAAGTAGTCATTGAGATTGGAAACCATATCCCGTTCCAACCATGATACAGCGGTAGCATCGTGTTTAAAAAGGTCTAACGAGTTCTGCACGTATCCACTGACCACTGACCCTGCATAGTTTTGGAGGTCAAGGTCCGTCTATGACGCTGTGATGATGCTGGTCACTGTATACAGTAGGGATCTGGTTCTATAGTTCACATATGGTCAAAGTGTGTGCTGAGAGCGTTGTGGATGATGTGCGGCTGATGAAGTGGGTGCCAGGTCTGCATCTTGTTGACTTGTTTGAATCTAGAACTGGGAAATGTGGTTTGGCTCAGACGCCATAGTTATATTCTATCACACGAACAGTTCTTCCTTGTTGGCTTCTCCTATATTCTGGGACAGAACCGGAACAAAGCTTTTATGACCTACCCTTCGTAGTTTTCTTCTTCCAAGCCATATCTCCATGACCCATTATTTCCAGTGCAATATACATATCGTGAGGCAACATTTAGGACGCTCAAGACACTTCTTTATTGCGTTGAGTATGAGCCCCAAACCCAAAACCAAGCAGTGATGATGAGTATGTACATATGAGAAGATGAAGCGCATAAACAATGCTCACACTAATTTTCCCTGCGCATGCGAGCGGCCAGCCCAGCCATGATTTAGGCGGGAAAGGTATGGTGAACAAATAGCTTGAAGCGTGAAACGTGAACTATCTCAGATGCACAGTAACGACAGTCTGAAGAAATCTCGATGAGGGTGACAAGGTAGTTGACTGGGGATGTTTGTTCCCAAACAATGTATGGTTCAAGAAAGTGCGACTGAAACTTCGCACACATCCGGGAGTACGAACAGGCATCCAAAGTAGTACATCTCCAGGACGGAAGGTGACGTCGCGATGAACGCTGCTTGCAGTCTTGTTGGTTGCCCTCTGTGTTGAGACGAGCATGTTCTCAACATTCATCCAGCCTAAAGATGAAACTTCCTGGTGTAGTTGTAGAGGTTTTCATCGTTACAATGCAGAAAAAGGCGTCGATGGTGAATGTCGGCGCAACCCAACCATACACACAAGTTCTCGAAGCACGGCATGACGACCCATCTGCTCGCCACTTGGGATTTCACAAGACGTACAACCGCGTTAGGAGCAGTTTCTTCTGGCCTGGCCTTTCTACCTTTGTGGCCAAGTATGTTGCTTCTTGCACACTTTGTCAATGCCGGAAACGACAAACTTCATCTCCTGCTGGCCTGTTACAATCCATCCCATGTCCCGAAACACCATTTGCCATTATCGAAATTGACCTAGTCAGGCCACTTCCCATAACGCCAGCACGTCATCAGTGGATCGTGACGGCTGTCGATCATCTCTCACAGGGCACGCAGCGACCGCCCCTCTACGCACTAGTTCTGCGTCAGACGTTGCCGCCTTCTTTTTGGAAGCCATTGTGTTGCGTCATGGTGCACCTCGCGTGCTGTTCAGTGATCGCGGCAAGACCTTTTCATCCACAATTCTTGAAGAAGTGATAAAAACTTGTGGCACTGTTCATAAGACAACATAGGCCTATCACCCTCAAACAAATGTCTTAACAGAGAGATTCCATCGGACTCTAACAGACGTGATATCAATGTAAATCGGACCAAACCACGATAACTGGGACACAATCTTACTTTTCGTGACGTTTGCGCACAACACCGCTGTCCAACGGACTACCGGATATTCACCTTTCTATCTCGTCTACGGTCGTGGGATTCTACACTAAGAGCGCATTGAAAGCAACAGTCCCAATACCTTTGAGCAGGTGGCACACATGGTCGTTCTCTGCCATTGAGCTGTCGACGTGACGGCAGAGCGCGAGGACGTCTTCTATGTAAGTAGTGTACGACTTGCCCATATGTTGAACAAGCCCAGCAAGCCTCTCCTTCGCGATATCTGAGCGCACAGATGGGTTGGCAAATATCTGATGTAGCTGAAGCATAAAAGAGGTCCAATTCGGGAAATCTGTCGCATGGTTGAAGAACCATGTCTTTGCGACGCCTGTGAGGTAAAATGCAACGTGGGTGAGTTTCGCAGGCTCATCCCAGTGGTTGAAGGCACTCACATGGTCATACTCCTCCAACCAGTCTTCAACGTCCTCACCACGAAGACTAGCGAACATAGGTGGATCCTTTTGAGGGCTGGTGACCATCCAAGAAGGGGTTGCCGCCGGGGCAAGCATTGGGGTTGCTGCCGTGCAGGGCTGCTCATCGTGCGACTTCGCCGAATGCAGGTGGTGTAAGCAGCGTCCCGAACGGAGCTCCAGGGATGTGTTCTAGGTGAAGCTGGAGATCGTTGGTTAGCGTGAAAGGATTCAGGGACCGGACAGCACTCTCCACCACTTGTGAGGCGACGTTTAGGACACTCAAGACACTTCTTTCTTGTGTCGAGTATGAGCCCCACAACCCAAACCCAAGCAGTGATGATGAGTATGTACATATGAGAAGATGAAGCGCATAAACAATGCTCACAATATATATATGTACATATACAGTTGAACCCCTCAATAACGAAAGCCCTTAACAACGAAATTCTTGTGGCAACAAAAAAATCTGGAGTCCCCGGCGAACGTCGATAGAGTTCAATGCATTTGCTCCCTCTCGATAGCGAAGAAATTTTAAAAACACTCCCGCAATAATGAAAGTTTCAGGTAGTGATCAGCAACATTTTTTCAACCCATGAGCTAGTTGGGAACCCAGAAGTTGAAAAAATTGCAGCACTGTTCATTCGACAAGTCGGGCATCTTTGCCGGAGACAGAAGCAGGTGTTTCTTCTGCAAGCACCGATGACCTGCAGCCAGTAGCTGAAACATGGGACGCACCTCGCCATGTCGACGCAGTGATGCCAGACGCTGTTCAACTGCACGATTTTTTGTGTGCCGACACCGACCTGATCATGCACGAAAAGTTCAGCGATGACGCTATCATGGAAAGTTTGCAAGAGTGACGACAAGAGTAAGGAAAGCAGCAAAAGGCAAGGAAGTTTGATCAAAATTCTTGATGCTTTTGACATCATTCACACTTTCCTTGGAGGCCACCACGACGACGAAGCTATGCAAAGCTTATTAAGCTGCAAGGCTTGAACTGTCAAGCTCCTTCAAAGCAACCTGAAACAGAGCAAGATCAGTGACTTCTTTAAGTAAATTTTGGTTGTGCGAAGTAATCTGTGTGCATATTATTCTTTTTTCGCTACAACTAAATTCTCACGAGAACGAACAAATATTGCTTACCCGGCGATTTCGTTATTGGGGGGTTCGACTGTACACACACACACACACACACACACACACACACACACACACACACACACACACACACACACACACACACACACACACACACACACACACACACACACACACATACTTATATATATGATGCTGAATAAAGCCTCAGGGTCAGTTTCTCACTAAGCAGCCGGGTTTATGGATGTTGCCGGCTCCGCTGTTGTTCTGCCACCCTCACTCGGTGCCGTGTCACGCTCACCTCCTCCATTTGACAGCCCAAGTATCTGGCTGACACGGCACCTACAGTTCGAAGACTTCCGTTACACAACAGGGCTTCCTGCAGCATTGCGGGAAGTCCAGGTCTGGTCCATGCTCTAACTGCAGAGCACCGCAACAGAGAACTGTTTTCGTGTCAACAATGCTGCGAGAAGCAGACTCAAATAAAGTAATAGCTGTCAAGGAGGCGTTCACTGACCATTTTGTCCACCCACTCAACGAGTTGTACGAGTCTGCCTCCATCCACCACTGGCTGCAGCAATGGGGTGAGATCACCGATGCATTTTTTACCGCACTCCATACCATAGTACAGTGCTGCAACTATGCATCATCTACTATTGTAGACAGGCTTGTTTGAGATAGCTTCATCATTGCTTTGCTCGACCACAAAATTTCGGACTAACTCTTTCACAGCCCAAATATAACATTGCAAGGGGCATTGACTCAAGTATGCCAGCACGAAGACGGTGATAATGTATGCGAGATTCACGTCTCAGAAGAATCGCATTTGTTCACCGTCGCTGATGCGTAAAGGGAAGCACATCAGCATAGCGTCGGTTCACAAGCATGGCCATCTTTGTACATTCTGTGGGCGTGTGTTTCATCTGCGTGCGGAGTGTCCAGCTCGCCATGTGTCCTGTGGCAAAAATGGCCACTGCAAAGTCATCTGCATTAAGAAAAAGAGGTAGGCAGGAAGTTGAGGTGGCCAGTTCGGTGGAGCTTCACGCCATTATGGAAGGCCATCGACTGAACGAAAAAGTTCATTGAAGTGCTCGTCAATGAATGCATGCTGTCATTCAAGCTAGACTCCAGCGCCAAAGTCTCGGTTGTTATGAGTGTGTTTACTGGCATTCTTGTCAAGCTAGAGGTGCCGGGGGGCTAACTGAAGGGGCCAGCCAATAACACCCTGCCAGGTCTGAGAACCTACAGTGCTATTTTGTCTTGGCATGGCAAGGCTATGTTTTGTATTGGCAGTACAGACAGTTCCTCTGCTAGACTCTTCGGTGATTCAACCCCTGGGGGCTCTGCAAGTTTCTAGACTTTTGGGAACACTGGAGTACAAAACCAGACATTCACAAGAATGAGAGACACAGGACGGGTGCTACTTTCATCTACCTTTATTTGAGGCTTCACCAGCAAACACAGGGTCCATTATGAAAGTAATGCGCATGATTTTAATGTGATGTGACTATCGATGGGAGCGTGATAAAACTGGTTGGGCAATATGGTGGAGGGGTCTGCCCTTCCAACACAGCCAGTTTACTCCGAGCAGTGTGAGTGGAAAGAAGTGCCTCCGCGTGAAACATGTGCTAAGAGGTTTATTGGCAAAGAATATGGCAAGAACAAGCAGCGGTCAGCAGCGTTCGGCCAAGCGCAGCAACCACGAGCTCATGCCGATGGTGATGCCACTCAGGCGCAGAGCAATGCCGCTGAGGCCACTCTTCTTCTTTACAATTGCCCTCCGCAGAAAAAGGCGCCATCCTGGCGGCTTAGGGTGAGGACACAACGATTGGGTCGTAGTACGGCTTAATACGAGAGACGTGGACCAGTTCGCGGCCCCGATAGCGTAGATCTGTCGATGGTGTGATGGGCTCCACGAGGTAATTGACGGAGGACGTTTGCTCTACAACGCGGTATGGTCCGAGGTATTTGGCAACGAGTTTTGCGGAGCGGCCGGGTGCGGTAGCGGGTACCCGAAGCCATACCAAAGAGCCAGGGGGAAAAGTTGGTGCCGAACGGTCTCCAGGTTGACGGGATTGCTGCTGCCACTGGTCCTCGGTAGAAAAGGAGCGGGCAAGCTGGCGGCATTCTTCAGCATGTCGGGCAGCTTCGGACAGGGGGGTACTTTCGGACTCGTCAGGTTTATATGGAAGAATGGTGTCAATCGTATTGGACGGTTCTCGTCCGTATAGAAGAAAGTACGGAGAAAATCCAGTAGTAGCTTGTGCCGCAGTATTGTAAGCGTAGGTGCCGAGCTGCGTGGTTGGTCTGGGACGCAAGGCATCAAAGAGAGTTGACGAGCGACCTCAGCGCGTATGAACTCCTGAATCTTCGACAGCAGAGGAGCGTGGTCGTCTCCGATGCCAAGACTGGCGAGAGAGTCGTCAGGCACCGAAGGACGTCTGGTGTGAAGGCGTTGCCGTCGTAACTCGTCGTAACTCTGGCATAATTCTGTCAGTTCGACGACAGAGCGGGGACTCTTCGACAGTAACATTTGGAAAGCGTCGTCCTCAATGCCCTTCATAATATGTTTGATTTTTTCCTCTTCGGACATCGACGCGTTCACCCGCTTGCAAAGGTCAAGGATGTCCTCGATGTAGCTGGTGAAGTTCTCACCAAGCTGTTGGGATCGACTGCGCAAGCGTTGTTCTGCGCGGAGTTTTCGTACCTCGGGCCGACCGAAAACCTGGGTGAGGCTGGTCTTGAAAACCGACCACATAGGAAGGTCAGCTTCGTGGTTTATGAACTACGAAGCTCAGGCGCAGAGCAATGCCGCTGAGGCCACTCTTCTTCTTTACACATGCGATAGTGACTGAGGATCTGCAAATGCAAAAGGTCTGCGCGAAGCTTGTGCCGGAAGTTTTGACGGACGATCAGAAAGAACTTCGAGTTTTGTGCGGTCAAGAATTGCTGGATTTGATTCAAAATGAGCCGGACTTTCTTAACTCTGTCGTAACTGAAGACGAGTCCTAGATACTCGAGTACGACCCAGGATCGAAAAAGCAGAGCAGCGAGTGGCACACAAAATCACCCCCCACCCCAAGAAAGCACGAATGAGCAAGTCTCGCATAAAAACGATTCTCATTGGCTTTTTTGACCCCCAAGGAATCATCCATTTTGAGTTTGTACCACAGGGAGAAGCAGTCAACTCAGCCTTTTACCTGGAGGTGCTCAAGAGATTGAAACGCCGGGTTGCGCGCATGAGGGCTGACATCAAAGACACGGTCAAGCTCCACCATGACAATGCTCCCAGCCCCAGGTCCTTCATCATTACCAACTTCCTGGCCTGGAGCAACACCCCAATGGTCCCCCCCATCTCCCTTACAGTCCCGACTTGGCTCTGTGCGATTGTTCTTTGTTTCACCGACTGAAGAGAGAGATGAAAGGAAAGCATTGGGAGACCGTGGAAAACATTCAAAAGCATGTTACAACGTTCCTGAGAGACATTCCCATTGAGGACTTTCAGGGTGCCTTCCAGGCGTGACAGACACGTCTCCGCAAGTGTATTGATGCAGCAGCAGAGTATCTTGAAGAATTTTAACAATCTGTGCAGGTCCGATCAAGAAATCTATTTTTCCCAGAAAAGTGCCATTACTATTATAATGGACCCTGCATATGCAGAAAACACACACGTGCAGAAAGTCACATGCATTGTCAGAAACACGCTAGCACTTCAAAAAAAATTATCGAAATACTCAGTCTCTGCCCTCCAAAGCTTCACCGACATGTCACTAACACACGTACCCCCCTCTCTATGATACGCTTGTAATAGTTCTCATGCCATCTTATCCCTGCCTCTGCCTACAATCTTTATCTCATTCAATTTCAGCTCACATGCTCTGCAACTTGCGCAATGCCCAGCCAAATTAGTACCCCTGCTTTTAACAGCCCGTGAATGCTCCCTTGCCCTGTCATTAATACAACGACGTCTGGCCTATATACACCTTGCCGCAGGTCAACGGGATCTCAAAGACAACCCCCTTTTTTTCTTAAGTGATAGCGTGTTTGTGACAATGCATTTGACTTTCTGCACATGTATGTCTTTCTGCATATATCTGCTGGCGAAGCCTCAGATAAAGGTACATGAAAGTAGCACCCATCCTGTGTCTCTCGTTCTTGTGAATGTCTCGTTTTGCACTCTAATGCTCCCGCCAGCTATGAACCATCTTGCCGAATTTCAAGTTTTGTCAAGTTTCTAGAGCATGTCTCAGAAGCTCGGAACCCCTCTGGTCAGCTGCGTCTTGAGCCGGGAGACGTCAAACTTCCACTAGGTCAAGCTTTCTCCAGAGTTGCAAGAGCATACCACGTTCAGAAACCTATCCGGTCATTACTGTTTTCTCTGAGTTCCATTTAGGATTGAAACTGCTCTGGAGAATTTCCAGAGGCAGATGTCCTAGATCCTGGAAAGCCAAGCCGGTGATGTTGTGAACAAGATTAATGGTATTCTCGTCTTTGGCAAGACGTGCAAAACATGACCTTCACTTGCATAAAGTCCACAGTCAGCTGACAAATGAAGGGGTCATGCTAAACCACAAGAAGTGTACCTTTGCAGTTAGCAGTGTCAAGTTTCTTGCGGTAATCGGTGCAGATGGCATCTCTCCCAATATTCTGCAATAAAAGCCACAGTGGCGTCGCAAGAGGTCGCCAGTGTCCGTTACCTCCTGGGCCTCAGTTAATCACGTTGAATGCTTCCTACCTCACATATCAGGATTGACACGGCCAATCCCAGCTTTGCTGTTGCAGGAGTCCGAGTGGACCTGGCGCTCTACTCAAAGAACTGCTATGCTCTGACCTTTATGTTGCCATGTACCACATAAAATACAAAAGCACAGTATCACCTGATGCTGCTCCTTTGGTCTTGGGGCCATTCTGCTACAAGAGCAGCCTTCCGGGGAGCATCCACCAGTTGCAGCATCAACAAAATGTCAACACAGTCAGACAGAGAAGGAGGCTTTGGCTGTAAGCTGGGCCGTGCTGCCTTTCAAACAGTTTATCTACGTAAATTTCTTCTTTCAGACAGATCATCAGTCACTGCTAACACTCATGGGGGCAATGGATGTCGACTTGCTACCTCTCTGTATTCAGCAATTCCAACAGAGGCTGGTGCGCTTGCGATACCGAATACTGTATGTACCTGGCAAGTTCATAGCCATGGCTGACTGTGGGGGTCAGGATCATCACGTCGTAAGGCGTGTGATGCAAGGAAGATGAAGTAGGTGGTGCACAACGATGAGGCACAGGACAGTTATATTACCATGACAAACAGACATTAAATACTACTACAGCTACATTCACAAGCAGCGTGAATTGGCAAAAAAATGGGAAAAGAAATAGCCAGTCTCACAAGTTCTCGAGAGTCCGGTGGTTTGTGGGGACTCGTTGTGTCCTTGCTGTGGCACAGTCTGGAGTTAGTGAAGACCAACACCAAAGAGTAGAAGCGGCCACAAGGATTCGAGAGTGTAGGCGGTTGACAGCTCTGTAGAGGTGGATGCAGGCTGCTGGGAAGTCTTGAGCCGTACAACGAGCAGAGTTGTACGCTGCTATTTCTGCTCCATTTTTCGCGAAGCATGCTTCACAATGACATGCCCACACAAAGACATGCACTGATGGGCGATCCACTGCCGAGTCAAGCTCTTAGTCAAAGCGATTCTTAAGCCTCTCCTGGGCTTAGTTGCCACATGTCAAGACGAGCTCTGCCATGCCCAAACCAACAATGGCGAGTGCAATATTCTGCTGAAATGGTGCACCAAAGGCAGGCATGGGCAGTCAAGGCTCACTCTTCCCGTTAAAAGTACTGGCAGCACTGTAGAGATCTCGGTGTCTGCGAGGGGCTACTTCTGAATGATAAAAATATTTGGGATTTTATGTGCCAAAACCACCATATGATTATGAGGCACACCATAATATAGCGCTCCGGAAATTTCGACCATTTGGCGTTCTTTAATGCGCAGAGACATCACTTCTTCTGAAGGAAGTTTGGATTGACAGAGAGAAATAGAGAGGGAGAGAAAGAGATAGAAAGAAGTAGGAAGCAAGAAAGAGAGAGAAAGAAATGAATAGAGAGAAAAAGAAGGAAATAGAAAGGAACAGAGACAAAAAAAAGATAATTAAGCTACTTGGTGCTGTGGTTTCCAAGTGATACCCAATCGAACCAGATCAATACCTAGCCAATACTTGTGATTTACAATGCAATCACGTGGACACTTCGTGCATCGACGCGTGAATGCACGTGTGCCTAGTCAAGCCAGGACCAGGAGAGTGCCAACAAGCTCTGCTGTGCCCCAGCCTTGCACGACTCAGTGCATACAGTGCAAACTTTTTATCTATCTGTTTCTCTCGCACTTAAAATGTCTGTTACATTTGGTGGAATGAGTCGTGTTAAACCCGTAGCAAGATGTCCCCTAATACGGTGTCTTTGATCGAATCAGTGCCACAATCTTTGCTGGCACCATCGCCGAATCAACAGACCATGCCCTCTCTGCAAGCCACACCACCACTCACTCAGTCACCGTTGCCACCATCTCAGGCTCCAGATCCTGATACGACACCTTCAGCCATTGATTCTACCGATTTAAATTCCGCTCGACATCAGCCTGCACCCAACTTAGCGGCTCTCCTCGATGCTTTTTAAGCATGCCTTGACTGGCAACTGTCTTCCGTTGAGAACTCTTTAACCCAGCAGATGTCTTCTGTGAAAGTTAAAGTTGTACATGTCTCTCACAGCAATGCTTGGCCTCTCTTCTTGAACTGCATCACACAGCAATACCAGGGTTCCTTTTCAAGTCCACCTACCTTTGATGGCACAATGTCGTGGTCAGCTTTTGGCATTCAGTTTGAGTGTGTCGCTGCCCTCCACTCCTGGTGACCGTACCACAAAGCCCACATCCTAGTGGCTCAGGTTCGTTAGGCTGCTTCAAATTTCTGGAGTCCCTGCCAGCCTCTGATTGTTCCAACTACGAACATCGAGTCTTGGCACCCAAGTTTCGCTGCGCATATGCAGCACATATATTTGACAGAATTACAGCACATGCAACAAGGCAACTACAGCCTGCAATACCTTGCTACTCATGTCGAGCACCTGTCGTGGAAAGGCCTTGCTTGTTGCCAAACTTCACTGATGACTTCGTCACTACCAAAACCTTCATAGAAGCCATCACTGACTGACCGCTTCGTTCAACGCTTTGTCCACCTCACCCACCTATCTACAGTTCATGCTGCCCTAGGTCTTGCCTTGGAGGCTCACACAGTGGAACGTGCCACTGTAGTGCCCTGCCCTCACCCTCCTCTTAGTCAACAAACGCCAGCGAGCCAAGCCTGTCACTAAAAAACACACCATGACCGCACTCCAACCACTCGCTCCTATCAATACGAGATCGGATATTGCAGTCGAGACTGTCTGCATTGCAGCCTTCGGTCAGGAAACTCTGCAGCGGGCCACTGAGGGCAGGATCCCACGTAAGTCATCAAGTCGCTCTTGCCACTCGGCCCATTTACAGATATGCCCACATTGCAAGTCAAGATAGGTTAGCCACAGCAAAACGTTGAAGCACTAGTGGACAATGGTACAGCTTTCACTTTTCATAGCACCGACCGTGCTCCCCAACTCAAAGCCATCTGAAGATGACCATGGTCGCGCCTGCCAGCCTCCTGTTAGCTGACAGAACTGGTCTGCTAACTTTTGGAGAAATATTGATGACTGTAATTGCTTTTGAGAAAAGTGTAACTGTCCTTTTCATTCTGGCGCAAAGCCTCTGCACAACCTTGATTTTGGGTTGCAACTAGTGTTCCACTATGGGCATGCGCATTGAATTTAAAGGGGCCCTGCGACGCTTTTGCGACTGCCTTGTTCAGTCAGCGCTGGAATGCGTGTAGTAATGAATGCCGAGACAAACGCAAAAAAAAATTACGAAAATGGGTGCACGAAAATTGACGTTATTGGCCTTCAAAGTTAAAAACTCGAGCAGGCGACGACAAAAAACGTTCCCTTTTGCATTTCACTATCCCGCTGACGCCAAAGGCCGTTTCCAATCACCGCGAGCCTCTTATAGACATACCAGAAGTCTTGCTTCATAGTGACCTTCATACAGTGCCTTGCCACCACTCTTTTTGACGGCTTTGCAACCATGGTTTCGACAAACGTGCGTCGCCTAGCAGACGGTCCCACGGTTTGTCGTGTAGTGCACACAATGAGTCTGGGTGATCTAACAAACCTTGAGCGCGAGATCTTGTGACGTAGTAATTTAGTGTCATATCCGGACACGACATTGTAAATTGAAAGGGCGTCGCTAAATCCCGGGTAACGCGAGGATGGCTCCGAGGGCCCGGACGAAACACCACAGCCTAATAACGTGGAAGATGTCAGTTGGTAAGCATTTAGAATTTTTCTTTTTTTGTTGACAGCATTGTGCTGAACTGAGCGTTGCGTGTTTCGCAGCTGCTGGTGTGGCCGATATCGCCCGATGCCGCAAAAGGCAAAACGCGGAAGAGTATCATTTGATTAACATTCCCGCCAGTTCCACAGCTCACCTAGCGTCCCGTCCTGTCTTCAGTAATATGGCCTAGCTGCCACCATATGAATAGTACATGGTACTTGTTGCGTCAAGCCAATCAAAACGTGCGGCCTTTGTCGTCGCTGCCACATCACGAAACGTCATTTCCCATAACAAAAATAGCCAAGGTGAGTCGCTGTAGTCCGAAATCAAGGTAGTTTATCCGGTGAAAAAAAATTATAATGGCTTCGTTTTATAATGGCTTCGTTTATAATGCCACTTGCACAAGGATGTCGGTGCATTCCACAGTATCAGAACCAGCGTTGAAAACGACATGCTTAATTTGTGTCACAGGGACCCTTTAACCATGCCGAATGTACGATAGGATTGCTCCCGCATATTCCGGCACCTGACTTGGCTGAAATCACATAGGAAAATAATATATTGTCCTCGTGAGGGCCCCTCTTTTTAGGTTAGCCAGGCACACAGCCATAGGAGCTCGCTCCTTTCTGAACAATGCCGCTTCGTGGTTGCGTGAGAATTTATTCTACCTTCATACAAAAGTATGCGACCTTGCAACGTCGACATGTGCGCTAATGTCTGCTCTTCTATCAAAGCCCCTCCAATATGAATGTGTACCCTCGCCACCTCCACTTTCCTTTCCTGTACAGGCATTGTCTGCCTTGTACTGCTGCTGCTGCATGGGCACCTGTTCGTTGCGTCATGGACGCGTGCTCAGATGCGGATGTTTTCGTTGACTGCACTACCTGCTCGAGACCAGGTGTTGAATTTGCCATTTCACGCGCCCTACTGCGTTCCTCCTCTTCTACATTCGCTGTGCTGGTATTTTAAAGGGATAGCACTCTAAGGAAGAAGATGGAAAAGAAGTTACAGGAGAAGTTACAACAGTAATGGCGACCATATTGTAATGACACTGAGAAATCACGAATCCAATACGGTCGCCATTACTGTTTATTTTCATTCTTCTTCCTCCTCTGCCTCCAAGAACTGAACTCCTGTATCTTCTTTTCCGTCTTCTTCCTCGCAAGCATCAAAGAGCTCATGTTGCAGAAATTCCGGTGTCGCCGTTGTTGGTTGTGAGCGAAAAATCAAGAAAGATGCAAATAAAATAAATAATAAAAATATTTCGTTCCAGTGAGAATCGAAACACGGCCTCCGGCATGGCAAGCAGGTGTTCTACCACAGGGCCACACCCTTGCTTGAAACTGCTTCGAAAAAAAAAAAACGCTACATGAATGTCATGTAGTGGGAGGAATCTCCTTAAAGCATATAATATTGCATTGCAGAAGTGTAGAATTGTGCCAGGCATCATAACGTTTGAATTGTGTGTAACGAGTGGGTGTTTTAAACGCCCACCCATTACAAAGAGCTCAGACATATTTCGTCATCACCAGCAAAAGCATGAACAAAGTGAGCAGCTGCGTAGGTTCGCGGGTTGCCTTACAGATGCGTAGTGGGTCCATTGCCGATTTGCAAAGGGAAGAATTATGGCGTAGTGGGCACTTCGCAACTGTACTTGCAGTAGGCATTCTCGGATAGTTTGAAATGACCAATGTTACGCACACAGATGTTTGTTTCTTTGCGGAATGGTTTAGGCATCTGCCAAGAACTGAAGCCATGCTAGCAATTGAAAAGGCGATGCGCACAGGGCCCCATTACGCTATCGCATTCTACTCTTCAAGGCGAACCTCAAGCGTCCAAGTTTTTCACCTATCAGAAAGCTCGCTGCGCTTAAACTCTAGAACTGTGTTGGCACCCGGTGCAGCTTTTCAACCCTGCTCTGTTCTTGCAGGGTTGAAAACTTCTGTACTTCTCAGGAGAGTGGTCACAGCTCCGTCGACTGGAATGAGTTTCATTTTTGCCCAAACTTGACATCGTCGCATAAGTTGAACATTCAAGCATTGCTGGTGAAATTCCAAAGGTGGTTGTTGCTGTCACTGAGAAAACTTGGCTGTACTACTCTTGTCCGTCACAAAATCAACACTGGCTCGCCTGCATGAGTTCGATACAACCCTCGTCATGTGTATACTTCTGAACACACTGAGATTACAACGCAAGGGGAGGATATGTCACATCATGGCATCATGAAAAAATCCGTAAAACAGGGGGTGGGTGCTCGAGCCTTTTTCACGGATTTTTTCATCGCAGCTTCCATCTTCCACTTCCTGCCGTATCATGGCATCATATCTCACTCTTTAGTTTGTGGTCATCCTCAGTAGTCTTCGTGAAAAATAAGGACCAGATATGGGGCCAGAAATTTCATAACACTCATGCTCCTATTCTGCTACTGGAAAGTCGGCCTCAATGAGAACAATGTGAAAAAGGCAGCTTTTATCACACCGGGTAGCCTGTATCATCTTAATCATCTTCCATTTGGGCTCTCTAATGCACCTGCTATGTTTCAACGACTAACGGACCGGGCCCTTGGACACAAGTGGTCGATGATGTTTGTTTATGCTCCAACATTTTCAGAACATCAACGGCGATTGGAGCTCATCTTGTCTGCCCTAGATAATGGTGGGCTCCGTATCAAACCTTTGAAGCGGTTCTTCGGGTATTCGGAGTTAACCTACATGGGTCATGTTGTAAGTGCCCATGGCATCAGCCCCGACCTTTCAAAGTTGAATTCAATGGAGTTTATTCGGCAACAAGATTGCGAGGATGACCAGGCAAAAAAGTTGCATTGAGCAGCTTGAGGGAATACAAGAAACCGAAACTTTAAAAGGGTATGGGCTTGAGCTTGTTGGTACGGCTTCATGGGATCGAAACAGCGCGTAAAGTACGAGGACACAGAAAGAAACAGACAGGACCAGGCGCTGAGTCCTGTCTGTTTCTTTCTGTGTCCTCGTACTTTACGCGCTGTTTCGAACCCATGAAACTGGAACAGTTACATGCTTTAGCCAGCATTCCACCACCTGCCATGATCAAAGAAGTTGAACGCTTTTGGGCTTCGCCTCCTACTTCCGCTGTTTCATCCCTGCTTCGTAGGCCGTGCTGCACCCCTCAATGAACTTCTAAAAAAAAACAGCAGTGGCATTGGGGCCCCAACCGAGAATTATCCTTCCAGAACGTTCAGGCTACCCTTACAACTCCACCGACATATGCACACTATCAAGACCCCTAGCATCATCCACACTGACATCAGTGGTCTTGGCCTTGGGGTGGTTTTTCTTCAGTCCGATTATGAATAGAACAAGAAGCCTGTTGCCTATGCTAGTCGCTGCTTCAGCGAACCAGAGAGCCAGTACAATGCTTCAGAACTTGAGTGCCTTGCAGTTGTCTGTGCCAATGAGAAGTTCCGTTCTTACATGTACAGCAAGCATTTTACTGCTGTTACTGACAACGTTGCACGGTACTGGCTCCAGAAAAAAATTGGCTGTTGCTTAGTTCTGCAAGGCCCAGTTATACAAGCGAAAGCTTGTTACACTTGGTTATGCTTGTTTACCGTCATAGCCGAAGCACAGTTTGCCAACCGAATGGTAGGTCTAGTCGAACGTGTTGTACTGCGAGCACTCAGTACCGTCGTTTCGTCAGTTTCCAAAGCCGTCGCTGTAGTCGAACGCGAGGCGTCCAATGCTGCCCCTAAAGCTCATCGCTGTCGTCTTTCTGCATCCTTCTTCCGATGTTTAGCTCGCCAAAGTTCCCGTTCTTCACTCATTTCAGCCTGCCACTTTGGGCGCATGGTACTCATGTTTCCGCTTTAACTCATTAGCAAGAAAAGCAACACTGCAGGATGGTCTGACGCAGCTTGTCGCTTTCGCTGCTGCAACCATGCAGACAACTTTGGCACATATTGACCAGCGTCCTAGCTCCTTCCTTCCTTCCTTCATGCGACCATGGCACAACGGCTGAACTGAAGCACTCGCCCGCTGACCTGACATGGCACGGAGAGCGGCGAGTCACATGGACAGAGCTGGCGAGCCAGCATTTGTCATCCTAGCAGCGATCGGAGCAGCGGCGGGGGACGCGGCTAGTCACGCAGTATGCGTTCTTCGCTTCAAGGCCAAGCGGAGATACACGGCGAAACTCCCTCAACTAGGCCAGTCAAGCTTTCGCTTTAAAAGTGTGGCAGCTTCGCACTAGTGGTGCCAAGCCCGAAGGAAGATCATCGTAAAATAATTGGCAGCGCAACGGGTTAAACATGGACAGAAAGAAGAAAAGGACACAGTGCTTTCTGTCCGTGTTTAACCCGTTGTGCTGTCAATTTTACGATGAACATCCACCAACTAGCCCACCTCGCGATTCTGCTCTGAAGGAAGAGCGGAGCCGGGTGGCACTTCCTTGTTTATCTTTATTTTTTATTTACTTCTTCTCTTTCTCTTTGCTTCTTGTATCTGTTTTTTGTACCTGTTGCTTTCTGTTTCGTTGATGTCATTGAAATAGCGCAACAAATTTTTAGCACAGCGAGGTATTACTAGTTCGTGAGGTGCCGAGAACAAACAACCATCATCAGAGTAACTTGGCGATACGGAGGTTGGCTATGCACATCGCTGTTCATTCAGGAAACGAAAAATTTGGGAAAAAATACTATCCCAATTTTCTGCCTCGCCGACGTGCATAGCGAGATGCGGCAAAACTGCTTCACAGTGCATTTCTTTTTTACAGCAAAATCTGTTATCAGATCACAACGGCAGTGGGGTAGTTGTCTGCCGCTGCTGCCGCCGGTGTCCGTAACCACTATCGTGCGAAAGAAGAACAAATGAAATAAATAAAAAATATCCAGGATCGTGTGGGAATCGAACCAGGGCCCTCTGTGTGGCAGTTGAGCCAAAATCCCAATGCCAAAAGACCCTATGGAGGCGTCATGTCGGGCAAGGAATCGCGTTAACATGTGTAATATAGCGTGGCAGAAGAGTAAAATAACAACCTGACGTCACACAATGATAATTGCACAATGAGTGCATGGTTTAAAGCTTCCCACCCACTACAAATTGCTCAACCATAATTTTTCATCGTCATCAGCCACATGCAGCATCAACAAAGTGCACATAATGCCTTGCAGATGTATAGCTGGTACCTCGCTTATCCACGGAAAGATGAATAATGGCTTAGTGCGTGCTTCCCTGTTTCACAAAAATTATGATTTGTGGCGAACTGGATACCTAGCACACATACTTGTATTAGTTTCTCCAAGAGAGTTTAGAACGGGCTGTAAAAAGGCTGCTCTTCCAGCTTTCGCTGCAACTGTGCTGAGTGCTCTGTGCAGGCCTGGTGTTTTTTCTTTGCCTACGAAAAATCCATTCACCAGAACCGCTACCACACATGCGAAAGTGAATGTCATCTGCTATACATGGACCTCGATAGCCTGTTTCGTGCACTTTCCGCTAGGCAGCTTCCTGGCTCAAATTAAGCTCGAATAAAGGGACCCTAAAATGGTTTTTTGAAGTTTAGTCAGCATTTAGGCAAGAGCATCCCCAAATCATTCACACCAGAAATTAAGCGACGCGCCGTGTACCAAGGCGGCTATGGACAATTAAATCTATACCCTCCTCCTCACCACTGCCTTGTACCCTCAACTTACTGACACGCTGGCATTGCCGGCGATCGCAGCGCTCTCATGAGCGCACTCGACAGTTTGAGCTTCGCCTAGACATGGCCTCCGATATTGCGCGCCGACAGGTTGTGCGCAATCTAGGAGGCCCAGTGTGCCCGGCAGCACGTTGTCTGGCAACAAAGACGAAGCTCACGGCGTGGTTGATATCTGCTCCGACAGGTGCAGTCACACTACCAGCCAATCTTATTTTATTCTCCTGTACGATGACAACTTGCAAAAGTATGCGGACAAACAAAAAGAATTTGAGAACGATCACCGATAAGCGTAAACTCGGGCAATGTGGTTGTGTCTTCAGGGGTAAAGTTACAGCCGCAGACACGTGGACCGTGGCGTTGAATGAATAGCGAGAGCGCGACGCTCATTGCAGCGACGAGCTGATGGGATTCCGCTTGCCAGATGTCTCACAAACATTGCACGATGTTGCAGCTTTACAAGTCACCAATTGCTAGATATGTGGTACGCAACACGACTAGGGCAATTCATTGTGTCCAAGAAGAGAAACCTCAAAATAAACACTGTCGCTCAGCTCACATCAACACGGAGCACGTTGTAACACAGGCAGATGACGCTTGCTGCCCACAGGAGGTTCAGTGACGTGGACTGGACATATCCAATCAGATCAGCCACCTGCGTGACGTCGCACTTCCAAAACGACGTGCACTGGAAGTGGGCAGTTTGAAAACACATTTGGCTGAGCCGCTGTGATTGGTGGCGATTCACAGCTTTAAAGCCTTGTTATAAATTACACAGTTTACGCACAGAGCTTAAATCGGTCTGTAAATGATCCTTAGGACTTGCTCTACTGGCCCAATGTGTTCGTACAAAATCGTCAAAACCGTTTCAGGGTCCCTTTAAAGTCGGTCAGCCAGGTGCGCCTCGTGGGTCTCACTCACTAATGGAGGCCGAGGTGAATGGCAAGGAGAGAAGAAGTTTGCACAATCTTTAAAAATAGCGCTTTGCGATTCAAATGTATTTAGCTGTCGTGCTTGCCTTAGACTTTCTTAATGTTTGTCCACCCACACCACCCCCTCTCCCAAACAACTACCGTTATGGCCAACAATATCTGCAAGTTTTGAATTAAATCATGAAATAAGCATGTTGTTTTAAAAATAAGTTAGAATTATATCATTAACCATTGTTCAACCACAATTCAAGATCGAAAATACAAAATGTTTTCCGCTGTTGTTGGGTGCTTGTCTGGAAAAGCGCTGTTGACAAGTTCCAACAGCACAGAATATCCCAACTACTCAAAAAAAAAAAAAAAGTAATGGAATTCGTGGCTGTTAAAGTAGCAGTAATTAAAGAAATTATATAAGTGACATGGCCTCGGCAGTCAACGTACCTGTGCGCATCTATTGCGTGCATTTTGCGGTCCGCCCAACTTGCAAAGTGCTCCGGGCAGCCTTCGACCACGCATTCATATTTGGGACGTGCCGCAAAGATGGGGTCATGAGATTCGGCGATATGCAGTTCAAGCAGGCGCTCTGTCGGCATGGCAGCGCGGCACTGCGCGCACGTGAGTCGGTGGCGGCTGGCGTAGTGACTCTCGAACTCGCGCACGCTGTCAAATTCCCGCGGGCACGCACAAATCAGCGCACCGCTACGGCGGCGCTCAAGCGCGTCAGGATCGCAGTCCGCGTCGAGGACTGCCACCTTATTGCCCACGGATTCAGCGAGCGAAAGGCGCACTTGGCCGCCAAAAAGGGGCTGAATCTTGTCCATATTCGCGTGGGTTTGATTCGCGGTGTTGCGGCCACTAAATGAGCCAACTTTTTCGAGCTGTACCTAGTACCGAACCTCGCAATTTAGCCAATCGCTACTACAGCTGCCGTCCACGAACTTCCTTTTATAGCAGGAACCACACGCTGCTGATGATGACTGCGGATCAACGACGTACCAACAGCGGACCAGCGCCGGCAGCGCCTGCTTCGCCCTGTCGTCAGATCAGCGCAGTACCACATTTAACCAATTTAACCGCTGCACGTCGTTGTAGTCGCTGGTGGCAGCAGCCATTGCTGTATGCTTGGCACCGATAAAAGAGGACAGTTGCGGAGTAAACAGAACATTGTGGACCAGGTGAGCGCTTTTGCAACTGCCGCTCATGAAGCATGCGTAGAATGAACGCGAATGCTTTGTTCGAACGGACCTCGCATGACCATTGCCCTCGCGCGAGCGTGCCAGCTTCGATGAGGATGCCACTCGACGCGAAGAATATCGCCCGCGCGGCTGCAGCAGCGCACCGCGTGATGTCAGTGCATGTCACCGTATACCCGTTTACAGCGATGTTTTATGTATCGTTCTACATAAAACGCCTGTCTTTCGATAAGCCGCACTATTTTTTTAAACCAAGGGGCACCGAACGCTCCGTGCGTGCGTATGTTTGATGAGGGCGCAAAGTTGCCGACTCGCGCCTGTCGCGCATACCACACTGGTATTCTATAACGATATTTTGAGCTACGAGCCTCGTTGCTTTATTCGTCTATGTTATTACGCCGTGAAAATGAAAAGTGTGCAGAATTTGGCACTCTCTTGCCGGTGACAACCCCAACATTCCCGCGTCAGGGGCGTACTCTTGGAGCACGGAAAATGTGGTAGTTATGGTAGTTGTGTTCGTTCAAAGACTCTAGGGTGCAGGTCTTCATTGCAAATGACCTATGTTAGCCAACCAATGTGCACTGAAATGTTTATAGATGTAATTGCCATATGTGTAGTAAGATCTGTTTGTTACAGTTGCAATTCTTATCTAATGTACAGAAAAAAACTTGACACCTCTGCTCTTCCATAATTGGCCTGCCAGATTTTCAATTTGTGCTCATTAACTCCGCTCGTGGATTACATGTACCCAAGCCTTGCATTTTATTTCATTCCCTGTTTTTTTCATCACCGCCTGGATATGTGGTCTGGTGTGGACAAAGAGCACTCATCGTCGGAAGGCACATAAACATCAGACTAAGCCGGCAACTGGGATGGGACTGATGTTTACAGAGAGAGCGAGTCTAAGGAGGGTTTGAAAGAATGGCCATTAAAGGTGCACTGTGGCATCTTGAGAAAGTAAAACTGCTTCAGAGTTAACATCAACTCCGAGACTGACAACACTTGAAGTGCGTAACGCCACACTATTCCTTTCACCCTTGTCATTGGCTCAGGTGCCGCAAGGCCCGCTACTTTTTGCAGCAGCGTATTATTGAAACTCGAATGTTGTACAAAACATTGCCAACGTTCTCGGCAAGTTCAGATGGTGCTGTAATCTATGTCCAGTGCTCAGCAATTGAAATGCAATACTGGGAGTGGATAGCTCCGCTTGTTGCGCCACTCTTGAGTGATACTGAACGTGAAGGTGACTGCATGCTGTCAAAGTTCAAGTGGCTTTTAAATGCGAAGCATTTCTTGGCAAACCAAAGGCACTTTGACCATTTCTATCTATCTATCTATACTCAGTTTCACAAGCTGTTGGCAGCGTTGTGGAAGGTACGGGCGCTCTCAGCCAATCATGACAGAGCGCACCGGTGGCCCCGTCTGTATGGAAGTAGGTGTACTATAATAACTATCTTTTAATTTTTGTAGAAGATGGCACTTGGTACCTTTTTGATCTGTTTTGCTTATATACGGACGGGACGACCAGCGTTGCAATGAAACTGGCCCGACCTTTTCTATTTATCGTCACCCGGTTCGTATGAGTTCTTGGGGCGTTAAGAGTTTTTTTAATTGTTTATGCACCGTGTATAAGAATATTTACTTCAGTCACTGAATCACTTAACGAACGAATGATTGAATCAATCAATCTGAAGCTTTATTTTCACTTCTCAGTGTGACTTGCTTGATTCCTTGTCATAATAGCAGAGAGTTCTGTGTTTTCATTTTGGCTACTCTCACTACGATAGTACTCAATGATCCTGACCTCTACACACACATGTAATGATAGACGTGAGCTTGTTACAAGAGCTCGTATGTCATGGTCCTCATCACAACTTAAATCTGAACTGCTCATTGTTTCGTCCTCCAGAGTGATTATGACAGCTGCATTAGTGTCAACAACATCATCGATGAAGTGGTCCAGTTTACTCATTACATCTTCCTGAGCGATAACATGCTCCACGTATCCCTTCCACTTCTCAGCGGTTACTTGCTTAATTCCTTGCAATAGTTGAGTGTGAAGGTCTTGAAGCTTAAACGTCTTGTTTGCCGCTGCTACGAAGCCCTTCACGTCACTCCAAACAAGCTCTATGGGGTTAAGCTGGCAGTGGTAGGGAGGTAGGCGCACAGTGAGGTGACCAGCAGCCTCAGCGATGCAGTCCACACGGTATCGGTCCCCGCTTGCATGTACGTTGTCGACAAGCTTCGTGAGCTCCGCCTTCACCATATCGCTGCTCCACGGCACACCTTTTTGGGAAAGCCAGGCCTGCATGTTCTTTTTTAGGCTACTCATACGTGGCACTTTTTCCTGCTTCACAGAATGATAAGGTGCGTTATCCATGACTATAACACTGCCAGGTGGTAGCAGTGGAAGCAGCTTCTGGGAGAACCACTTTTCGTAGTGGTCCCCGTTCATTTCCTTGGATAGTCGCCTGAGCTTCTTTAGCCTAGAAGATTTCCGCTGCATCTTCAACGAAACCATGTTCGCTACCGCAGTGCGTGACAATCAGTCTACCTCCTTTGCCACTGGGGTTTCGAAGACCAGTCGACAAACCAGATTGACGGGCTTCGTACGTAGACTGGACAGTGCTGTCTATCCCCACCTGACTACGCGTATGACCAGCGTTGATCCACGTATCGTTGGTGAGAAAAATTGCCCTACCCTGTCGTCGCAGCTCCACTATTTGGCGCAGGTACCGGCGGCGACTCTGGACAATGCGCGTCGCTTCTATGAGGAGGGCGTTCCGAGAGCATTTCTTGTACCTGAAGCCAAGCTTTTTCAGCATCCTCTGCATCGTCGTCGTGGACACGGTTGGTACCGTCTCGTCTTCTTTGAAACGCTGCACCACCTTGGTGATAGCTGGAATTTCGCCTTTCTGAAAAAAGCCGTGCACCACTCTTCGAAAGGCGCTGAGGTCAAAATCGTCCAGCTTTTTTTTCCGATCACGGCCTTTCCCACAAGAACGCTTCTTCAGTGGTAGGACTTCACCGGCTTCTTCCATCTCCCTTTTCCACCAATACAGCGTTCGCTCGCTCACCTGGGTCAGTTTCGCGGTCCTCTTGATAAGTGCATCCACACCTGCACTGTCCCCGCACTCGACTCGAAGCCCTTCAAAAATATTTAAAGCTACCTGCTTCGCCAGCTTGGGAAAACCGCGCACATTCGAAGGATGGCTCGCTGGTCGCACAGCTTGCGAAGCATCTTGCACAGACGCAACCAACTCGGGCGACGCCATGATTCCGAAAGGCGGCGCATCACCAGCCCACATCAAGCCTCTGCAGAGATGCGTCCATGCGGGCTTTCTCTTTTAATTCCACTAATGATAAAAACACTCTGCACGCTTTGAAAAAGTGAATCCTAACAATATTTTCAATTTGTGTGGGTGTAGCTTGCGAAATAGAACTGGATTGCTAAAATATTTCAAGGACTATTTCCTGTGCCCCTACAGCCCTGATTGGATGAGAAAGCTCTACCTTTGGCTGCACTGCCAACAGCTTGTGAAACAGAGTATAGCCACCTGTGTCCGGGCGCTCGTCTACTTCGCTTAGTGTATACAGTAAAAGCTAGTTAATTCGGAGGTGTTCCGGCAAGCACATGTATTGTTTAATGGCATCAAACTCTCATTAATTCGGTCTTATTTGGCTGCAACCCGGTTTATTCGGAATATTTGTGACTCGAATCACCACAAATTTGTGACGCAAAGAAGCAACAACGGCCGCATGGCTTCAGACAGGCGTGGTCGCCATCCATGACTGTGCATTATTGAGCCGCATTTAGCAGGGGCTGACTTCTGGCCTTGTTGGTGCGACATATCTGAAGTATTTAGTGCATAATTAGCAAGATGGGACAAGACGAAGGGGACATACACAGGCACCTCTGTGTGTCCTCTTCGTCTTGCTAAATCTGTGCTAAACACTTGAGATGAGCCGCATTTATTCAGCAGCAGATTTGTTGCTCAGCAGTTTCGTTTCAACTCGACGTAGGCCGCGCGCGAGCCTCCAGACCTGCATGGAGGCTATGATTGTGTCTTTAGCGACCACCGTTTCGTCCACAGCGGATGTGGCACACAGCAGCTTCGTTTGGACTTTGGCCAGTGCACATGCATTGTCACAAAATTGAGACATGGTTGAAGCTTTTCAAGATGATAAGCTTCAGCTGCTGTCCGCATCCTGGCATAAAACTCATTTGCTACACTGAGATGGACAAACGATTATTCGCCAGCACTTTCACCAGTGCAAAATTATAGTAACATGCATGTGGTGGTGTTGGTGGTGGCGGTACGTATAATAACAGATAGTTTCAGAGCATGTTTCGGCTTAAGACATTGGGGTTCTGGAGCCGCGGTCACATATTGAATGAAGTTGCAAATGACGAAAATTGCGGCTTTCACACTGCTTTTATGCAAAATACGTACTGGATTATGTATTCATTAAGAAAATTAAAATGCATTGATGTAACAGACACTTTTTTATTGTTTTCTTGACACTTTCTGTAATTTGGCAGTCGGTTAATTCGGACATTTTTTCCAGTGCCATGAAATTTGAATTAAGCAGCTTTTACTGTATCAAAATTAGCATAGGAGGAAATGTCTGTGTGAAGAACATGATCGACAGGTCATAGCATGAATAACCCGACTTACCTGTCACATATGTCTTGAAACCCTTTGCACCAGTCACTTGTGGCACATACCCACATAACATGTCTCGTATACGGCCACGTGCCACGGGTGATTCATAGTCTCTCAACCCAGGGATAGCAAGAATAGACATTGTAAATCTTAACGCGAGAGCATTATAGAGCCCGTATTGCAGAAAACCCAGGGCCAGCATCGACGGCTTTGTCAAACGAAAAATCCCATGGAAGCAAAGAATTAAAATTGGGAAGATCCCACGCCTTGTGGGAATCGGCCTCATGCGAAGCAGTCTGCAAGGAATTGTCTATGCTGCATTTTTTTGGCTTTGAGGCAAGCGTTATGAGGTAAATTGAAGTGTTTTTGTAAATGGAGTAGTTGTGTGCACATTGTGGGCTTACCAGGAACGTCGAGTACACTGGTGTTTAAAGGGTAATTTGTAGTCCGACGTAACGTCGGCACTCACATTAGACTACAGACGTCGGTATTATCGAAATGAAGTGCACTTTACAGTGCGATGATGCGAATATGATATGTAACATTCGTTAGCGTATTGCTCCAGGGTCGAGCAACGCTTGAATATAGCTTGTTGAATCATAGGAACAAAAATGTAATGTTTATTAGGCTGCTATAAAAGCGGAGCCAACATTGGAATTACAGTTGACGTTAACCCGACATGACACCTGTATCATAGGAGTACAGATGTAATGTTTATTGCCTTGTTATAAAATTAGATAGCCAATGCTGCAACCACAGTTGACATTGCACTGGCATTACCCCTGCATAAGGCCCTTTTCCAAAGCAGTTTCAAGACCTGGCATCGCTCTGTGGTATAATACCTGACTGCCACGCAAAATGCTTGGGTTCTATTCCTGCTGGGATCCTGATTTTTATTCTTTGCATTCGTTGGCTTGATGCTGCCGATGTCGGTTTTTCTTAATGCTCTCACGTTTAAATTACCCATGTCTACTCTCGCCGTTCCTGGGTATATATAAACTATCACTTTTGGCGCATACAGTGGCCCGTGGCATACAGGTATGTGCCACACTTGTCTGGAGGAAAGTATTTGACTTTCCTCCAGACACAGGATTTTCATGTTATTCATGTCATAACCAGACAGTTATATTTGTCAAACCCTCTTACCCTCCCATACCAATTTTTGTATACACCAAGTTAAGGAGGCGATCACAAGAGAACCCAGGCGTAGGCGACTAGATAGACAGATACATAGATAGAAATGCTCAAACTGCCTTTGGTTTGCTAAAAAATGCTTCGCATTTAAAGATCATGGCTTGAGCCAGAATCGAACCCAGGTATTCTGCATGGCAGTCAAAGATTCTACCACAGGCCCTTGCCAATGCTTCAAACTGTTTAGAAAAGAAACCCTATGCTAGTGTCCTGTTGAGGCAATGCCAATTGTAGTTGCTGTGTTGGCTATCCACTTTTGTAACAATGTATTAGACTCCACAAGATACAGTCTAGCATTGATATAATCCGCCGACAACCGCTACTTATGCGCATCATCGCAACATAGCGTGCACTTCATTGCAGTAAAACTGACATCACTTTAACGTGACGTTACGTCAGGCCATGAGCTACCCTTTACACGCCAGTGTAGTCGACGTGCCTTGCAAGCCCATGATACACGCACAACTACTAACTTTACCCAATCCACCTCGTAACGCTTGACTCAATGGGAATAATCTGGCATAGCCTGCTTCGCATGAAATCGATTTCCACAGTTTTTTTTAGGGGCGAAGCTCCTAAAGCCGTGGGTCTGTCCCTCCTAGCTCGTACGTGACCGCCTATGCCGCGCGTATGTGCCAGTGGTGATGGCAGCGAAGCAGCGCGACTGTTCTTGGCCCAGCGCAGGGACGAAGAAGACGTTGCAGTTATTTCTCTGATCGATAAAGCGTGTTTGTTTGCCGTGCTCCGTGTCCTCGTCGATTCCACATCGTTACACTGGTGGAGGTGCGGGGTAAGCTTCATGCTTGGCACTTCATCGCGGAGCTGACAATCGAGCCCGGAATCGCCACCACGCGTCGAAACACCAGTCCACCGATTCAGTCGCTGTCATGACCGTGTACCTCGCACCCAACCTGTCTATCGGGGACTTAAGTCGTTTATAGACTCTCCGTTACGTGACTACTACAACAAGCACAAGAACCGTCCGTTTGTGCTGGTTGGGGACCTCAACGTGGACCTCATTACCAATGACTGGATCGTGCAGCACACGCTTTCCAAATACGCACTCAGATGTATCCATATGCAACCTACCACGATCCGAGGGACGTGCATAGACTTAGTGTTTGCAAACTTCCCACTGCAGCCAGTACAAGAACCTCTCTCGCGTCATTTCACAGACCATAAAGCCGTCATAATGAAGGGACCTCGCAATCCAGCCGCCATGACAACGACGAAATGAAAAGAACAAACGAAGAAACGAAACAACAAACGAACAGGAACAAAATAAAAGTTGATTTTGTATAATATACGCACAGTCTTACGTCTTTCTAATGATGTAATGGGCTAACTCTCACGGGAGAGGTACGGTTTACCGATGATCTCCCCCTCTCGAGCTTCGCGCACTTATCATCATTCATTCCGTGGATATGGCGTGATTTTTTTCTTTATTCAAGAATTAGCCCATATTGCCCTTGGGCGTTGCAGCAGGGGGGGGTGTTTACAACAGAGATATAAATAAGTCATCATTTGCACAACATACTTGTTTTTCAGAAAGCTTGTTCCAGTCTGCTGCACACTTCGGAAAAAAAGAATTGGCAAACATGCATGTCCTGGGTCGATATTCACGGATTTTGGGATCTGATGTGGGATCTGATGGAATTTTTTTTACTGGCAGAATTTGTGGAGCCCCTCTAACTTTGGTTTTCCAACTGCGCTCACGTGCGACACCTTCAAAAGGTGCATGTCGCAGTTGCTTTAATTCACAGTAGGAGGTGGCTAGGTGTGCACGATGGATTGAAAACTGACTTTTTCATCTCTTTCATGGACATTCTGAATGACAGAGTATGAGCCTAAGAAGCCAGAAAGAACTGAGAACTTTTGTGTTTTTAAAAGTGGAGCTGTTTAAGCCAACCGTTAGTCTATGAAGAGCGAACAGAAAGCTATCATCATCACGAACCGGCGTGCGTTCTCTTCGTCCTCTTCGTCTTCTGCTTCACTTGCACTGATTTGCCTGGCATGGGATGCATTAACACTGATGGGTGAGGGAACGAGTACAGAGAGAGATAAAAGAGAAATTCTTGGCAAAAAAATTTTTTGGCGAGGCGGGATTCGTACCCGCAATTCCAAGGCAAGCATCGTAACCACTCAGCTATCTAGGCATGCTAAAAAAAGCATAATATAGCCCTGTATAGTATATTATAGCAAGGAGGTGGGAAAGGAAAGTGAGAGTGAGGAGGAGGGAAAGGAGCTGTGGAGAGAATAAGGCATAGCATAGCATAGAAAGGGAAGAAAGAGCAGGAAAGTAAATGAAATATGTAAAGAGAGAATGAAAGAAATCGAAATAAACTGAGACAAAAAAGACATCGAAAAATAAAGACAAACAAAAAAGCCGCCCAGCTCTGCACTTCTTTCAGGCTTGGTGCTACTAATGCAAAGCTCTTCAAAGCAGCCGTAATTTTTGTTGCCTATCCTGTGTGGCTTATCAGGTATGTGCCACAGAAATTGGGTAAATTCCTCTACACACCACTCGTCCACTAAAAATGAAGAAAACAGTTAGCCCAACAAACGGGTATGTGCCACAGACATTTGTGCGGCCTGTCAGAAAACTGATCATAAACGGGTATGTGCTACAGAAATTTGGTAAATCCCACTAGTCACCACTGGTCCACTGAAAAGGAAGGTAACAGTTAGCACAACACTAAGGAACGGGAAAGGCAATGGCGGCTACGAGGAGACCCGAAGCGATGGAAGGCCTATGCCAATGACGACATGCCTGTAGATCTATGAGAGGTGCGAACGCTTGGTTTCAGCGTGAGTTTCTGTGTGGAGTTTCGACATCCGTGTCATGTCTGTAGTTTAACTCGAACCTCTCCACGCTGAGAATCAATGTAGAAACAATCTAGCATCACCTAGCAACGACCTAGAAGCAACCTCGAAACAACCCTCATCACCTAGCTAAGGCCTAGAAACAACCTAGAAGCAACCAGATTAGTCTTCGGAATTGTTCTTTTTCGCTGTTTCAAGGCTTGCGTGGCTTAGTCCTTAGTGCAAGCTTTGCCCTATTTTCTCTTTTTCTTCCTTACCGCTTTTTTTTTGTTATTCAACAAACTTTTGATCATTCTTGTCTCATTTCTCTTTTTGTTCCATGAGTGTGCAGTATAGTGCTAGCGCTCCAGTTCTGCTCTGATGCCATATGCCTCACTTGCGCATCTTTAAAAGTGCACATTAAAATCCTTTGTAGTGCATGTGTAATCGGGTCAAGTGACAAAAGTGCCCACAGTACTGACACTTTAAGCAACAAGGCACGTAGAAATCAACCGAGGATCGCAGCACTTTGTGGGTGCCACAACGAAACACATACTGAACAGGTATTGGCCGAATGCAGTTAGCATGCATAAGTGTCACTCACCCTCTGCATATTACAATTCATCCGCTAGCTTTCACTAGCCATGCATTCTAAGTGTTGCATTTTAGCTGCTTACATTTTATATGATAAATGCTTAGATGGCTTAAAAGGACCCCATGCAGAACTTCCGATTTTGGTTATGCACTGAAAGTTGTAAGGGGCCGTATAGGGAGCATTTTACCAAAACAAATGTTCTGGTTGGTTCGATATTAAGGGAGTCACAAGGAATTGAACTGGCTTGTTACCACCAGGAGGTAAAGTTTCTGTGATTCTCTGTTTATCCATCCATGGCAGTTTGGGAATGACCCAGGTGGTGCCATCAGTGAATGGGCATTCTGTATGCAGTTTCTCGATTAGATCAGGTTTGTTGGGGATGGGTAATCAGAGATGCCAACAGACACGCACTCATTGCCTTGGAAATCAACATGCGTTGACCTGTGTACTAAAGCCGGAGTACTACACCATGTACAGGATGAGCTCCATCTTTCTTTTATTTTTCTGCCTATGGGAAACCAGCAATGGATAGGTAGCATGCCTAAAAATATGGCTCAAAGCTTGCGCTAAGTCATGCAAATCTCTACACACAGCGAAGCTGATCGGTCTCATGCTTATTTATTGCTGTATCTAGGCAGAACCTGGCTGTAGCGAGGTTAAACTTGGCTTGAACTTGGCTGTAACGTTCTTGAACTTTTGCTTTAACTTGGCTTGAACTGTTGCTTGAACTTGGTTTTAGCAGGGTTGAACTTTGCTCTTACGGCGCACGAGACCGATCAGCTTCGCTGTGTATCGAGCTTTGCGAGGCTTAGCGCAAGTCTTGAGCCATTTTTGGCGGGAATGTGTCTCATCATTAGTGATGATGATGTCTTCGACTGTGACCTGCGAGTTGATGCTAGGTTGTTACTACGTTGATTCCCAGCACACGAGGTTGGAGTTAAACCACAGATAGTCACAGACATGACACGGACGTATAAACTCCAGAGACAGAAACTCGTGCTGAAACCAAGTGTTCGCACCTCTCATAGGTCTACAGGGATGTCGCCGTTTTCGTAGGCCTTCCATTGCTTCGGTGTCTTCTTGCAGCCGCCGTTGCCTTTCCCATTACCTAGTGTAGTGGAGCAGATGCACGAACGAGTATGCGCCTGTTGCAGTGTCGGAGACAGGGTTGCGGTGGACGAGTCGCTATGAGGTAGCAGGGAGAGCTGTCGGGCCACTTCCTCTCTGATGAAGTCCTTGATCTGGTTGGTAAGTGTGCCCTGGCAAACGTTGCCGTTTGCGACTGCGACGGCCGAGATCGAATCTGGTGATGGGAGACTTTGCCGGGCGATGGAACGCTGACGACGCAATTCGTCAAAGCTCTGGCACAGGCTGACGAGCACTTCCACAGTGGTCGGGCTTTTCGCCAGCAACATCTGGAATGCGCCATCTTCGATACCCTTGAGGATGTGCCTGATCTTCTCGTCTTCCGGCATAGATGGGTTAACCCGCCTGCATAGGTCTAGCACATCCTCAATGTAACTGGGAAATGTCTCTCCAGGCTGCTGCGCTCGGTGGCGTAGACGCTGGTCAGCGCGGAGCTTGCGGACCTCTGGTCGGCCAAATGCTTCAGTTACGAGGGTCTTGAAGGCTGACCAGTTGGCGATGGTGGATTCGCGGTTGGTAAACCAAAGTTTAGCGACGTCAGCCAAGTAAAAGATAACGTAGCCAAGCTTAGAGGCGTCGTCCCACTTGTTGCTGGCACTTACGCGTTCGTATAAGGAGAGCCAGTCTTCGACGTCGTGCTCACCACTTCCGCTGAAGATGGGCGGGTCTCATTGACGGGTAGAGCCGGGGCAGGGGGACGGGGCAGCCGGTGGTGCTGGCTGGGCAGCGACTGCGTCAGTCATGTTGTCCGGTGGTCTTTCGGCCAACTTGCGAGAGCGGAGCTCCAGGTCTGTTTGGGGATCTCAGCAACCTCCACCAAATGTGATGAGGTTTAATGGAGTAACGAAGTTACAACGAGGTCGCAACGAAAAAGGACCGTACGGCAACGCAGTGCAAGGCTGACGGAGGCGGTACAGGCTCTCGTGCAATCAGAGCGCGGGTCGTCTTTCGTCCTCTTTCACAGGCGCATACTCGTTCGTGCATCTGCTCCACTACACTAGTATGTTCTCGTACGTACTCGGGATCTTCGGCTCGCTGCTGTTGCTTCGCAGCCATTTGTTGTTGGGCTAACTGTTGCCTTCTTTATTTTTAGTCGACCAGTGGTCAGTAGTGGGATTTACCCGATTTCTGTGGCACATACCCGTTTATGATGATGATAGCTTTTTGGTTCGTTGGGCAAGGAACGATTTGCTAAATAGCTTCGCTGTTAAAAGGGAGCGGCATAACTTGGCGGGGAAACCAGATGACTGGCCACATTGTGCTACGACGAGTACACACGTGTGCGCCATTCCCGTGCTAGTCTAGCTCAAACAGGTTCAGTAGCCGTGGTGCCAGTCGTACTGTGCTCTAGATTTAGAAAAATAACTTGGCGTAAAGGCTACTTGCGCGGGAAAGCACTCAATAAGATTTGCAAGGCGGACGATGACTATGTACACGGTGTCGAAGAGACGGTGCCGTGCCTTGACAGCGACCCTCTTGTTACCATTTTCTGTGTGCAAGGCAGGGGCAGCTGCATCATTTCTTTCCCAAAGATTTGGGAGTTCACATTACAATATGCACGTAGATGTTGATGAAGCAACCCGCTCTGGTAGTTCAGCATCTACACTGTCGCACTGCTAATCTCAAGGGTGTGGGTTTGATTCCTGGCTGCCACAGTCGCATTCAGATGGGGGCAAAATGCAAACTACACCTGTGCATGTTTAATTACCCCAGGTGGTTGAAACTGATACAGAGTCCTTCACTATGGCATGCCTCAAAATCGTATCTTGGTTTTGGCATGTAAAACCTCTGCATTTATTGATCAAACATATTATTTCAAGCAGACACAGGCAAGCGATAAAAGTAAAATATGTTAGGCAAATGATACAATGAGTAGAAATCCAAGACTTTTGACACTTCTCTAGTGAGGCATAAATTCTGATGTCACTTTGTCATGACAGCAAAAGCAGCACCTTACTGTATCAAGTGGCTCCAGCTAGCTAAGCTCTCAGTCGTTCGCTGCTTGATCCACCCTGTGTACCATGAATGAAGTTTAATGGAGGCATCTCAGCATGCGGTATTGTTTCAATGAAAAATTTTTACGTACGCTGAAGGGTATAACATTGCACGTTTTATTCCCGACAAAATGCCGGCTACAGATTCCGCTGTTTAGCCTTGGCTTCACTGCTGGTCATCACCACCATCAAATAAAACAGGCAGACACGCAAGAGCAGAACCTTTTCCACTCGCCTAACTGCTTGGATCCAATGCCACCTCTGTTCTTGTTCGCAGGGTTTAGAATGAAAGACGTAGGACACATCCGCCCTCATTCCTACAAAGTTGTGTTACTTGAGTACACAACAGTATCGCCAGCCTCTTCTAAGTGCGGAGCACTTTAGGGGGCCGGGCTGTCGTAGGCTGTGATCGTATGCTGTCGTTGTAGCTTGGCGTAATGCAGGCAAAGCATAGCCATCTGAGCACGCACTCGCGCCAAGGAGAAGCCTTCTTCCTCTTCCTCTTTGAGCGCGTTGATGATGGTATTAACGCAAGCAAAACCACATATAGCATAACCAATTGTAGCATATTCAGCGCACGTTCAAGATGAAGAGAAGTCTTCTTCCTCTCGTCCTTCGAGCTCCTTGGTCATGATGATATTAACGCAGGCAAAACGACATATAGCATAGCCAACTGTAGCATATTGAGCACACACTCGTGCCGAAGAGAAGGCTTCTTCCTGTTGTTCTTCGAGCTCCTTAATGATATAGCGAAGCCATGGAACATAGTAATGGGTTGCTTTCTCCAGCGCCTTCTAGTGGGTCGCCTTCTTTGGCCTCTGAAAGGATGCCGCTTGCGCAGAGAGTTCGTGCCTTGCCGTGACTGTCGCCATTACGCATTGTCATTGAGTGCCGTCTATTTAACACCTTAACAATTTGGTGGAGGTGCTGTGCTCCCATTCAATGCCCTTGGAGCTTCGATCCCGTACCCTGCCATCTACCATGCCTCAAGACGCCGCCCAGCAAACGCCTCCTCCCGCAACGACCACATGCCCCAGTGTCCCCCGTATACGCGATCCACCTATCTTCACTGGCGCTGATAGCACCGACATGGAGGACTGGCTCACAATTAACGAGCGCGTCAGCATACCCAATAAATGGGATGAAGAAGGCAAGTTGAGCAACTTGGTATTCTACCTCGCAGGAGTAGCAAGCTTGTGGTACAACAACCACGCGTCCGACTTTGCGACTTGGTCCGATTTCAAGACCGCCGTCGTCAGCGTTTCTGGCCGCCGAGCAGTTCGTAAGCTCCAAGCAGAACAGCGCTTACGCGAACGAGCTCAGCAGGCCCGTGAATCTTTCACAAGTTATATTGAAGACGTCCTCGACTTGTGTAAGAAAGCCAACGGAACCATGTCTGAGTCTGACAATATCCGGAACGTAATGAAAGGCATTGACAATGATGCCTTCACCATGCTGCTCGTCAAAAACCCTGGCACAGTGGCCAAGGTTATAATGCTGTGCCAGAGCTACGAGGAGCTCCACCGGCAGCGTTCGATGACCCGTCGCTCCCCATCACGCGACGCAGAGCTTGCTGCCTTGGCGGCAATATCTGAGCAAGCCGCGTCAAGTCATTCTTGCACGAGGAAATTGCACGCCAGTTCTCTCTCCTGACCTTTGCCCACCCGCTGCACGTTCAACAGTTGTCGACCACCCCTCTTCCTCCCCTCCTCCGAGCGATTGAGCAGGAAATTGCAGAGGTCATGCCTGAGGACCACCCGCAACCTCCGGCTCCTGCGCCCCAGAGTTACGCTCAAGTTGTCGCCAGGACGCCCCAAGTAATTCCTGCGGCTGCCCCAATGAGTTACGCCGAAGCCGCCGCTAGACCTTCGTTCTTTGAAGCGGGTGTGCCGGCTACATATGCTGACGCCATCCCTGGGCCTGATTGCAGCCCACCATGCAGTCATTTCAGCAGCCGCCCCGTCAATCGCGTCCTGCAACATGGGCGGGACCCACCCCGGCGAACCAATGGCGCACACCCGACAACCGGCCCATCTGCTTTGCTTGCGGTTACACCGATCACGTGGCACGTTATTGCCATTGCGTGCAGCCGCCTCGAGTCACGTCACCTGTCACCAGCCAGTCAAGCCATGCATTCTACGACCCAGCTCCACCTATGTTGCCGACGTCACACCCACGTTCAGCTACTCGCCGCTCTCCGTCTCCATGATGTCGCTCACTGTCACCCATGCGGCCATGTCCGGACGCACGAGAGCAGGAAAACTAGTCGTCGCAGTCCAGGAGGCAAGGGCTGCGGCAATATTGAGCTGTGAAAGCCCTCAGCGAAGTCCATCAAATGTAATAGATGTGTTTGTGGACGGTGATCGCACATCGACCCTTATCGGTATTGGAGCCGCTGTCTCCGTTATGGACACAAAACTTTGCCGCTTACTCCGAAAAGTGATGACGCCACTTTCTGGGATGTCCCTGCGCACCGCGAGCTCCCAGAGTATTCATCCTACAGCAGTATGCACTGCTCGCGTCATCATTCAAGACGTTCTATACAACACCGAGTTCATCATAATTGCGGCATGCTCTCACGATGTCATCCTGGGATGGGATTTTCTCTCCCGCCACGACGCTGTAATTCGTTGCGCACCAGCCGAAATTGAACTCTCACTGTTCTCACATTTGACGCCGGCAGACAGTCCATCAGCAGTGAGCAAGATCCTCGTCAAAGAAGATACGAAAGTGCCTCCAAACTCGTCAACGGCTGTGTTGGTCTACTGCGCCGGTCTCTCCTACACCATTGCACTCCTTTTGCCATCTGACTCCATATGCACTAGGAAAGGGTTGCTAGGAAAGACGCACAAGTTCTGGACGCACCCGATGACTCGCACTGTACCAGTTCCCGTACCATCAGTGCTGTTTCCATGTCTGATTCGTCACCTGCTGATGTATTTGGTCCCTCCATTGCTGACAACCTTACGTCGGTCCAGCGTTGCCAGCTTCTCTGCTTGTTGGATGAATTTCGTCATTCTTTCAATGTCGGGCAAACTTCCCTCGGCCGCACGTCCGCTGTTACGTATCGCATCGACACTGGCGCCCAACCACCACTGCGGCAACGTCCATATCGCGTGTCTCCTGCAGAATGTCGGGTAATTAATGAGCAAGTGGACGATTTGCTTCGACGCGATGTAATTCGGCCATCCGACAGCCCATGGGTGTCTCCTGTTCTTGTTGCGAAGAAGGACGGTTCTGTGTGGACTACCGACGGCTCAACAAGATCACCCGCAAGGATGTTTATCCATTGCTGCGAATCGACAACTCGATTGACAGCCTCCAAGGAGCAGAATTTTTTTCACCTCTCGATTTGCGCTCGGGGTACTGGTAAGTACCCATGGCTGATGACGCTCGACCAAAGACAGCCTTTGTCACGCCCGACGGCATTTACGAGTTCAATGCCGTTTGGTCTGTGTAATGCTCCCGCGACCTTCAATCGCATGATGGGCACCGTTGTGCACAACTTGAAATGGCACACCTGCCTGTGTTACCTGGACGACGTCGTCGTCTTCGCTCCAGACTTCTCCACGCATCTCCAACGTCTGCGGCACGTTTTGACACGTTTGAGCAATGCCGGCCTCCAACTGAATTAAGTGCCGATTTGCGGCACGGCAGCTGACAATCCTCGGCTACGTCGTGTCCAAGGACGGAATCCTTCCCGATTCAGTCAAGCTTCGTGTTGTGGCTCAATTTCTTAAACCTATGTCCATCAAAGAACTGCGCAGTTTCATAGGACTGTGTTCATACTTTCGACGCTTCATACGAAACTTTGCCACCATCATATCACCGCTGACGAAGCTCCTTGGAAGTAACGGACCCCTCAATTCGTGGTCATCCGAGTCTGACGACGCGTTTGCAAAGCTCCGTCATTTGTTGGCGTATGCTCCCATACTATGCCACTACGACCCTACGGCCCCAACAGAGGTACACACGGACGTCAGTGGTGTAGGCCTCGACGCTGTTCTTGTGCAGCACAAACCAGGGTTCCCCGAATGTCGTGGCATACACAAGTCATACGCTTACTAGAGCCGAGACCACTTACACCGTCACGGAAAAAGAGTGCCTGGCGATCATCTGAACCCTTACAAAGTTCCGACCTTATTTGCATGGTCGCCTATTTGATGTCGTCACCGACCATCATGCACTATACTGGCTGTCGTCGTTGAAGGATCCCTCAGGTCATCTCGCCCGCTGGGCACTTCGCCTGCAAGACTACGACATCCGCGTGCTGTACCTCAACGGACGCTAGCATGCTGATGCCGACGCCATCTCGCGCTCCCCCTTGCCTGACGACAATGCCCCCTGCTCAATATCTAACATTCTAGCAAGTCTATCACCTCGCTGATAGACTTGCTCACTGATCCGTCGGCAACACCAACCACTCGCGCGTTCCGTCGTCAAGCCCACCATTTCGTCATTCGTGACGACCTACTGCACCGACGCAATTACAACGCCGACGGCCGCCTGTGGCTACTTGTGATACCCCGTAGTCAGCGTTCTGAAATATGCGAGTCCTTCCACTCTTTTCCGGAATGCACGCACTCTAGGGTACCCAAAACTTACCACCGCATTCGACAACGATACTTCTGACGAGGGATGTACCGCCACATGCAGAAGTTCGTTCGCTCCTGCCTCGATTGCCAACGCTGAAAACCTTCAACACACGTGTGACCAGCTGGTCTACAACCATTACCTTGCCCTAACCGTTCGTTTGGGTGCATGGGCATCGATTTGTGTGGACCACTTCCTCTGACGTCGGCTGCTAACCACTAGGCCATCGTTGCTGTCAGGGCCGTAACTAAGGGAGGGTTGAGAGGGTTCTGACACCCCCCAAAATTTTTTCATGCTTTAACTTTTCAGGTGATACTAAAATACTTGCGCGCCTTCACAGCGACCACCTGTTGCCAAAGTTAGCCGTTCTACACACAAACACCCCCCGAAAAATAATCCTGGGTACGGCTCTGGTCGCTGTTGACCATCTAACGCATCGAAGTTCACACGATCGCTACTGAACAGCGCAAAGGTAAATGGATCACCTCGCTGATTGACCTGCTCAGTGATCCGTCAGCAACACCATCCACTCGTGCGTTGCGTCGTCAAGCCCACCTTTTTGCCATTCGTGACGACCTACTGCACCGACGCAATTACAACGCCGACGGCCGCCAGTGGCTACTAGTGATACCCCGCAGTCTGCATTCTGCAATATGCGAGTCCTTCCACTCTGATCCGCAATGTGCGCACTCTGGGGTTTCCAAAACTTACCGCCGCATTCGACAATGATACTTCTGGTGAGGGACGTATCGCTACTTGCAGACGATCGTTCGCTCCTGCCTCGATTGCCAACGCCGAAAACTTTCAACGCACGTGTCGCCAGCCAGTCTACAACCATTACCTTGCCCTAACCGTCCGTTTGGCCGCGTAGGCATCGATTTGTATGGACCGCTTCCTCTGACGTTGGCTGGCAACCGCTGGGCTATCGTCGCCGTTGACCATCTAACGCGATACGCCGAAACCACCGCCCTTCAGCGGCTAAAGCACGCGATGTTGCCTCCTTCCTGCTACACCGATTCAAGCCGTGTCACGGTCCACCCCAGAAACTTCTCAGCGATTGAGGCCGTGTCTTCTTGTCAGAAGTCGTCGAAGCCATTCTCAAAGAGTGCCATGCTGTTCACCGCAAAAGTACTGCTTACGACCCGCAGACAAATGGCCTAACCGAACGCTTTAACCGCACGCTCGGCGACATGCTCTCAATGTACGTCGCCGCCGATCACACAAATTGGGATGACATTCTGCCCTTCGTCACCTACGCTATAACCACGTCCCTCAGAGCACTACTGGTTTTTCACCCTTCTTCCTGTTGTACGGAAGGCACCCGTCGCACACCATCGACACGATACTTCCATACAAGCCGGATCCATCGGAGTGTGCGCCTATTTCTGACACAGCCAGGCTTGCTGAAGAGTGTCGCGAGCTTGCCAAGACCTTTATGACGCATGAACAAGAGCAGCAGAAGAGCGTTCGTGATGGCACCACCGCTTCTGCACCCACGTTCCTCCCTGGAGCGCTCGTATGGCTCTCCATCCCTACCACTGCAAGTGGGCTCTCGTCAAAACTGCTGCCGAAATACGAAGGCCCCTACCGTGTCGTCAGGCGCACATCCCCGGTCAACTACCTGATCGAACCCATCAAACCATCTTCCGACATACGCCATCGAGGACACGACATTGTCAACGTGGATCGCCTCAAGGCCTGCTATGACCCGCTCATGTGACCAGCTGTTAGGTCGCCGGGCGGCTCCCTTTTCGTACCCGGGGTAATTGTAGAGAAGCCTTGGAACATAGTAATGGGTTGCTCTCTCCAGCGCCTTCTAGTGGGTCATCTTCTTTGGCTTCTGAAAGGACGCCGCTCGCGCAGAGAGTTCGTGCCTTGCCGTGACTGTCGCTATTACGCATTATCATTAATTGCCGTCTATTAAACACCTTAACAATGATGATGATATAACACAGGCAAAACCACATATAGCAAAGCCAACTGTAGCATATTGAGTGCGCGCTCGTGCCGAAGGGAAGTCTTCTTCCTCTTGTTCTTCGAGCACAGGCAAAACCACATATAGCATAGCCAACTGTAGAGTATAGAGCGCGCACTCGTGCCGAAGAGAAATCTTCTTCCTCTTGTTCTTTGAGCATAGGCAAAACCACGTATAGCATAGCCAACTGTAGCATATTCAGCACGCGCTCGCGCCGATGAGAAGTCTTCTTCTTCTTGTTCTTCGAGCACAGGCCAAACCACACGTAGCATAGCCAACTGTAGCATATTTAGCGCGCGCTCGCGCCGATGAGAAGTCTTCTTCCTGTTGTTTTTTAGTTCTTTGATGATGATGATATTAATGCAGACAAAACCACATATAGCATAGCCAGCTGTAGCATATTGAGCGCGCACTCACGCCGAAGAGAAGTCTTCTTCCCCTTGTTCTTCGAGCTCAGGCAAAACCACATATAGCATAGCCAACTGTAGCATATCGAGCGCGCGCTCACGCCGATGAAAAGTCTTCTTCCCCTTATTCTTCGAGCACAGGCAAAACCACATATAGCATAGCCAACTGTAGCATATTTAGCGCGCGCTCGCGCCGATGAGAAGTCTTCTTCTTCTTGTTCTTCGAGCACAGGCAAAACCACACATAGCATAGCCAACTGTAGCATATTTAGCGCGCGCGCCGATGAGAAGTCTTCTTCCTGTTGTTTTTTTAGTTCTTTGATGATGATGATATTAATGCAGACAAAACCACATATAGCATAGCCAACTGTAGCATATTGAGCGCGCACTCACGCCGAAGAGAAGTCTTCTTCCCCTTGTTCTTCGAGCACAGGCAAAACCATATATAGCATAGCCAACTGTAGCATATCGAGTGCGCGCTCACGCCGATGAAAAGTCTTCTTCCCCTTATTCTTCGAGCACAGGCAAAACCACATATAGCATAGCCAACTGTAGCATATTTAGCGCGCGCTCGCGCCGATGAGAAGTCTTCTTCTTCTTGTTCTTCGAGCACAGGCAAAACCACACATAGCATAGCCAACTGTAGCATATTTAGCGCGCGCGCCGATGAGAAGTCTTCTTCCTGTTGTTTTTTGAGTTCTTTGATGGTGATGATATTAATGCAGACAAACCACATATAGCATAGCCAACTGTAGCATATTGAGCGCGCGCTCACGCCGAAGAGAAGTCTTCTTCCCCTTGTTCTTCGAGCACAGGCAAAGCCACAGATAGCATAGCCAACTGTAGCATATCGAGCGCGCGCTCACGCCGATGAAAAGTCTTCTTCCCCTTGTTTTTCTAGCTCTTTGATGATGATAATAATGCAGACAAAACCACATATAGCATAGCCAACTGTAGCATATTGAGCGCGCACTCACGCCGAAGAGAAGTCTTCTTCCCCTTGTTCTTCGAGCACAGGCAAAACCACACATAGCATAGCCAACTGTAGCATATTTAGCGCGCGCTCGCGCCGATGAGAAGTCTTCTTCCTGTTGTTTTTTGAGTTCTTTGATGATGATGATATTAATGCAGGCAAAACCACATATAGCATAGCCAGCTGTAGCATATTGAGCGCGCGCTCATGCCGAAGAGAAGTCTTCTTCCCCTTGTTCTTCGAGCACAGGCAAATCCACATATAGCATAGCCAACTGTAGCATATTGAGCGCGCACTCACGCCGAAGAGAAGTCTTCTTCCCCTTGTTCTTCGAGCACAGGCAAAACCACATATAGCATAGCCAACTGCAGCATATTGAGCGCGCACTCACGCCAAAGAGAAGTCTTCTTCCCCTTGTTCTTCGATCACAGGCAAAACCACATATAGCATAGCCAACTGTAGCATATTCAGCGCGCGCTCACGCCGATGAAAAGTCTTCTTCCTCTTGTTTTTCTAGCTCTTTGATGATGATGATATTAATGCAGGCAAAACCACATATAGCATAGCCAACTGTAGCATATTGAGCGCGCACTCACGCCAAAGAGAAGTCTTCTTCCCCTTGTTCTTCGATCACAGGCAAAACCACATATAGCATAGCCAACTGTAGCATATTGAGCGCGCGCTCACGCCGATGAAAAGTCTTCTTCCTCTTGTTTTTCTAGCTCTTTGATGATGATGATAATAATGCAGACAAAACCACATAGAGCATAGCCAACTGTAGCATATTGAGCGCGCACTCACGCCGAAGAGAAGTCTTCTTCCCCTTGTTCTTCGAGCACAGGCAAAACCACATATAGCATAGCCAACTGTAGCATATTGAGCGCGCGCTCACGCCGATGAAAAGTCTTCTTCCTCTTGTTTTTCTAGCTCTTTGATGATGATGATAATAATGCAGACAAAACCACATATGGCATAGCCAACTGTAGCATATTTAGCGCGCAATCGCGCCAAAGGGAAGTGTTCTTCCGATTGTTCTTCGAGCACAGGGAAAACCTCATATAGCATAGCCAACTGTAGCATACTGAGTGTGCACTCGTGAGGAAGAGAAGTCTTCTTCCCCTTGTTCTTCGAGCACAGGCAAAACCACATATAGCATAGCCAACTGTAGCATATTGAGCGCGCACTCACGCCAAAGAGAAGTCTTCTTCCCCTTGTTCTTCGAGCACAGGCAAAACCACACATAGCATAGCCAACTGTAGCATATTTAGCGCGCGCTCGCGCTGATGAGAAGTCTTCTTCCTGTTGTTTTTTTAGTTCTTTGATGATGATGATATTAATGCAGGCAAAACCACGTATACCATAGCCAACTGCAGCATATTGAGCGCGCGCTCACGCCGAAGAGAAGTCTTCTTCCCCTTGTTCTTCGAGCACAGGCAAAACCACATATAGCATAGCCAACTGCAGCATATTGAGCGCGCCTCACGCCGAAGAGAAGTCTTCTTCCCCTTGTTCTTCGAGCACAGGCAAAACCACACATAGCATAGCCAACTGTAGCATATTTAGCGCGCGCTCGCGCCGATGAGAAGTCTTCTTCCTGTTGTTTTTTGAGTTCTTTGATGATGATGATATTGCTACGTAGCTAACCCATCAAGAGCCAGATATTCTGCATACAGAAGATGACAAAGAGGACTGGCCTGTCGGTCTGCTGTGGGTGCTGTCCTCCATCTTGACCGATGCTGTGCACATCAGTGCAAATACACTTGTAAATAGTCACGCCTCGTGTCATTTTACGTAACATCTTTGTGGTGGAGGCGCTGGTTGTTCCCTGTACTCATCACGAAGCTCCGCAACGGCCGTATCATCGCGGGTCCGACCATGTCACAAGTTGACGGAACATCGTCGTCACCGCCTGCCCCTCCCGTGGCTTCCACCTACGTAGTCCTACCTCCTGCTCGTGATCCTGGCGTATTCTCCGGACAGGATGGCGTTGACATTGACAAATGGATCAACCTGTATGAACGCATCAGCGCCAGCTATAGGTGGGACCCGACCCTTATGCTCGCCAACGTACTTTTCTACCTTGATGGCCCACCGCGGGTGTGGTTCGAGACGCACGAATCTGACATTACGGGCTGGGAATCCTTCAAAGAGAAGATCCGCGACCTTTTTGGCAACACCACTGGACGGCAGATGGCTGCGCGGAATCAACTGGCAACTCGAACACAGACCTCTACGGAATCGTACGTCGTGTACATTCACGACGTCATCGCCCTTTGTCGCCACGTTGATGAGCACATGCCTGAGTCAGAGAAGGTATCGCATGTGCTGAAAGGTATCGCAGACGATGCCTTCAACCTGCTTGTTTATACCAACGTTGCCACCGTCGAATCAATCATCAAAGAGTGCCGACGGTTTGAACAAGCCAAGAGCCGCCGTATAACTCAGCGATTTACGCGGCTTCCCAACACGGCCGCAACCTCATCTTGTGAAGCCGCTCCCCAGCCGCCCACCTATGACAATGTCACACGCATTGTTCGTCGGGAGATTCAAGCTGCCTGTCCTGCTCCCATTCAACCACCTGTTTTTACGGCACACACCACTGACCCTTCACAGCCATCGGTGGCCCTCATTCAAGCTGTGGTCAGGCAGGAGTTTGCAAACCTCGGCCTTCCTTCAGCATGTCCCCTGACTCGCCCTGTAGTACCGCCTTACTCCCCAGGGAACGCTCGCCGATCCTCTCCTACAGTGCCCTTCCGCAACCCTACGGAATGGCGAACACCCGATGACCAGCCTATCTGCTTTTCCTGTCACCAGCCAGGGCACGTTTCTCGCTATTGCCGTCGCCGCTGGTCAAACCTACCACGCCAGACCTACCCTACCTACATGCGCCCTACCACTTCTACACGTTCAGCCGCTGCACCCTCCAATTTCTACTCGTCCTCTCACGTACCTCTCACCAATGACGCTACTTCGCCCGTTCGCCGCTACTCCCGCTCGCCGTCGCCGCAACGCCGCCAGTCCCGCTCTCCGCAGCCTCGACGCTTTCCCTCGCCGACCTTCTCTGGACGCTCGCAGCAGGAAAACTAGATATTGCAGCTTATGGAGGTGAAGCTGCAATACCGTCGACGCCTACAAATCCTCTACTGACGCTGCCCACACACCACAGCCTGCTTGAAGTAAAAGTCGACAATGTTTCTGTGACCGCCCTCGTTGACACAGGCGCGCACCTGTCTATTATGAGCGCCCCTCTACGCCGCCGTTTGCAGAAGATTATGACGCCGTCCACGACACAGGCAATACTTGTTGCCGATGGCGGTACTGTAGAAGTAATCGGAATGTGCACTGCTCGTGTCAGCATTGCCGGTCGTCACACCGTCGTCCTTTTCGCCGTTCTAGCTCGTTGCCCTCATGACCTCATACTTGGCCTTGATTTCCTTTCGGCACACTCGGCCTTAATTGACTGTTCTTCTGGTACACTCAGCCTCGATCTTCCTCTTCTCGCCGATAACTGTGAAAAGCCCGTCAGCCGCTTGAGCCCAACCACTTTTGTTCGCCTGCCACCTCGAGCAGTGACGTACGTCTGTTTGTCATCGACCCCTCCAGTTCCCGACGGCGACTACATCGTTACACCTATAACAGACGCACGGCTTACGCGCAATATTACTGTGCCGCATACCATCGCCACCATAGTGGATAACTCCGTCTTCCTTCCGCTCCTCAATTTCGGCCTCATCCCCCAAGTGTTGCCCTACCAGATGTCACTCGCCCAACTCACAGCTATAACCGACGATGACATCAACGTTGTCGCCGTAACTGCTCCGGACCAAGCTGAAGTCTCACGGTTGCCCGGTTCTGACGCCGCCATTTTTCGAAACATGATTGGATCAGACCTTTCTCCTGATCAGGCCGACGCTCTCTCCCAGGTCTTAGCCTCGTATAGTGACATTTTCGACATCCATGATCATCCCTTGGGCCAGACTAAGATTGTCACTCACTGAATTAACACCGGTGACTCTGCACCCATCCACCGTAGGCCTTACCGCGTGTCTGCATCAGAGCGAGCAGTGATTCAAAAAGAAGTGGCCAAAATGCTAGCGAAAGATATCATCGAGCCATCGTCTAGCCCTTGGGCCTCCCCCGTGGTATTAGTAAAGAAGAAAGACGGCTCCTGGCGTTTCTGCATTGATTATCGGCACCTCAACAAAATTACCAAGAAAGACGTGTATCCTCTTCCACGTATCGACGACGCACTCTGCTGTCTCCATGGCGCCACCTTCTTTTCATCTCTCGACCTCCGATCTGGCTACTGGCAAATTGCTGTAGACGACATGGATCGTGAGAAGACCGCATTCGTTACCCCTGACGGCCTTTACCAATTCAAGGTCATGCCCTTTGGTCTTTGCAACGCTCCAGCAACCTTCGAGAGAATGATGGACACGCTGCTTCAAGGATTTAAATGGTCGACGTGCTTGTGTTACCTGGACGACGTGGTCATCTTCTCACCCACCTTCGCAACACACCTTGAACGCCTTTCGACCATTCTATCAATATTCCGACAAGCTGGCCTCCAGCTCAATTCCTCGAAGTGCCACTTCGGTCTTCGTCAAATTACTGTGTTGGGCCACCTCGTTGACGCTTCCGGTGTACGACCAGACCCGGCCAAAGTCCGCGCTGTAACGAACTTCCCCGTTCCTCACTCTGTCCATGATGTTCACAGTTTTGTGGGCCTGTGCTCGTACTTTCGCCGTTTCGTGAAAAACTTCGCGGCACTCGCACGCCCACTCACTGACCTTCTCAAACAAGACGTCCCGTTTTGTTGGGGTCCTCTCGAAGCTGACGCCTTTTCTCAGCTAATCACCGCTCTAACGACACCACCCATTCTTGCACATTTTGACCCCGATGCTCCTACAGAAGTGCGCACAGACGCTAGCGGTCACGGCATCGGCGCAGTATTGGCCCAAACGCAGCGGGGCACTGATCGTGTTATTGCGTACGCAAGTCGGCTCCTCTCGAAGTCTGAACGCAACTACTCTATAACAGAACGAGAATGCCTTGCCCTTGTCTGGGCGGTTTCAAAATTCCGCCCTTACTTGTATGGCCGCCCATTCCGTGTCGTGACAGATCATCACGCGCTCTGTTGGCTTTCTTCACTGAAGGACCCTACTGGACGACTTGGTCGGTGGGCGCTGCGTCTTCAGGAGTACTCCTACTCAGTTGCCTACAAGTCTGGACGTCTCCATCTGGACGCCGATTGCTTGTCCCATTACCCTGTTGAACAGCCAGACGGATCAGTCATCGAGCCTAGCGCCAGCGTCATGTCCATGTCTCAGTTTCTTCAGATTGGTGACGAACAACGTCGCGATGCTTCCTTGCGATCACTCATTGGCCATCTCGAATCTGCCCCTAACGACGCGTCACTCCGCATGTTCGTCCTCTTGAATGGCACGCTGTACCGTCGTAGCGTTCTGCCCGATGGCCCTGAGTTACTTCTCGTCGTGCCTAAACATCTGCGTTCAACGGTCCTGCATGAGCTTCACGACGAGCCCACTGCCGGCCACCTGGGCATATCTTGCACGTACGACCGTGTCCGGCGCCGCTTCTTTTGACGCGGTCTCGCCCGGTCCGTTCGACGTTACGTGGCCTCCTGCGATAAATGCCAACGTCGGAAGCGACCTGCCGCACCCCCTGCTGGACTCCTCCACCCGATCTCCATCCCTACCGAACCTTTCTTCCGTGTTGGTGTAGACCTTCTCGGCCCTTTTCCTGAGTCCAACTCTGGCAACAAGTGGGTCGCCGTTGCTATAGACCATGCAACCAGGTACGCCATCACTCGAGCGCTCCCCACCAGTACTGCTACTGACGTTGCCGACTGTTTGCTCCACGACGTCATTCTACACCATGGCGCTCCTCGTACACTGCTCACCGATCGTGGCCGCGCATTTTTGTCACGAGTAATTGACGATCTTTTACGCTCATCCTCAACGCAGCACAAGTTGACTACTTCCTACCATCCCCAAACAAATGGCCTCATCGAGCGCCTAAATCGCACTCTCACGGACATGCTCTCCATGTATGTCTCATCTGACCACCATGACTGGGACCTGGCGCTACCTCACGTGACCTTCGCTTACAATTCATCGCGTCATGATACCGCCGGTTACTCACCTTTTTATATGCTCTATGGCCGTGATCCGACGTTACCACTGGACACCCTACTTCCGGATACTACATCTCCGCCGAGCGAATACGCACGGGATGCTATCGCTCGTGCAGATTACGCGCGTCAGATCGCCCGCTCTAGGCTGTCGGCTTCACAAGCAACCCAGAAGACCCTCTACGACAGCAGGCATGTCGACGTTCATTTCTCGCCTGGTTCCCTCGTTCTCCTGTGGTGCCCAATTCGTCGTGTTGGCCTGTTCGAGAAGTTGTTATCCCGCTACATGGGTCCATACCGTATCGTCCGCCAGGTAACGGACGTCGCCTACGAGATCGTTCCCGTCTCGGAGACTAACCCGCCTGCAAACACGCCCAGTGACGTAGTGCACGTCAGTCGGCTCAAACAATACCGCCCTCCTTCTGAAGAACATGTTTAAAGTGCACCGAGACGGCGCTTTTACCGCCGGGGGTTATGCTACGTAGCTAACCCATCAAGAGCCAGATATTCTGCATACAGAAGACGACAGAGAGGACTGGCCTGTCGGTCTGCTGTGGGTGCTGTCCTCCATCTTGACCGATGCTGTGCACATCAGTGCAAATACACTTGTAAATAGTCACGCCTCGTGTCATTTTACGTAACAATATTAATGCAGGCAAAACCACATATAGCATAGCCAACTGTAGCATATTGAGCACGCGCTCACGCCGAAGAGAAGTCTTCTTCCCCTTGTTCTTCGAGCACAGGCAAAACCACATATAGCATAGCCAACTGCAGCATATTGAGCGCGCACTCACGCCAAAGAGAAGTCTTCTTCCCCTTGTTCTTCGATCACAGGCAAAACCACATATAGCATAGCCAACTGTAGCATATTCAGCGCGCGCTCACGCCGATGAAAAGTCTTCTTCCTCTTGTTTTTCTAGCTTTTTGATGATGATGATATTAATGCAGGCAAAACCACATATAGCATAGCCAACTGTAGCATATTGAGCGCATACTCACGCCAAAGAGAAGTCTTCTTCCCCTTGTTCTTCGAGCACAGGCAAAACCACATATAGCATAGCCAACTGTAGCATATTGAGCGCGCGCTCACGCCAATGAAAAGTCTTCTTCCTCTTGTTTTTCTCGCTCTTGATGATGATAATAATGTAGACAAAACCACATATAGCATAGCCAACTGTAGCATATTCAGCGCGCACTCACGCCGAAGAGAAGTCTTCTTCCCCTTGTTCTTCGAGCACAGTCAAAACCACATATAGCATAGCCAACTGTAGCATATTGAGCGCGCGCTCACGCCGAAGAGAAGTCTTCTTCCCCTTGTTCTTCGAGCACAGGCAAAACCACATATAGCATAGCCAACTGTAGCATATTGAGCGCGCGCTCACGCCAATGAAAAGTCTTCTTCCTCTTGTTTTTCTACCTCTTGATGATGATAATAATGCAGACAAAACCACATATAGCATAGCCAACTGTAGCATATTGAGCGCGCACTCACGCCGAAGAGAAGTCTTCTTCCCCTTGTTCTTCGAGCACAGTCAAAACCACATATAGCATAGCCAACTGTAGCATATTGAGCGCGCGCTCACGCCAATGAAAAGTCTTCTTCCTCTTGTTTTTCTAGCTCTTGATGATGATAATAATGCAGACAAAACCACATATAGCATAGCCAACTGTAGCATATTGAGCGCGCGCTCACGCCGAAGAGAAGTCTTCTTCCCCTTGTTCTTCGAGCACAGTCAAAACCACATATAGCATAGCCAACTGTAGCATATTGAGCGCGCGCTCACGCCAAAGAGAAGTCTTCTTCCCCTTGTTCTTCGAGCACAGGCAAAACCACATATAGCATAGCCAACTGTAGGATATTGAGCGCGCGCTCACGCCAATGAAAAGTCTTCTTCCTCTTGTTTTTCTAGCTCTTGATGATGATAATAATGCAGACAAAACCACATATAGCATAGCCAACTGTAGCATATTGAGCGCGCGCTCACGCCGAAGAGAAGTCTTCTTCCCCTTGTTCTTCGAGCACAGTCAAAACCACATATAGCATAGCCAACTGTAGCATATTGAGCGCGCGCTCACGCCAAAGAGAAGTCTTCTTCCCCTTGTTCTTCGAGCACAGGCAAAACCACATATAGCATAGCCAACTGTAGCATATTGAGCGCGCGCTCACGCCAATGAAAAGTCTTCTTCCTCTTGTTTTTCTAGCTCTTGATGATGATAATAATGCAGACAAAACCACATATAGCATAGCCAACTGTAGCATATTCAGCGCGCACTCACGCCGAAGAGAAGTCTTCTTCCCCTTGTTCTTCGAGCACAGTCAAAACCACATATAGCATAGCCAACTGTAGCATATTCAGCGCGCACTCACGCCGAAGAGAAGTCTTCTTCCCCTTGTTCTTCGAGCACAGGCAAAACCACATATAGCATAGCCAACTGTAGCATATTGAGCGCGCGTTCACGCCGAAGAGAAGTCTTCTTCCCCTTGTTCTTCGAGCACAGTCAAAACCACATATAGCATAGCCAACTGTAGCATATTGAGCACGCGCTCACGCCGAAGAGAAGTCTTCTTCCCCTTGTTCTTCGATCACAGGCAAAACCACATATAGCATAGCCAACTGTAGCATATTCAGCGCGCGCTCACGCCGATGAAAAGTCTTCTTCCTCTTGTTTTTCTAGCTCTTTGATGATGATGATATTAATGCAGGCAAAACCACATATAGCATAGCCAACTGTAGCATATTGAGCGCGTACTCACGCCAAAGAGAAGTCTTCTTCCCCTTGTTCTTCGAGCCGAGGCAAAACCACATATAGCATAGCCAACTGTAGCATATTGAGCGCGCGCTCACGCCAATGAAAAGTCTTCTTCCTCTTGTTTTTCTCGCTCTTGATGATGATAATAATGTAGACAAAACCACATATAGCATAGCCAACTGTAGCATATTGAGCGCGCACTCACGCCGAAGAGAAGTCTTCTTCCCCTTGTTCTTCGAGCACAGGCAAAACCACATATAGCATAGCCAACTGTAGCATATTGAGTGCGCGCTCACGCCGATGAAAAGTCTTCTTCCTCTTGTTTTTCTAGCTCTTTGATGATGATGATAATAATGCAGACAAAACCACATATAGCATAGCCAACTGTAGCATATTTAGCGCGCAATCGCGACAAAGAGAAGTGTTCTTCCGATTGTTCTTTGAGCACAGGGAAAACCTCATATAGCATAGCCAACTGTAGCATACTGAGTGTGCACTCGTGAGGAAGAGAAGTCTTCTTCCTTCTTGTTCTTTGAGTATAGGCAAAACCACGTCTGCATTGTGAAAACTCCAGCACGGGTTCCCTATAGTCCTTTACAACTCTAGAGACAGCAGCATTTCCTCCTCAAAAGTAGTGGAATATGAGCCTGCACCAATGGACTGACATCATGAGCTGTACTGCTGGGGACTCCGGTGCCCTGCTCATGTTTTGGTCATCTGAGTCTTCCTAAAGGACCAGTAAATAGGCTCCAACATTTTTTTACGCTTATCAAACAAGCTCGCTAATTCACACAGAAGGCCGCGGTGATCACATTTTGAGAATATCACTGCACTGCACAGACGCTCCACATCAAAAAACAACTCTTATGGCCCTCTCCAGTGCCTGTCCAGTCCTCTTTGCTCGCGAAGTGATGTAATCATGCCCTTGAGCAACGTTACGTAGCACTGACATCATCGATTGGTTCTCTGCACTGTGAACCTGGGTCGTGCAGTTGTCACGTGTGTCCCGTATTTGTTTACCTCTCCAGTGCCTTTCACCATGCTGCTCTGACACGAGTGACAAGTGAAGAAAGCCTTGCGCGGTTGTTGGCTGCACGCCGATGGCGTAATCCCTCACATCATGTTATGTTGCCAATGTGGGCGTAGTTGCAACGACGGGCTGTGCCTGCCCCTCTTCGCTGTGGAGAAGAATGGCATGACTGAGCAAGAAACTGAAACCAGCCAAAATTGTTATTTTATAAACTGTGATTTCCTTATTACACCACTTATTCACAAAGTTCACACAGCAGCATACAAAGTTCACATTGTACAAGTGCGCAGTTATCTCTTCATCACAAATTTTGGACCACCACGTGGTTGTCTACTGGCCTGTTGTTTTTGATGATTTATTGCATCATTGCACATGTCCAGAGTCAGCATTGCATGTTCTGCATTGGATCATAAACCGAAGTCACTTGCCGGGTTTGTCAACATTGCAAAGTGCACATTGCATATGACATATGTGCATGTGACCTGCACTCCTACTAGAAATATGGCTCTCTCCGAAGCGAGGACACTTGGCCTACTGTTTTAAATTTTTACAGTCATTTCATACTTTGTAGGCACAGTAGTCAACAACTGATCCATGCACTGAGTTTATTTGTTTGCAGTGTCCAAACCTCTGAGGGCCAGTGGTATTCAAGGGGCTCTGCATTGCACGGCCATCAGAACTACATCAACAACATAGCAGTAGGGAGTAGGCATGTGCGAATAGTGATTTGGTCAAATAATTTCGAATAGAATTCGAATAGTATATATCACGTATTATAAAGAAAAAATGGCCATATTTGTCATGACCCAACTAACCTGCACATTATTTTTCAAAATTGAAAGAAGTGATGTGCAAATGTTGGGCTTTGGTTCAAAGGGAAGGTTGCACCTTTGAATAGTAGGAGGATTCGACTTTCGGTAGAATGCAAGTGATAGCCTGTAAAATACGTGATGTTTTTAAATTTACTATAGCATATAAGCCTATCACAACTATCATGAGCTTTTAAACTTAAAAAATGATGAATCAGTGTGAGGGTAGTATGTTCATTTAACCTTGAAGTGGGGCTTTGCAGCCGTGCGGATGTTTCCTGAATAGGTGTATTCACAGTACAGCACCCCTCCACTGCAGTGAAACCACTTTCACAGAGGGTTACATGCGGTTTATTTTTTCGTTTTGAATGCTTCAAAATTTGGAATAATTTAAATTCGTTTCAAAGCAAATTCGAATAGTGTAATATTCGTTCGAATGTTGGAATTGCTCGAATATTCACACAAGCCTGGTACTGAGTTGTAACTGGTGTAGGAGACTCAGTATTTGATGCTCACATTGAGTTCATTATTTGCTCTGGGTGCAGATCCCTCTTTTCACAGGGACCTTAAAGTCACCTTAAAGTCTGACTTTAAGGTGGCAATTGATGGTGATGATTACTGCAGAAATGCATATGATCAATAATAATAACACTAAAACCTTTAGACTGAATAAGGCATGCCTCTAATGTGTGCCTTGGTTTTTTCTTGTACTTATAAAAGGGGGCCTTATAGGGTTAAGTTGAATTAGACCGGTGAATAGAGCCCTTAGGTGGCTGTAGCAGAGGTAAAATGTTTTCACTGGAGGAGTTCACACCATGATGTGTCTTGCAACATAGTGTGGCACTGTGCTGTACTTTCTCATTTGCCTGACGACTTGTTAAGATTATTTTCATCTGGACCAGATTTATTTGAATTATCTCGATAAATTCTGATAAATTATACAAACTGTTGTGATAAATCATTTTGCTGAAGACAGTTTTTCACATTTTCTCACTAAAAACATTTTACGGAAGCAGCAAAGCATTTGTGTTAGACTGTGCTGTACTCAACGTGCCTAATTGCAGCTTCTTATTACAGACAGGCTAAGATTAGCCGACTGCCCTGAACGATGGCACGGCTGCTGAAGCGGCAGTCCCAGCCATCGGGGACTGGCACAGATGGTGGCCAGGCGGGTGACACCAAGGACTGTAAACAATGTTTGTTGCCTTTGATGAAAATTCTGCATGAAGCTGCTGGGGTTGTGATATCCTTGGCATAGAGCAAGGGTCGGCAACCTTTTGAGATGAAGGGCCGTATGGCGTGAGGCTGACACGGTGGGGGCCAGATGACAAATCGGGAGGGAGACGGCTTTGCAGGCAAAGAGAAAAGATTTGGCGAATGGACAATAATATGCAAAATGAAAATATAAATCATGTATATTTTCAGCATGCATATCACAAAGTTGCAATTTACAAACAGGTTACAAGCAAAAAAAGGAGATCTTTTTCGAGGCAACTTTTGATGCTGAAGATTCTTAGCCAACTCGCAAATATCTATGTTAAGGTTGCTCACTGACAGACGCAGAAAGTCGGGGAGGCGTTCATTGGTGGAAGCGATCTTTCTTTGTTCCTGTCCAACCCCATGTGAGATTGACACTGCCTTGTCAGCCTCCAGATAGGAGGAACAAGGGGAGGGGGGTGGTTCTGATGTCCTGCCAGTGGCCGCATAATACTCCCCCGCATGCGGCCTGCGGTCCACAGGTTGCCGACCCCTGCCATAGAGCATTATTCTAGGCATACAAGAAGGTAGTTTGACACTAAAGCCTGCACGCACAGTCTTAGGTTCAAGGAGGATGTCCCAATATGCACCAGATCACTAGCTGATTTCTGGTAGATTCTGCTAACTGGAATTTTATTTCTGGAAGATGAAGAATTTTATTTTTCTAATACGGTCGAGTTATTTTGGGACAGCCTGGGATGGAGCTTCATAGAACAGAAACAAAGGATAATATAGAATACAAGCCAGCTCAATCACTGACATTATTGAGGAGTGTACACATTAAAATTTTGTGTGATCATTTCGTTGTCTTGCATAGAAGGCTGTTTACTGGCGACAATTATAACGACCAGATGTGCTCCGGGTGGCCTTTTTGGCGTCAGGAGAAGGTTCGCAGCTGGTGGCAGCACAATGCGCCCGAGCGATGTGTCGACCTTGCATGTAACCAGAGTAGCTTTTAGAATGCACACAAAAGTCGGCAGCTTTGCACGCGTGGTGGAGGAGACCACTTGAGGTTGTAAATGGAACCAACCCCTGAACTGCTGTGGATGTCCCAGGCTGATGAAAAACATTGTTGCTGTCAGAGCTTGAAGCTGAGGTGCTGTCATCTTCGGACTCAAAGCTACGTCACTCAATTGAGGTGTGGTTGCAAGATAGTTTAGAGCAGCACATGTTTCTCGCAGCGCAGGTACCCGCCCATTTGTGCACGATGCCGCCTATATGGGAGTGACTAGCGACACTGGATGCGGCCCTCTGTCGGATTAAACAAGAGAAGCGAAACCGAAACTGCTGTAAACTGGCTGAAAAGGCCACCTCCACACGTTATACATGCGATGGACCTTTGGGAATAAGTTTTGGTAGAGTAAATCTTCCCTGACTCTTAGCAGCAGCTTTCTAGTGAAGAGCTGGCGTAAATTTCAAACAATTACCACCACTCAGCACTCTCAGATTGCGAAACTGACTTCATAATTTTATATTTGCCTCCAAGGCTTCGTTTGTTTACAGAACTTTGAACCACGCGCAGCATGCGTTTCTCCCAAGTGTGTCAGCCGTGCCCATTTTCGCAAAAACATGCACACTTTGTTTCGCACAAAGGTGTGTCAAAAATCACTATGTTGCCAAAGCAGGGAAATTCAATCTGATTCTGAAAGTGCAGTGGCTGGACTAACCACTAAGAGAAGATAGGTTCACAAGAAAATTTGGCAGATCCCACGCCTTGTGAGAATCGGTCTCATGTGAAGCAATTAACGAGTAGTTGCCTAGGCTGAATTTTTTGGCTTTGAGTCAAGTGTTACGAGGTGAATCAACGTGTTTTTGTAAGCGTAGTAGTTGCGTGCACATCGTGGCTTTACCAGGCACATCGACGACACTGTCGTTTCAAGGGTAACTTTAGTCTGACGTAACGTCAGCACTCACTTTAGAGTACAGATGTCAGTATTATCGAAACGAAATGCACTTTACGGTGCAATGATGTGAATATCATACGTAAATTTCGTTGGCGTATTCCTCCGGGGTCTAGCAACGCTTGAATATAGCTTGCTGGGTCATAGGAATGTATGTAAATGTAATGTTTATTAGGCTTCTATGAAAGCGTAGCCAACACTGGAACCACAATTGACATTAACCCGGCATGACGCCTGCCTCATACGAGTCCATATGTAATGTTTATTGCTTTGTTCTAAAATTAGATAGCCAGCACTGCACTCACAATTGCCGTTTCACCGACATTACGCCTGCATAGGGTCTTTTTCCACAGCAGCTTCAAGACGTGACAAGGCTCTGTGGTAGATACTTGACTGCCACAAAGAATGCTTGGGTTCGATTTCTGCTGGTATCCCGATTTTCATTCTTTGCAGTCGTTGGGTCAACGACGCTCTCGCATTTAAATTATCAATGTCTCTTCTCGCCGTTCCTGGGAAGATATAAACTGTCAATCACCTGTGGCGCATACTCGCTTACCTTAGCCCGTGGTATACAGGTATGTGCCACACGTGTCCGGAGGAAAGAGTTTGGCGACATACGCGACAGGATTTTCATGTTATTCATGTTGTGACCGGTCGGTCGGTCGGTCGGTCGGTCGGTCGGTCGGTCGGTCGGTCGGTCGGTCGGTCGGTCGGTCGGTCGGTAAACAATTCGGAATGAAATCTTTGGAAAACTAGCAATAGATACATGGAACAATATCGCATTTTTTTAGCTTCATGTCCACAGAAAAGCACGTGAACGGTGGGAATGTGTTGACGCTTCTGCTCAGTATAATTTCTCCGTGGATCTTTATCCAAAAAAGCTTTTTATGGTTTTTTCCACCAACACATCCAGGTGTGTACATGTCATGCTTCCGGTAAATGTTCCCAAAAGACCTTTTCTAGCATGTGAGTGCAAGGGTCCATATTTAAGTAAGGTGTTATCACACGTATAAAATTAAGTATAAACTAGTTTCACCAAGTCTTCTTTACACAAAGAAGCTCTCACTTTATGTGTTCATGCAAATGAAAGAAATCTGGACAAATTTTGAGTCCAGCTATCTTCAAACGAACACAGACCGTAACCTACGTGTGATAAGCTATAAACTACATAAGACCAGAACAAATTCCCGGACGCAATGCTTGAGATACAAAATTCCTAGGCTCTTAAATTCAAGCAAAGAACTGTTAGATATAATAAAAGAATCGTCCTAAAAGAAAAATCTGCAAATATCGTTAAATGTGTTGCACGTTGTTGTGTTGTCAGTGCCAACGACTGTAGGCGGAATAATGTGTTGTATTGCTCCTGTGCTACTTCCGTCACCTATGTTATTTATTCTACTAATGTTAATCATGTTTATTATGTTGTTTATGTTACTCAATCATGTGTGTAGTGTCTACATAAGCTGTTGCTTTTTGTTTTTAATTATGTTGTTTCGCCGAGCACTGATTGTACAGGGGTCGGGGCCTCAGTCAGGTGCATGCTCGCGCCTTTAGCCCTCACCCCTTTGGTTTTCTGTAAGAAAACTGTCAAATGTGTGAATAAAAAATAATAAATGCCACGCTGGAGCAGCCACAGTGGCCTTTAGTATGGGCTGCACAAGGGGAGAAATTCGGCCTTGTTGGTAAGACATTAGGAAAAATTTTTCAGCGCAAAATAACACAGGGACGAGAAGGGAGGACACAACACGTTGCGCTACACAACACGAGCGCACGTGTTGTGTCCTCCCTTCTCGTCCCTGTGTTATTTTGCGCTGAAAAATTTTTCCTAATTTAGTATGGGCACCCACCTGTTAGTAGCAGGCCCATCGCTGACGGCCATGGGGTCAGAAGGCCACTGTGAAGCGGCTACGCCGTATTACCAGTCCGCCCCTTACCATCTCGCCTCAATCACTGACAGCAAAAAAATTCAAGAAATGAGGAGCCATTTCACCCTGCGAAGTTGGATGATGAGCGAAGCTGGTTAGCTAAGGCACAGAGATGACACGGCAGAGCTCAGTTTGGCATTTAAGCCAGGTTGTAATTGCGCCCATCAACGTTAAAACCACTGTACTGTCTCCACTACGCATCGACGGCTGCGACACCGCCATCGAGGTTATAAGTAGGCTTCACTGCAAACAAAAGTGTGGGAAAGCCAGCTTACAAAGACCAAGTTTATTCTCGTTCGCTTGAAGAGCCAGTAAACAACCCGCTGTTCAAAATTTATGATGGACACTTGTATGATGTGGACATCGTGAAGAAGATGTAAAGAATTTTGGGAATAAGTGCTGTAACAAGGAAGTTTCAGGTTTCGGTTTCTCACTCGGCCTTCCCACCCTTCTCGGCAGGGAAGAAAGGTAGGCATCACGACTATGCCCACTTTGGCAATGTAACGCTGTGTGGGCAATTACGTCGTTGGCGCGCAGCCAATGACCAAGCAAAGCTTCCTTCAGGTCAGAGCCGCGGGTGAGGGGTGCAAAGCACTGATGAGGTAAAGAATTATGCCCTGGCACATGCACCCTTGCCCTAGCGGTAAAGTCGCTAAAAGCCTCTTAATCTTGCAGGCTTTCGTTCTTTTGATACCTGTTGTCCCTGTAGTCGTGGCCACTACAAAAACGGCAGAGGGCAGCCCAGAGAAATGAAGATGCAACCTGCGCAGCAAAACTGCATCGGTGCAGGGCCAAGGCACCATTCCGTATTGTAAACAACCAATCGACCAAGTCGCTGCTACATAAAGTGCTACGAAGTCTGTGCTACAAAGTGGGCGAAGAGAGGGGCGCAGGAATTGTTTTTCAAAATGGAGCGTCTGCGCATCACAGTGCTGTGATAGTGACAAAATGTGGTTGCTGCGGGCTCCTGCATGAATTGGCAAGCTTGTTTGGGAGGTGTAAAAAAGTCTGTTTGTTTACTGACCCTTTAAAGTGGGCTTCACTACTGATCATAATTGCATGGCAAGGAAGACGCATTTTCAAGGGCAATGTAAGCCATCTTATCTCAGAATATGAAGGCCCTAGGACATTTTCTATTATTTTATTAATTGTGTTTTGCACTGTGTTTAGTTGCCCATACCACACGTGTGCTCGCCCACACATGGTTTCACTTAGAGCTAAGAAGACATGGATTAGCGTTGACTGACATCGCATTGGTTTCTGCTTACAGTAATTGTTTTATTGAAAACAAACAATCTTGGCAACTTAGTGCGATAAAACTATCAGGTGACATTTTATTAATTTTGTTACAATGCTTTCTAGTCATTAATTTCATGGCTGCTCTCTCAGCTGCCATGAGATCCAAGTGCCATTGGAGTACCTTATAGTACAACTTTTTTTTTGTTCGCACGTGCTCTTTTAATGGTGGGCATTTTTTATTGTGGTACTGTTGCAGGTGAAAAGCAACCGAACTTCAACATGGAACACCTCAAGCCATTTGAGTATGGTACGTAGGTTCTGGAGGCAGTGCCACCTTCATTTAATTGTTGTTTAGCTGAAATACACTACATCAACATAAAGAAGCGCATAATGGCTTGCCGACAAAGGATCGTGCACCAAGTGAGAAGAAGGGTACTGGTACATTTTTAACCTGTGCAGCTGGGCGAAACCTTCATTTTAACTATGCCTCTTATTCCGTCCAAGCTGGGCCAGTACATTTAGTGCAGCTACAAGGAGCCGTTTGTACTTAGGACAGGTTGAGCAGAAAGTGGCAACAATAGGTTAATAGGCCAAGTTTTCGTTGATTTCATCACCAGGAAATCAAGAGTCGCTGCAGCTTGTTGTGTATTTTTTGTATCATGGCACCTGCATTTCACTTTACTTGCATGCAAGGATATCTGACCATATCAGGGCTTTTGTTCCAGGTCGTATATAGTAGCATGAATACCTAGTGCATCAAATGCAAAAAGAGAGGCACATGGGTAGTTCATACGCACACAGAAACAATGGCCTATCTGTGCTTCTAGAGAACTGCTTCTTGGCCTAGTGTTAAGCATGGTACAATTGTGCCAAAGCACATTTGTAACTTGCTGCTTCTAGCTGTGCCAGAACTGTAAGAATATCTCACATAGCTCATGATATGCTGCAACTAAAGCAATCCAGCAGCAGTATTGCATGGGTTTTGTTCAGTTGCACCTCTCTGCATATCCAATGTACCATATACCCCCTCTTTTTCTAAGCTTCTCATGGATATCTCCATCCTAATTGCTGAGAGCCTAATTCTGGGGGTTCCTTTACAGCGAAAGCTGTTATCAGATCACAACAGCAGTGGGGTAGTTGTCCACCGCCGCCGGGGTCCGTAACCACTATCGCGCAAAATAAGAAAAAATGAAAATAGAAAAAGATATCTAGGATTGGATGGGATTTGAACCCGGGCCCTCTGCATGGCAGTCCACTATTCTACCACAGAGCAACGCCGGTGCTTGAAGCTACTTCGAAAACAGACCCTATGCAGGTGTCAAGCAATGAATCGCGTTAGCATATGTAATTTTGCGTGGTAGAAGAGTAAAATAACAACCAGGCGTCATACCATCCCAATTGCACGAGTATGTGTGTGGTTTAAAGCTTCCAACCCATTACAAAGGCTCAGCCATAATTCTTCATCGTCATCAGCCACATGTAGCATGAGCCAAGTGCACATAATGCCTTACAGATGTGGAGCAGGTACCTCGCTTATCCGCAGCAAGGCGAATAATGGCATAGTGGGTGCTTCCCTACTTGACAAAAATTATGATTTATGGCGTAGTCAATACCTTGCATGTGTACTTGTATTACTTTCCCCAAGAGAGTTTTGAACGGGCTCTAGAAAGGCCACTCTTCCAGCTTTCGCTGTGGCTGTGCTGCACACTCCACGCAGGCCTGGCATTTTTGTTTGCCACATCTTACCTTGAACAGTATTTGTGTCTTAGTTCATCAGTGAACTTGTATTTTTTCTTAGTTTTGCCTTTTTCTCTTCAAGACATTTATTGCTTCTTGAGCGGTTGTTTCAAGCCTACCATAACATCAGCTAAAGAATGGCTGTGGATGTCTTCAGAACTCCCAAAGCGAACAGAATACAGGGCCCTAGTCACAAAATGTCTTGCTTGCAGGACTGTTGAAATCTTTCTAAGTTGATTTCCATATTCTTGAAGCTTGTGGCATGTTGTCATCCATGTATGTATTCAATCTGACTGTTTTTCTACGTGCTGTATGTGCTGCACCTGTCGCAGCATTTTGTGAAGTACGGCATCTTGCTTGTCTGCCTCCTGATCAATCAAGCTCTTAGTAGACTTCGTCGCTGAAATTTTTGTTGTGCAGATTTGTACAACAGTCTTTTTGCTAATTTTTCCAACAAGGCTTCCAGTATTACTTTAGTACCGAACATACTAAATTCGTTTTCACAAGTTTCAGTGTCACTTTTTAGTCACTTTACTACTATAGCATCAGTAACCTGGCAGGCTGTTTTCTACAGGTGCTGTCTCATAAAGCACCATGTCCTTTTTGTTCAACCATAAATTACACCCCATCTTAGAACCATCCAGTGAAAAGAGAGCCTTTCTCACTCCACGGGAGGAGGCTTTCCGATGACACGGATGTGCCACTACTAACACATCCTATGGCCCCTGCAAATTTATTTCCACTGTGGCCATGTCGGATCGTTGACTGTGACACATTTGTTATTGAGCTCACAAAAGATGCCCAGAGTCACACATCCACATGCATTTCCTTGAACTCCAGTGTAAGTATTGCTGCCCCGAGTTTCTATACTGATGCATCAAGGCCACAAACGGGTGTGTCCTGTGCAAGATTCGGTGCTGGCTTTTCTGAACCCTATGTAATGCATCCAGAAACTACCATCTTTATGCCTAGAGCTTGTGCAAAACTATCAGCTGTTGTACAGATAAGAAAATATGCAGAAAGCTGTCGTATCTACTGACTTGTTAAGTGTTTGAACATCCCTAAAGACAACAGCAGCAATCCATAATAAAAAAAAAATTCTGGTAGATCCCTACGCATTGTGGGAATTGATGTCATGCAAAGCAGTCACCGAGTAGCCGCCTATGCAGCACTCTTTCTTTTTGCTTTGAACCAAATATTACGATGCAGTTGCTTGGTTCACAATGCAATCTTTGTGTATAATAAAGAACTCCTGACAGCGAAATTTTTGTTAGTGAATTTTTTACTCTAATTTGTAGCCTTGTGTCTGGTAATGCCAAAATTGAATTGTAAATGCTGTAACGTATCGTATAATTAATGCTAGCGACGTTAACTGTGATGAATATTGGTGTCACTTAAAAACGGCCGCCTAAAATCGTAGGAAACTAGCACCCCACAGTGGGTAAGCGCCTGAGACCACGTGCGCTCAAGCTTCGGTGACGCTGAACGCGCAGTTTTCAAACCGGGGCCCCCGCGTGTGGTGAAAAATGAAATGATTTGTGTGCTTCGAGCGTATCCCCTCAGGAAAAAGAAGAGCATTCCTGGTGTAAGCAGCTCGACAACAGAGTAAGAGGGGCGAGGAACAATAGTCCTTGTAGGATGCCAGTCGTGGTATTGTGTGCGCCCTGCTAATCTTCTGTGACGTCAACAATACTTGCTTTTTTTTGTGGAACGTCACATGGGGCCTTCGTCTACGTCATACTAGTGGCAATGTCGCGAGGTGCTGTCAACCTAAATGAGCACTTACGCCTACTTTAAAACCAAATAAAAATTCCTTAGAGGCAGCGTTCGCCGCTAATAATCGGCCAGAAGAGCCCACTTATACAGGGCAATTAAAGAGCACAAACATCTCAAAGTTTCAATTTTGGTGTCAGGGGGCCCTTATGTACTTGAGCGCTTATCAAGGGCTTACCAGGTACGTCGACTACATTGGTGCCTACACTCTTAACAAAAGAGTAAGTAAAAAAAAGGTGTCTTTTCGTCCCACAACAATTATCGTCATCTATCTCGCGTGCATTTCCTTGCACTATTGCCATGCGCCTGATACCTCCAAGTCACAAATGGCATGCACGTTATCAGCATGACATAGAATTGAAGATAGGAAAGTGCTGAGCACCGAGCTTCCAAGTGTTGTGGGACAAAAAGACGCCCTTTTTACTCGGATCTTAGAGTTAAAGGGCAGTGTGTCGTCCGACATAACATCGGCACTCGCAGCGAATGTGAGCAAAACAGCATAAATTGAACAAGGACTAAGGAAGACCGGACCCAACACAAGCGCTGATAGCTCGTGCTGTGCTCCACTCTTCTTTAGTTCTCGTTCAATTTGCACTGTTTTGCTTATATTTGCTATGAATCCTTATGAACTTGCCCAGTTCTCAATCCTACTCGGCACCCACCTTACAGTACAGGCATCATTTTTATCGAAACAAACAGCGCACAACAGTGAAATGATCTGCATATCAAAAGTAGCGATCACTGGTGTATACCTACGAGGTCAAGCAACACTTGACTAACGCTTCCCAAGTCTTAGGAGTAAGTTAAACCTGGATATAACGAAATTGACAAATTCCTGAAAACATACGCTATAAACAGGTTTTCGTTATATCCATTTTCAGCTCGAAAATTCAAAAAAGAAATGCACAAATTAAACACAACGGGAATTGAAGGCAGAGCTCACCCAAAACATATATTTAGTGGCAAAAAACTGCATTATTTTGCTCTATTGCTTGTTTGTGAGGGATGGCGATACTGAACGTTCGTAGGATATCAATACAACACTGCCCCGTCATCATCTAGCCGTGGCCACCGAGATTGGCTCCGGCAACGCAACGGCGCGTTGCCGGAGCCAATCTCGGAGGCCACGGTTTTGCGAACCCGCGGCGCTAGACGGCTAAGTGCGTGACAACAGTGACAAGTGAGTCGACCTTCGAAGATTCGTCGTTGTCACCATGGTTGTGGACAGTTTCTACCGGCGCCTAATCAGACATCTCCTCAGTAGTAACGACACAGTTGTTGGCATTAAAAAAAAATCACGAAAGCTGTACATCGTCAGGGGCTGCTCCATGGGCGTGCAGTGACAACATGCACGACGCGTGCACGGCGTCGAAAATGAAGAGTGAACTCCATATACGGCGTGAACTCGAAGCGTAACGACACGAACAAGCATTTGTTTTTGTACCGTCACCTGGTGTCACATTAATAAAGTGCAGTTCAGACTAGTGCAACAACTGAAGAGCGACGCTGCTGACGCAAAAGCCTATTTTCTTTTTTTTCGTTTTTAAAGAAAGCCGGCGCAGTTAGTGTGGTGGCACCCGCGAGCGGCTGGATGAGGTTTGAAAGGAGGGAGAGGGGGAGGACACGTGTCCGCAGCGACAAGAAAGCCGGCTTGAGAAGTGCAGGCTTCTCCTGCCCGCCTCGCACAGACCCGCATGCACAAACGAGCACTCACTTTCGCCTCGCAGTTGCCGGGGCTTCGAGCGTGCCATGCACAACACCGCTGATTCACGCTCTCGTCAGTAGGGCAACCGCAGACGATGCATGCGGCTCCTGGTCGTGCCAAAATGACAAAATTCGGGGCAATATCTCTAGGTTGTTGGTGGCGAAAATTTGTTATAATGCCACCTGTAGTAGTGGGTTATATGCAAAGGCAGAGGCATAGGCCACGAAAGAAAGACGTGCATGCGCTGTTCTCTTTGCGAACAAGCCCAACCGACGCGTTTGGCAAGAGGCCTGTTGTTCTACGTTGAATAAACCCTGCCTGGAGCTCTGTAGCGACGTGACAAGTGGTGGAGCCCTCACAAATGTTGCAGACCCCACCTGGAAGTCGCACCACAAGGCCAGTGCCAGTCAACACTCCCATGCATTGGACCAGCCGCAGGATTAGGGAATTACCTCCCGAAGCTGAAGCAGACGTTACGGTGCGTACCACTTCGAGCGATATGACCAGCACTTCCGTTCAAACCACCCCAAGCGTTATAGAAAGCACGATGGGGAATCACTACAGATTTTTCATTTGTACTGCCAGTGCCTATACTGCCGCCTCCACGGTATGGCCAGCAACCCTGGGACATTGAGGACTACCTGGCTCAGCTGCGCGTGCCACCACCTGCCGGGCGGCAGTCGTGCTCACCATTGCCGAGGCGATTTTCATCTCCGCCCCAGCGATATGCTGGCGCCTGGTCCCCCAGTCCCCGCCGGGAAAACTAACTAAAGCGACTTTTGGAGGCGAGGTCGCTGGAAGACGACGTGCTGAAGACTTCCGATCGATGCAAACGAGAAAGGGTGCAGATACGATTGAACGGGGTGGCCGGCGTTCTCTGGATATACCGGTGCTCATTGACAGTTATGCAGTTAAGACTTTAGTAGATAGTGGGGCTGACTATTCGATATTAAGTGGGAAAATGGCCACACTTCTGAAGAAGGTCATCACGCCCTGGCATGGCTCACAGATTGGAACGGCTGGTGGCCACGTTGTCACTCCGCTGGGAACCTGCACAAGTAGAGTTAGGATTTGCGGTTCTACCTTCGTAGCAAGTTGCCTCGTTCTACGTGAATGTTCCCGCGATGTCATCCTTGGTGGCGACTTCCTGCATGAGTATGAGGCTGTTATTGATCTCCAAGAGCGTCGCATCACCTTCTCAGTCGACCAAACAATCGACGGGCAGGACGATCAACGGCTTGCCGACATTCTTCGTGTTTCCGCTGACAGTGTAACACTCCCACCATGAGCCAATGTCATAGCCGACGTCACATGCTGTGGATTACGAAATGGTGAAGCAGTCGCAGAATGTAACTTGGAACACCTGCTGACCCAAGGTGTTTGTGTGGCTCGGAGTATCATACGGCTTCGTAATGGCTGATCTCAATTGCTTGTTACGAATTCCAGTAACGAACATGACACCTTTTGCGTGGCACTTCGTTAGCGTTTGTAGACGAAATAGCAAACGTTCGGAACTGCTTCACTGAGGCACTGAGGATCTGAGGCAGTCGAGCCCGCAGATACATCACTGGCCAATATCGATATAAATTCTGACCTGTCATCCGATAACCAGACAGCACTGCAGAGGCTCTTGCTTGAATTAACGTCGTGCTTCGCCAGTTCTTCTAAGGTGCACCAGACTTCCATCACTAGGCACAGGATAATCACTTACGATGCACGCCCGATACACCAGCAACCTTACTGCGCGTCAACAAAAGACCGCGACGCGATTCGAGCACAAGTCCGAGAAATGCTTGATGACTGCATCATCGAACCTTCCAACAGCGTGTGGTCATCTCCGGTCGTCCTAGTTAAAAAGAAAGACGGAACGCTACGTTTTTGCATCGACTACCGGAAGTTGAACAACGTGACCAAAAAGGACGTGTACCCGCTGCCACGCATCGACGACCACGCTACGCCGCGCCCAGTATTAAATGCGAAGCATTTCTTAGCGAACCTCAGGCACTTTGGGCGTTTCTATCTACGTATCTATCTATCTATCTATCTATCTATCTATCTATCTAGCCGCCTACGTCTGGGCGCTCTCCTGGTTGTCTCCATAACTTGTAATATACCAAAATTGGCACAGCAGAGGATCAGTGTATGGTGAACGCGATTCACTGGTCATGACATGAATGACGCAAAATACCTGTCGCGTACGTCATGAAACCCTTTCTCTCAGTCACGTGTAGCACATACCCGAATACCAGAGTTCATGTTATGCGGGTGTGTGCCACAGGTGATACAAAGTCTCAACCAACAGAGTAACCGCGAACACGCACATTGATACGCAAGGAAAGTGATAATATTATTAATTGTTGGGGTTTCGTGTGCCAAAACCACGATATGATTATGAGAGACGCCGTAGCAAAGGGCTCCGGAAATTTTGACCATCTGGTATTCTTTAACGTGCACCGAGATGGCACAGTACACGGGCATCTAGCATTTTGCCTCCATCGAAATGTGACTGCCGCGGCCGGGATCGAACCCATGACCTTCGGCTCAGCAGCCGAGCACCGTAACCGCTACACCACCGCGGCGGACGCAAGCGAAGTGAGGAAGCTGAAGACATAACACCCCTGGAAGACGCTCAACTACCATGCACTCGTTCATGTGGTCCACAACGTGGACCACGTTGATTACGCAAAAACCGGGATCAATGCTTCCTACAATAAATCTGCCGAGAGAACCAGGCCTCTATCATTACCAGTGACTTCAACATTTATTTATCAAGACCAAACAACGCCTGGTCTTTATACTACGAAAAAGGCGGCTTGAATGTGGACAGGGCATCAAGAAACCTCGCAGGAGGCATCATAGATCATTTAATCGTAAGAGGCAGGGGCGTAGATAAGGGGGGGGGTTCAAACCCCCCCGAAATTTTTCGGTTTTGCCTGCGTATATATACACGCACACATACAAACGCACGCACAAACATACACAAATTATAGTTCAACACCCCACCGAAAAAAATTTCTGCCTACGCCCCTGGTAAGAGGCACCCAAGATTTCCACCAGCTGTGCGTGTACGTCATAACAGACAAGTATAAGCGTAACAACTCTAACTGCGACTGTAACGTACGTGCAGTGCGCCAGAGCGTGCCACTCGGCTGTATATATATATATATATATATATATATATATATATATATATATATATATATATATATATTATTTAAAAATATCTTACAGGCCTCTGTTGAGGCATTGTGTAAGGGGGGCAGTACAGAGGGAAACTTTCGTGAATGAAGCTTAGTTGCGAGTAACGGCTGTCCTGTGCATCTCTGTTCCTTCTTTCTCCTGTTCGGATTCGCGCTATCCAGTATTGAAGATTATAAGCACTACATATCAGCTTACCGCTTCCGGTCATGGTAACACCCATGTTGGCATCGTTACGCAACAGTAAACAACTGGTTATATAATACATATACTCTTCAACATATGAGTGTGCGTATACCTCTTTCATTTGTCTAGCGTCATTCCGTAACGTTTCGCTCAATGTGAAAAATTACGCCAGTCACCATCACGCGCATGCTTCGCATAACATCGTTTCCCACGGTACGTGGGATCTGCCGAATTTTTTTCGCTCCCTGGATTTAAAAAGCGAGTATTGGCAGATCGAGGTAGGCAAGAGAGACCGCGAGAAAACGGCATTTGTGACCCCTGACGGCCTCTATGAATTTCGAGTACTTCCTTTCGGCTTGTGTTCAGCACCGGCAACTTTCCAGCGAATGATGGACACTGTACTCTCTGGACTGAAGTGGCAGACTTGTCTCGTGTACCTCGATGATGTAGTCGTCTTTTCTGAAACGTTCGAGCAACATCTCCACCGCCTGCGGAGTGTCCTAGAGGCTATTCCATCGGCAGATCTCACACTCAAACCAGAAAAGTGTCACTTTGGTTATGAAGAGCTCAAGTTTCTCGGCCATGTAGTGAGCGCCAGGGGAGTCCGACCTGATCCTGACAAGCTTACCGCTGTAGCCACATTTCCGGCTCCTACCGACATGAAGGCTGTCCGGCGCTTCGTGGGCTTATGTGCCTATTATCGACGATTTATTAAAGGCTTTTCCAAGATAGCGGAACCCTTGACTCGCCTTACAAGAGACGACACGCCATTTGTTTGGGATAACGAGCAACAAACTGCTTTTGCCGAACTACGACAGCGCCTGCAGTCAGCACCCGTTCTTGCACATTTTGACGATGATGCTGACACAGAGGTGCATACTGATGCCAGTAACATGGGCCTCGGCGCAGTGCTTGTCCAGCATCAACACAGAGAGGAAAGAGTAATAGCCTATGCCAGCCGCTCCCTGTCCCGTGTCGAGGCGAATTACTCGGCCACAGAGAAAGAGTGCCTCGCAGTCGTATGGGCGATCACGAAGTTTCGCCCTTACCTCTATGGTCGCCCATTCAAAGTGGTGACAGACCACCATGCCCTCTGCTGGTTGGCAAACATACGTGATCCCTCAGGATGACTGGCCCGATGGAGCTTGCGCCTACAGAAATTTGATGTAACCATCGTCTATAAGTCTGGCCGGAAGTGCGAAGATGCTTATACACTGTTGCGTGCACCCATTCATCTCGTCAGTCAAGAAGCAGAGGACGATGACGGTTTCCTGGGCGCCCTTAGCTCATCGGACTTGGGCAGACAGCAGCGAGACGATAATGAAATTCGACCATTCATCTGTTATTTATAGGGTCGTAGCGCAGTTATACCACGCCATCTATCCCCAGCGTTGCCATTCTGCCTCAAAGACAATGTCCTGCACAAGAAAAACACTCGTTCTACGAGCCGCGCTTACCTCCTCATGGCTCCAAGGGACATGCGGGACAACGTCCTCTTAGCTTGTCATGACAAGCCCACATCTGGCCACCTAGGCTACTCACGAACACTCGCTAGAGTAGGCGAGACTTACTATTGGCCCGGACTTTCGGCAAGCGTCAAGCAGTACGTCAAAGGCTGTCGGGTATGCCAGCGCCGAAAGACATCATCCCTTAAACCGGGTGGGCTACTTCAACCAATTGACCCTCCTCATAAGCCATTACCAAGTCAGCATGGACCTTCTCGGCCCTTTTCCTCTGCCTACCAACGGCAACAAATGGGTGATTGTCGCAACTGACTATCTGACACGGTATGCCGAGACAGAGGCGATCCCACGAGCCACAGCTTCTGAGGTAGCACAGTTCTTCATGTGCCACGTCTTACTGTATTGCAGTGCTCCCTCTGCAGTCATAACAGACAGAGGCACAGCGTTCACTGTGCAGCTCATGGATAAAGTTTTTCGACTAAGCAACACTAAACATCGAAAGACGACTGCCTACCATCCGCAGAGCAGCGGACTTACCGAACGACTAAATAAGACAGTCGCATACATGATCTCCATGTGCATTGATGTCCAGCACAAAACATGGGATCGGATTTTACCTTACGTGACGTTCGCTTATAACACCACCGTTCGAGAGACAACGCGATTCACACCATATCAGCTTCTCTACGGCCGCAAAGTTCAGACGATGTTTGACGCTGTGCTTCCTTGTGAAGACGCTGATCAGTTAACAACTGACGCCGAAGAATTTGCAGAGTGTGCCGAGGGAGCTCGCCAGCTCGCGCGGCTGCACATCGGTCTGCAGCAACAGGCAGATGCACGACGCTGCAACGTCCGCCACAGACACGTATCCTACAGTCCAGGAGACAAAGTTTGAGTGTGGACCCCTGTTCGTCGCCGTGGCCTCTCCGAAAAGTTGCTGAGCAGATAGTTCGGTCCGTATAAGGTGTTATGCCGTGTGAGCGACGTAAACTACGCAGTGGTTCCGGACACTGCGTCGTCAACAGAAACACAATGAAGACAACCGAGCTCCAACATAGTTCATGTCGTGCACATGAAGCCTTATTTCGAGCGTTTATAATTTCTCCTGCCGTTCGTTTTTTTTTTTTTCCTTCTATTTATGCCACTGGCATCGCCTCACCGTTCATTGATTGTGCGCGCTTAACATTTCTTCACTGTCCTTTCGTGTTGTCTAAGCTGCTTTGTTTTTTTTTTTTCTTACAACTACCTTGCAGCATCGAACCGGTGCTCTTTTTCGCGAAGGAGGGAATAGTGCCACCTGTAGTAGTGGGTTATATGCAAAAGCAGAGGCAGAGGCCATGAAAGAAAGAAGTGCGCGCTGTCCCCTTTGCGAACAAGCCCAGCCGACGCGTTTGGCAAGAGCCCTGTTGCTCTACGTTAAATAAGCCCTGCCTGGACCTCTGAAGCAAAGTGACAATATTGCCACGCCCACTTCTTGTTCTATTTTATGTTTTTTGGGTTTGACCAGTAAGGACGGTTATCAACGCTCGAGGCTGTCCGCGAAACAGTGTTCGAGAAGCTTCTCGATTGTAGTAGATCGTTTTGTTAAGATTTCGCGCCGCACGCGAATGTTCCAGCTTTGTCGAGAGATAACGCCGCCACCAGCGATATCGCTGGAAAGTTCGATAGCGCCTGTATAAAAGCCGACGCGCTTGACTGCTTGTCAGTTGATCGACGGACGACGCCTTGTTCGCCGCTATCATTGTACAGCGTGTATTGCTGTAGTTTGACTCTCATTTTCCCGGCCACAAGTTCGGCCAAATAAACAGTTTCATTCTGCAAACGCCGACGGCCGTCTTCGTCGACGTCACGGCCACGTGACAATATCAAGGGTGCCTCCTGCTGCCACTTTGTTACATAGTGGTCGCAAATACATGTGCTCCTATGGAGTAACGGCGGGGATTATAAAAACTTCGTAATATCGAGTAATTTGTTGTATGGAGGTTCGTTATAGGCAGGTTTAACTGTGTATACAGTGTAGCCCATTTATTACGTACCCACTTACAGCGAAATAGCGGTTATAACGAAGTGATTTTGATTTCCCGTCCCAATTTCCGCATTTTCAATGCCTTTTAAGTCCACTTTTAATGAAGTAAATAATGCGACTCAGCGGATATAGCGGAAGTTTTTTTCTCGAGAACAACAAAAAAAACCCCATCAAACCACCTTTTGAGCTTTCGCGTGAATCAACTAGGCCGAAAAACCGCCAATTGTTGGCTCCCGGCAGCCGCTTCGCTCCACTCGGCTCCTTGCGAAAGCTTGCTTCACCGCACCGCACCGCACGGTAGCCGTCACGCGAACGCTTATCTCGTTTGACGCCGTACTCTTCTCTTGAGAGACGAGGTCGTGGGGGCAGCTTCAGAAACTTTGTGGCCGCTTTAGACCGGTTCCGCTTGTGGCACCTCATTTTGGTGAAAAAGCGAAGCAAGTTGGTGCGCTCCTAAATTGCTTTTCTTTCACGGCGTGGCGCCACCAACTCTAGGCCTGCCTAAACCTGGCTGTGGTGGCGGCGGTGGCGCTCCGCCAGCGGCTCCGCGCAAACCTGTCGCACACAAAGCCGTTCTTTCTTTCGTGGCGTTCAGTCACTTCAGTCTTAACAGCAGAAGCAGCCATTTGCGCATTATGTGCGCTGTGGGTCTGTTCACGGGTGAAAAGCAGATTATCGCAGCGCGCTTGGACTTGACCACGGTTGAGCAGCAGAAGCGTTCGGTCGCTCGACTTGTCTCGCTGGTGAAAAGCGGATTATCGCAGTGCGCTTGGACTTGCAGCGGTTGCAGCCAGGCCTGCCCATGTGCATCGGCGAACTTTACGACAATGTCGAGTCAAGCCATACCCGGAGCGTCCACCTCATCGACGACCAAACGAAAAGTGCTCTCTCTAAAAGTGAAACGTGCCATTTTGGATGAAGTTCGGCAGAAAATTAAGAAGACCGACATTGTGCGGAAGTACGGCATAGCACAGTCGACTTTGGCGACAATCATAAAAAATGCAAGCAAAATTGATGCCGTCTTGGACGACGACGTTGGCAGCGGCGAATGGAAGCGGATCCGTGCTGCCACTTACGGAGATGTCGAAGCAGCGCTCTAGAAATGGTTTGTAGACGCTCGTGCCAAGAACGTCCCGCTCAGTGGGCCGATCCTGCTAGCGCAGGCCAAACTTCTGGGGTTTGCTCTCGGCCATGAGAACTTCAACCCAGGCAATGGATTGTTGCAGCGATTTAAAGACCGCCATGGGATCACATGCAAGAGCATTGTCGGTGAAGCTGCATCCGTTGACGAGGACGGTCTCCAGCGTTGGATGGTGAAGCACAGGAGCCGCATTCTTGAGACATACACCGAAAGAGATATTTACAACGCTGATGAGACGGGTCTGCTCTTTCAGCTGTTGCCTGCAAAAACCCTCGCGGTGAAGACTGATAAGTGCGTCGGGGTGGGGGGGGGGGCAGCAAAAATTGCATCACAGTGTTGGTGTGCGCGAACATGGACGGCTCCGACAAGCGGCCGCTATTGGTCACCGGCAATCCCAAGAAACCGCAGGGCTTCGCCAAGGTGCTGTCAATGCCTGTCGCGTACACACACAACACAAAGGCATGGATGACGGGGGAGATATTCCAGAAGTGGCTGACAGACTTTGATAAGGAAATGTCCGCGAAGAAGCGCAAAGTGCTGCTCTTGCTGGACACTTGCAGCGCACATCATGTTAACGCACATCTGAGCGCTGTCGAGGTACTTTTTCTGCCTCCGAACACAAACCGCCAAGGTGCAGTCGATGGACCAGGGAGTGATAGCAAACTTCAAAGTTCATTATCACAGCCGTGTCATTGAACGTCTGCTCATTGACATCTGTACAGCCGACAACGCTGCCGACCTGAAGGTGCCGCTAGTAAAGGCGGTATTTTTCGCAAGCGGAGCCTGGCGGGACGTGAAGTCTGAGACCATTCTTCACTGCTTCGAGAAAGCAGGTTTTTCGCGGGGAAGCAGCGCTGCCGAAGAAATAACAGCAGAACCAGACATCGATGCTGCTGCAGCGGGTGGTGCCGCGGCAGTGACGAGCGTGGGGCAGCTGTGGGGGGCCGTGGGCGATGCAAGCCAATCCCAAGCGGGTTGGATTATCTGGACTTTGCCCTGGTGGATGAAGACCTCGTTGCAACGGAGCTCACCACCGATGAACTCGCAGCTAGCGTCTCTGAAAAGCGAACGGCTGCAGATAGCAGTTCCTCTGACGGCGAAGGTGACAACATTGGTGCGCCTCAGTCTGGGACCGCCAGAGCAGCTCTCGCAGCTGTCGACACGCTGCGTATGTACTTGTGCTCCGAACCGGGCAGTTGTGATCTGATGGACAACGTTGAGCACCGTGTTCTGAAATGCGCGTTCGCGAAACGCCTGCAAGGGACCCTTGATCGCTTTTTTCAGAAAGTGTAAATAAATTTTTTTTCTTGGTCTGCATAATGTTTGATTTTTTTTGGAGTCCAGATATAGCGAAAAAGCGGTTATAGCGAAGTAATTTCAGATACTCGCCAACTTCGTTATAACCGAGCTACACTGTACGTATGTAATGTTTATTACATTGTCATAAAATTAGATAGCCGACACTGGAGCCACAATTAATGTTGGCCCGAAGTGTTTTTCCAAAGTAGCTTCAAGCACTGGTGTGGCTTTGTGGTAGTATACTTGATTGCCACACAGAATTTCTCGCTCCTAGAGTATCTCGACAAGCAGCTAGGAAGAACGAACAAAGTTTTATTCAAAGAAGTAGTTTTTGTAGTGGTGTGTCTGATGACGTCGTCACAGCCACTGCTGGATTATAAGAGATATCGCTGGCAAATGTCACCACAATCAGCACGTGGCAGAGTTTAATACATTGATACACAAAAATTCTCCCCCCTTAGAGGATGAAGAGGTCGGGGGGGCCTGGTCTTTCGTTTAGACCTACGCAATGGCACTTGAACGGGACCGGTGTGATGAGTGAGTGCGTGAACAATGCGGGCGTCATGTATTCGGTGCTGTGTCCTGGTGTTGGTGGCGCAAGGGTTCCAAACGCGGTGGGTGATGCTATAGAAGCACCGCGCAACGGACACGTGCGACACATCAAAGAGGAAGACGTCGGCGGGGCATGGCACGTGTGGCCGCCGCCAATAGGAAGATGGCACGGCAGACGGGTGCGAAGAGGAAGAGGAGGAGATAGAAGGCAGCCAGTCTGACTCGGACAGCTCGGACGAGACGCTGGTGTCAGGGTCAGTGTCGTCGGCTTACGGAGCCGAACACGAAGGGCCCGACAGCGTCTGCCTCCAGACGTCCTCGGAGACGGACGATCCTGGAAACGGGGCGTTCCCATCGTCCGAGCAGCGGATCCGGGCAGCTGAGCCACCGTGGAGCGCAGAACTCACTGTCCCGGCTTCCGAGAGGACTGCTGCCAGCTGCTAGCCACGGGACGAGCCCGGTTGCCTGCCGCCAGATTCCACGCTCGGTACGTGGGCAGGAAGGTGGCCAGCCGCTTTGCCAAGGCCAACCCCTTCTGTAACTTCCGCGCCGACTCGACCCATCGTCCGTTCCACGAGCGCCGTCGCCGTGAACGCGTCAGCGACGACTCCGCCACCCGAGCCACCGCCAGCGACTCAAAACCGGTGATTTGTTTCTCTTGAACGTTCCTTGGAACTGAGGTACATTTTATAGCACCGGTCACCATGGTGTTAGCCTAGGCGTAGCTTGACTTTATTTGGTGCCGTTACCTGTTTTTTTTCCTTTTCTCTTCTTTTCTTTGTGTGCTATAAAGTTAATTTTTTTGTGTGAGTACGAAAATGGCTCCTTCCTTTTCCGATCAGAGGCCTTGCCTCAAATGAAAGAAATAACGACACAAAACCTGCATAACAACCGGCTTCTTGCACCTCGTTGCTGCCACCTGCATCCTGCACAGACAACGGTGCTTGGTTGTCGGCACCTACGTGAGATTGGCTGTTAATGAACTTCTCACTAGTGAACTGCGCCCTCTTCGTCACCAAAGTCCTCGGCAAGCCGAACTGATTGATCATCATCTGCAGTGCTTCGATTGTTTTTGCCTAACTGGCTGTTCTCATTGGGGTGACTTTGATCCACTTCGTGTGGGAATCTACCATGATCAGCAAGATGTGGCCTTCTACAGGGCCAGCAAAATCTACATGGATCCTTGATTATGGCTCTTCCGTGTCCAACCAAGGCAATAGTTGTCGGGAAGGGCATATGCCTAACAACCATTGTTTAGATGTGTGGTAAACGCTTCCAAAGCAGACCACTTGATGACTGAAAAACAATCATCATCATAGCATAACATTATCGGGCTCTCATTCCTTTCAGCCCATCACTAAGAATTTTCTTACGCTATGTTGATTATTGTTTTTGTGTCATCAAGCGCTCTGGTTTGGAAGCATTCACCACACATCTAAACAATCAAGCGAACTTCATTCATTCCCCTGTGGAATTGGAGGCTGACCAGAGGCTACTTCTTTTTGGATGTTCTCGTTAAAGGAACAATGTAGCACTATCTTTCAGTGTTTACAGAAAAGTGATGCATGCTGCAGGTACCTGAACTTCAGGTGTGTCCATTCTGACACTCATAAGAGGTCAGTGGTTGCCTCCTTGTTAGGCATTGCGTATCGCATTTGCACGAATCCTAAAGACCCGACCGCTGATGTGAAGACAGTTCGGGAGGGCCTTTCGGCGTTACCCGCCAGCGTTCATTAATCTGGTGGAACATTGTCTGCTCCCTTCCAGCCTGCCAGTGTTCGACAGAACTGTGCTCCTGTTCCACACATGCCCGGGATAAGTGAGACCTTATCCTATGTATTGCATAGCTACGGCAGTGAAGTTGCCCACGTGCCAGTATGCAAGTTAAGGCAAACGCTTGTATGTGGGAAGGACAAGCTACCGAAGGAAGCCTTTCCTAGTGTTGTGTACAAGATCCCTTGTGTGGATTTCAAAAATGTTTATGTCGGAAAGACTGGCAACTTCAGACAGTGCCTGCGCCAGCATCAGAATGATGTGCAGAAGAAGAAAGTAGCATCTAATGCACTGGTGGAACATGCAGCTATTACTTATCACACCATTGACTGGATGAATGCGAGTATTATCGGGAGGGAAAGAAACTGGAAATCATGCCTGTATCTCGAGTCCCTTGAGATACAATCAACAAGGCACACACTTAATCGTAATGATGGAAACCTTCCCTGGTCATACGCGCGGTGCTTGCATCACGTGCTGAAACCTATATAGGAGACACTTCTAGCCGTTTGGCCTCATTGTGAACAAGGCTTTTCCGCATAGAAGCCGAAATACGAAAGCCGAAACCTCATTTCTTTTAAACTTTCATTTGGTCGGTGTCCTTCCTTTCTTTCATTGTGTTTCTTCCCAAAACTTCGTGACCACGAAGACAGCAGCTAAAGCCTCTCTTGATTTAGGCGTAATTGCGCTCTGCGGGTGAAAGGGTTCACAACCGGAATCCACTTGGCTAATTTTGCCCGTTTACTCTTTGATACAGTACTGTCCCGACGCCACAAAACGATGCATCTGTTTCCAGGATAAGGCGCTTTTCTGGATCATAGTGCGCCAAAAACTTGGCTTCTTCTAGCAGCCGCTTCATTGCCCGGCCAGCGTTATCTTGTCTCACACCCCACTGCCAGCGCACATTCTTTTTGAGCAGTTCATGCAGTGGATCTAGTACAGTAGCCAAGTTTCCCAGAATTGCATGGTAGTATGCCACGAATCTCGAGAATGCCCGTAGTTCCGTGACACACATTGGCTTTGGTGTTCTTGCTATTGCCGCAGTGTGGTCCATCTTAGGAAACAACCCATCCTTGCTCATACGATGTCTTAGAAATTCAACTTCTGCTTGTTGGAGCCCCGCCACGGTGGTCTAGTGGTTATGGCACTCGACTGCTGACCCGAAGGTCGCGGGATCGAATTTTCGGTGGAGGCGAAAATGTTTGAGGCCCGTGTACTTAGATTTAGGTGCACGTTAAAGAACCCCAGGTGGTCGAAATTTCCGGAGCCCTCCACTACGGCGTCTCTCATAATCATATGGTGGTTTTGGGACGTTAAACCCCACATATTATATTATTATTCTGCTTGTTGGAACATGCATTTCTGCAGATGCAGTTTAAACCAGTGTTGCTGAATATGCTCGAAGACTTCCCGCAATGTGTCGCAGCTCCTTCGCTTCTCTGCAACTATCACGTTGTCGAGATACACCTGAACACCCGGAATGTCTCGCAGGATGTCTTCCATACATCGCTGGAAAATGGTGGGAGCCGAAGCCACACCAAAAGGGAGTCTGTTTAAACAAAACAGGCCTTTCTGAGTTTGACGACCAAAATATTTCTTGTTTGCTCGTCAAGTGGCAACTGATTGTATGCGTCTTACTCTTCCTTCCCCTCAGCTGTTGTCCCACTACTGTGGCGCTTCCCCTGAATGTTGCCTGTAGGGTGAACCTCACGCCACCCTTTCCCACATTCTTTTCGACTGCCCTGCTGATCCTCCCCTGCGGGGTCAGCCTGCCATCTCCAGCTGGGAGGACTGGGAGGTCCTGCTGTCGTCTGGGGACCCGCCGTTGCAACTTACTGTGGTGACTCGGGCTGCCAATGTCATCGCGGTGAGAGGCATGACCGTGTAGATCTGGCGTGATACCACGTGGTGGTCCAGGGACCCAGGGGTCCAAACACACTTGCTAATAAAGTTTTTCTGTCTGTCTGTCTTTGTGTCTGTCTTTCAAGTGAATGGCACTGAGTACTTCACCCCCGTTTAGGTTTGCAGAAAAATCACGTATCTTGGGCAATGGGTAGTGCTCTATGACACATGCAGTATTTGCGGTTACCTTTAAGTCACCGCACAGGCGAATGGAACCGTTCTTCTTGAGGACGGGAACAAGAGGCGTCGCCCATTCTGCACTGTCGACAGGCGATAGGATTGCCATCCTTAACCAGCGTGCCTATTTCCTCAGACACCTGTTCTCACATTGCATATGGCACAGAACGAGCTTTGCAGAAACTTGGCTTCACATTTTCGTGCAATCGCAAACAGACTGCGGGACCGTCAATGAACCCTAGTCCTGGCGTGAACAGGTCACTGAACTCGTCCAGGCGCACACTAACCTGAGCACTGTCAGGAAGCCGTCCTTGTGCAGTGGCAAAAAGGTACCGAGCGAGTGATCGCCTACGCTAGCAGTACGTTATCATTGGCTGAATCGAGTTATTCAACCACAGAAAAAGAGTGTCTAGCTGTTGTGTGGGCCATAGCCAAGTTCCGACCGTATTTGTATGAGCGACCTTTCAAAGTAGTCACCTACCACCATTCTTTGTGCTGGCTTGCAGGCCTCAAAGACCCTTGAGGCCGCCTCGCCCGATGGAGTTTTCGCCTCTAAAAATTCGACGTTACGGTGGTTTATAAGTCAGGATGCGAGCACACCGACGCTGACTGCCTGTCACGTGTCTCAGTCGAGTCGACTCCTCCTGACCAAAGTGACGACGACAGTTTCCTCCACACCCTCACAGCATCTGACTTGGCTCAGCAGCAGTGCAATGACCTGAAGCTTCGCCCACTCATCGACTATCTTGAAGGCTAGCTTAAACAGCCATCACGAGCATTCAGGTGCTCGATTTCATCATTTTTCCTCTACAGCAACATCCTGTACAAGAGAAACTTCGATCCTAGTGCTCAAACTGCCCTTTTGGTACAGTCTTTTTTTTGGGGGGGGGGGGGGTTTAACGTCCCACCTTTTGGTACAGTCGAACCCGGGCATATCGAACTCGCCAAAAAACGTTTATTAGTTCGATATATGGCATAATTCGATATAGGCCCGCTATAGGATTTTGACACATAGGCACATAACAATAAGAAAAGTACTTTATTAATATGGTGGCTTACTTGCGTGCCCTACTTTGGAACAAAATAGTCCTGGATTTTCTTCTGTGTCGACGACTTCGCTGCCTGCGACAGCACGCACGCCTCCACGTTGTCCAACGAGTCGGAGCAGCTGAGGCCGCAACCTTCCACATTCATGCAATAGCGCCGGACCAACGCAAGTGCACTAATCACTTCGGAGGATGTAGGCAATGGGCCATCGTCAATTTCCTTATTGCTGTCGCTTTGGCTCGTGGTCGGCACGACGTCTGCAATGTAGTCCTCATCTTGTAGCTCACCCATGATGGCGACATCATCGTCCGCACTGACAAACTCGTCGAATGTCGATCCGTCGATAGCTCCCGGGAAGTCTGCCAGCTCGCTCCAAACTTCGGCGGAAACACCTGCGGTGTCTTCAGTGCTGTCATCGGAATTTGGGGTGTCATCACCAGGCATGCGGAAGCCGGCATGCCTAAAGCAGTTCTGGATCATCTCCTTCGTGACATCTGCCCACGATCTACTCAACATAGAAAGAGCTCTGAGCAAGTCGATCTTAAGCTCCCTGCCGACACGAAGGTTCTGCAGCAGCCTCCCCACCAGGCGCTTCCGATAGCCGGCTTTCAGTGCGCGTATAACGCCTTGATCCAGTGGTTGCAGTACAGATGTAGTGTTTGGGGGCAAAAAACGCAGCTCGATGTTGCTGAAGGTCGTACTGCCGTGGTGCGATGAACAATTGTCCACGAGCAGGCACACCTTGCGATTTTCGCCTACCAAATCATCATTCCACGACGATAGCCACCTGCCGAAAAGCTCCCCGGTCATCCACGCTTTTGAGTTTGCTCGGTAGGTAACTGGAAGCGACAGCGCATTTCGAAAACACCGCGGTGCTGTGCTTTTCCTGATAACCAGAGGTCGAAGCATTTTCGATCCGTCTAAATTAGCTGCCAACAGCACGGACACACGAGCTTTGTTTGCCTTGCCGCTGCAAGCCTTGTCGCCACGACACTTGTTTGGCAACATTTGCCAAAATAGAGCGGTTTCATCCGCATTGAAGATATCTTGGGCTTGATATCTTGCTGCGATATCTCGCAGCAAGATATCAAACGGCCGCTTCAACATCTTCGTACACAGCAGTGCGCACACATCGGGCGCCACGGGCACCTGGCCTTTTGTCCGACTTGGCCCTGATGTCTGCCTTGTTCTTCAGGATACTACTCAAGGTGCTCCTTGGAATTTTGTACGCGGCGGCGACGTCGGACTTCCTTTCACCGCGCTCGACTCGATTTATGATTTCGAGTTTCGCGGCGAACGGCAAATTCTGCCTCTTTGCACAAGCCATGACGACAGCGCGCCAATAAAGTTCACAGAGCACCAACAGGCAACACCACCAGCACGGACCACGCTGAATGAGGACTCGAGGAAAACAGGCAGCAGCAGGCACACAAGCATAAAGAAAGAAAAAATGGCGCTCACTTCTACCGCCTCCGCGCCTCGGAGAAAGCACGACGGCCTCTGATTTGCTGTAAGTGCTGCGAGCGGGCCAGGATCATTTCTTGCAGGGGGGTGTTCGCCCGTGCACAACCGGGTCTAAACCACTTTTTTTAGGGTGGCGCCGGCAGTTTTCCCCGCCACCGCGAGGGAAAGCCAACTTGCTGGGGCACTTTTGAGGCATATGGAGTTTGGTATATCGGTTGTCGTTGCTATTTTCGTTCGATGTAACAGTAACTTTTGCTATATACTCTCAGTGTAAATTTACCGTGTTTAGAAATTGTTCGATATACGGGATAATTTGATATAAACGGGTTCGATATAGTCGGGCTCGACTGTAGTACCATCTGCGATGCGAGAAAAGATCCTCAGTGCCTGTCTGGGCACTTAGGTTTCATGCGTACTCTGGCTCGTATCCACCACAAGTACTACTGGTCGAAACTGTCCCGTAATGTCAAGCGCTACGTTAAAACCTGCCGAGACTGCCAGCAACGCAAGACTCTGCCCATGAAACCTGCTGGCTTTTTACAATGTGGAACCACCCCAAGCACCATTTCAGCAAGTTGGCATGGACCTGCTAGGTCTATTCCCAAAATCTTTAACAGGTAACCATGAGATAATAGTTTCGACTGATTATTTAACCCGTTACTGCGAAACACAATCACTTCATCAAGGTACTGCTAGCGATGTCGCCGACTTCTTTATCTATCCTATCGTCCTCCGCCATGATGCACCGGCCGTGGTTCTTACAGATGGAGGCATGGCCTTCACCACCCAGCTGCTGGAAGAAGTGATGACACTTAGTGGCACCGTTCATCACCGGACGACAGCTTACCATCCGCAAAGGAATGGCCTAACAGAGTGGCTCAATAAGACCATCACCGACATGCTTTCCATGTATGTTGACGTGGACCATAAGAACTGAGACATTGTCCTTTGTTTCATAACTTTCGCATATAACACCGCCGTGCAGAAGACTATAGGTTTTACTCCTTTTCGCTTGCTTCACAGCCGCGAGGCTACTGTGATGTTAGACGTCCTGCTTTTACCTGACGCCTTTGCGACCACCACTGAAAATGCTGCGCCGAAGAAGCTCCGAAGCGCGCCGAAGAAGCTCGTCAACTAGCTCGCTTGCGCGCTCGCACTCAGCAACATGACAATGCTCACAGGTACAACCTTCGCCACAGAGAAGTTGTCTACCACCCCGGAGAAGATGTATGGATCTGGAGTCCCGTCCGCTAATGCGACAGGTTGGAGAAACTCCTGCGCCGTTATTTTGGACCTTACAGAGTTCTTTAATGACTCAATGATGTCAACTACCAAGTTATTGCAGAGACCAGCGTGCAATCCTCCCGTCATGCAGCACAACTGGACATCGTCCATGTGCGTATTACTTCCACTGAAGACTTTCTGTTCTCTTCACATGTTCAAAAGCATCGAGTGAATGCTTTTGGAGAGGGGTAGTAATGCCACGGGCATTCAGTGGGTATCTCACTGTTGCACGGCTAGAGTAGCCATTAGTTGTGTGCGCTGGTGGTTGAAAAAGACGAAGACGTGCTGCTACTTGTTCTCCTTTTATTACCGTGACAATATTTCTTACCAATGGTTGCATTGCCAACAATGCTGAAGACGGGTCTTGCTGTATGCCCGAACACACTGACGAGGTTGCGTCTGCACAAGCTTGGGCACTGCAATACGGTTAGCATTGCTTGTAGGGTAGTTCCTTGCGAGAACGGAAACCTGGGCGAGTTTGTAAGAATGCATATTAGAGCAGGTAGCGCAAAAATACGTAGACACAAGCCAGGAACATAAATACGAGACGAGCGCTAAGTTCCTGCGTACGACACCAGGAGCTCCAGCTGACCCTTCACACATAGGCGGAGAGCACGGGGGGGGGGGGGGGGGGACTTGCCCCCCCCCCCCCCCCCCCCTCCGGACTGCCTCATGGGGGGCAGAGCCTGGCTGGCGCCGGCCCAGGATATTTTTAAGAGCTTGTCTTAGGTCCCCGTCCATAGACAACACACTGTTGGCCGTCCTGTCTGGCAGCTGTTCGACAAAGAAGATTCACGGTCACTGACCAAGTAAACAAGGAACCCGTATGCGGTTCCGAAACGTCAGATCATCTCACCCGACTTGATTAGTGACTGTGAATCTTCTCATCCAATGCCTGACCAGACGAACTTTCGTCGAACTCTTGACTAAGCTATTTGACAGGTTTATGCCCGCTTCTTTTTCATTTCAGGCTTTTAAAGTTCGGCTCATGAGCCAGTGACAAGTCAAACATTCAGTGGAAAATGCCCCTCAAACGGACCTGTACGTGCATGCAGAATACGTTGGTAAACAACTGAAGCGACTGCTTAAGCTATGACAAGTTAAAAAATTCACCGACGATTACGATACTGCCTAATGTGAATTCTGAGCGCAGCTTTGTCCTCAGCTTGTCCTCAGCTTTGACCCCTCAGTCACCGAGCTCAGTTGCATAGACGCTGAACCACACCTCAGCCACCAGACCAGTGCCAGTGGTAGTCCTGAGATCTATGAACAGCTGCTCGCCGAGGCAAGTGCTCGAGTGCAACGTTGGGTCAAGACGCAGCGAGATGTTCCGCAGCCGTCGGCTTCACGAATGCTGCATCCTAGCCACTACGTTCCTCTCTGCGCGCATCCCTTCTACAATATGGTTGTTGTTGTGCCTCAGACACTTGATGCAACCCACTTCGAGGGATAGGCCATGAATTGGACGGTGCCTTGCTTAAAGAATGAATTCACTTGCTGAAGGAAAGGGTATAAAAATGAATAGTTTTGCCATGTGCTCCTTTCTTGTCGTCCTTTTCTTCTATCTCCAGCCTTGACATTCTTCATCTGTTTAACATAACTTCTTCCTCCTCTTCTTTCATTAAACTTGTCACTCCTGACAATGACGAACACAACTTAGAATAACAAAGGGCTAAGCTAGTTGGTAAGTATTCATTCTAAAAAGACAGGGTATGCAAACACTGACACAAAAAAGAAGTCAGGACACCACAAACGCCGACTAACAACTGAATAGATGCACAATGGCGGAAAAGAAAGAAGGCACGAAAACTTATCTGCGCATGCCCATGCAATAGCCGAACCTATCAATCCGGCACGCGTGGGGGCCTCCGTGAAAGATAACTGTTAAGGCATTTGATTTCATCTTTATGCAAGTTAATCGACGGTTGGCTCACGCATGCGCTACCACTATTCTCGATATGCCATGCCTCAATCATCAGACGCGTTTCTTCAGTCCTATGTCGGTACAAAACTGTGCATTCATTGAATTTTGGCGTGTATTTACACTCTCGACAATCTAACAATAGATTAGAAGGTGAGCCTCTGATTAGTGACCTTTTATGTTCTAATACAGTAAAACCTCGGTGATACGATCACGGCTGGTACGAATTTCAGGGTGATACGAATATTTCTGTGGTCCCGGCCAAGGCCCATTAGCCTGCAATGTAATGGAGTATGGTTGTTGCGAACCGATTTTCAGCCCGCAACGTTTGATACGAATGTACGCTACCACGCAGTTACGAACAGGTGCTGCCCACAATGTCGCAGAAGACGTGCAATCGCGCGGGCGCGGCAACCCAAGCGCGGGCTAGCACGGGCATGCGCGCCGCGCCGCTAGTTGACCATCAGCGGCACGTCGTAGCCTCTGAGATGGTGCGCATGAATCTCGGAGGCCTTAATGCGCCTTCGTGTGCATTCGCGTTTAGATTACAGATAACGTTGGCGCCGCGGTTTTTTCTGCTTCATCGCGTCGACGCATGCTGCTGTGCTCGAGGTAGCGTCGTTGTACTTTGCTTACACACGCCTGCCACGTCGATGCAAGCCATGTCCTCGCAATCAAACATCCTATGGAAGGTGGACGAAGACTGAAGGAAGAAGCGCATGGTCTTGGCGAAGGAGCTGCGCCTCGCAGCGTCAGCATGCACGATTGTTTGGGGAGCGCACACCTGCCAACTCTCCGATTTGCACGGGAGACTGCCGAATTTTGAGCAAACCTCCCGATTGTGCGGGAACGGCCGTAAATCTCCCGGAAAACATCCCGAACACCACCGTGATAAGAAAATAGAAGTACTGAGGACAGCGGTTCTAAAATTTTCTGGCCTTCATCTATTGCGTGTAAAGCTATGCTTTAGTCGCTTTCGCCGCAGGGCTTTGGTGTCATGCAAAAAAGCGTACTAAGATTTGGAAGGGGCTACTTGTTCAATAATTATACACGCGCGCATGCGCCTATATTTACGAGTACAATTATGATCGTTGACGCGCAAAAACTTTACTTTCAATCGCTGAAATCTGTTCATGACATTGCCGCCACCCCGAGACAAAATAAATGAAGATGTATGCCAGCTTTCTTTTGTTGCATACTAATTATTCATGTTTTGTGGTGATACGAATTTCGGATGATACGAATAATTTCGGTGACCCCGCGAGATTCGTATCACCGAGGTTTTACTGTAATCTCTGGTTAATGCAGCGACCCGTCTGTCCTACATAGAGGCGGCCGCAGCTGGAAGGAACCTTATACACCACACTTGTACGGCAATCAGTGAATTTGTGTGTTTTACGAAACAAATATCAGTTCGCTTCTTGTCTTTCACTCGCTCATTCTTCCTCTGCACAGCGGCACATATCTTACCTAGCTTATTCGCAACCGTGAAAACAACATTAACGCCATATCTACTTCCTACTTACTTTAGCCTGTGAGATACACAATGAATGTACGGTATAGCTACGACGCGTTTCTTCCTATCGCTTTCTGCAACCATGCTCGGACTTAACATAATGGACTTCTTAAAACGCTCAGCGACAGTGACCACTGCATCACGGGGATAACCTACATCTAAAAGACGCGTAAGCTGTGCATTAAAACTATCACTCATTTAGTGCTCACACGACTTCGCGAGGGCAGACTTAAGGCAAGACATGGCGATACCGTTCTTTACAACCTTCGAGTGCTTCGGCGAAAAATTTAACAGCGGTTTTGAAGATCTAGGAGCATACTGCCAGCACACGTGGTTCTTTTGAAACGTTAAGGAAATGTCTAGAAATTGTATTTTCTTATTCTGACGCAATTCTTTAGTAAAGTTCAGCCCTCCTCCATTTAATTCAAATTCTTCGCTCACTGAGGTTACCATGTTTTTAAGGCCCTCACCACTACAAAAAATCAAGTAATCATCCAAATAACGAAAAACCTTAATGACAGAATTATTTAAGGCACCTACCAAAACTTTGTCAATCTTGCTAAGGTATAAATCACTAAGAACCGGAGCAACCTTAGAACCAATACATATCCCTGATTTCTGCACATAAACGCCTTCCTTCCAACCTACCAATGTCGACTTTAAATACATTGAAAGAATTTCTAGAAAAGCCCCAGTAGAAACGCGACATTTATCGGTGAAAACCGTCTCGTGCCTTTGTTCGTTAATACATTCATTAACACATTTTAACAAGTCCTCAAGCAGCAAGGAGTAATAAAGGTCTTCAATATCCATGCTAAAAGCTTTACAACAGCCGGGGTTCTCCTCTGAGAGAAACTGAACTAGCGCCTGAGAATTACGCATACGAAAAGGGTCTGGAAAAGTCAACGAAGTTAAGCAGTTCTGCAAACTGTCGACACGCAGTCTTGGTCAATCCATAAGTTTGAGGGAACAAACAAGCAAACATTGTCGACACTTGCAGCGCGTTGCGCAAGACGTAACGACTGTGAGAGTGGTTAGTTCACGCTTGTCCTGTGAATGCCTGTGCGTTCATTTCGGGCGTCATTTGTGCTTCAGCGGCGCGCTGCAAGTGTTCAGCTGCTTGTCGTTCTTTGTGTGACATTCCAATTTCCAGCTATCACAGTCATTGCTTTGCCCTTGGGGCAAAACTGTGACTTTTAACAGCAAAGCTGTTTAGTAAATCATTCCTTGTTCGGCAAACCAAAGAACTATCATGAACGGGCATGTGCCACTGTAATTGGGTAAATCCCGCTACTCACCACTGGTCTGCTAAACATGAAGTAGGCAACAGTTAGCCCAACAAATGCCTGCGAAGCAAAGGTGGCCCCGAAGCAATGGAAGGGCCACCAACGACGACGTGCTCGTAGATCTATGAGAGGTGCGAATGCTTGGTGACAGTGCGAAGTTGTGTCTCTGCAGTTTGGACATCCGTGTCGTGTCTGTGACTGTCTGTGGTTTAGCTCGAACCTCTCTGTGCTGAGAATCAACGTAGAAACAACCTAGCATCGCCTAGCTAAAGCCTAGCAACGACCTAGAAGCAACCTGCATCACCTAGCAGCTGCAAGAAGACCCCCGAAGTGATGGAAGGCCTATGCCAACCACGATGTGCCCGTAGATCTATGAGAGGTGCGAACGCTTGATTTCAGTGCGAGTTTGTCTCTGGTTGGGCATCCATGTTGTGTATGTGACTATATGAGAGGTACGAACGCTTGGTTTCAGTGTGAGTTTCTGTCTCTGAAGTTTGGACATCCATGTTGTGTCTCTGACTGTCTGTGGTTTAACTCAAACCTCTCTGCACTGAGAATCAACGTAGAAACAACCTAGCATCATGAAGTTGAAGCCTAGCAATGACCTAGAAGCAACCTAGAGACAACCTGCATCAGCTAGAACCTATAGAAGGAACCAGATTAGTCAACCAGATAATCATACAGTTTCACTGTTTCAAGCCTTGCACGTCTTAACTCAAGCTTTGCCTTTTTTTTTTTTTTTCATGTCATCACCAGACAGTCATATTCGTCAAATCCTCTTACCCTCCCATGTCAATTTTCGTCCACATGAAGTTAAGGAGGCGATCACGAGAGCACCCAGACGTAGGCTGCTAGTAGATAGACGGACGGATGGACGGATGGACAAATAACGCTCAAAGTGCCTTTGGTTCGCTAAGAAATGCTTCACATTTAAAAGTACACCGATGAAAGGGACACAGAATTGACAGTAAAGACGCTGCGCTTCCAGCTAAGTTTGATAGGCACAAAGAGTCCCCTGGAGGACATCTGCGCATGTGCAAGAACTACAGGTTTTCTTATTCACTTTCATCCAAGTGCCAGCTAAAATAATCTGCATGCCACAGAAATAATCAGAGTGCCAAGCTGTTTAATCCATGTGCCAAACGTTTAAGCCAAACGCCAGCACAAATAGTCCCAATACCAGCACAAATACTTACCAACTAACTCCGCTCTCTGTTATTCTCATCACCTCAACCTCATGACATCTGGTAAATGTGCTGCTTCATTGATGTTCTGGATGCCCCCGTGAAGCGGTTATCCAAGCTGAAACCGTGAAGATGCTAAAAACATCCTGCATCGTCAAACTAGCTGCAGGCAGCAAGGACTACAGCCATAGTTGGGCTCCTTCCAGAAAACACCAGGCAACCGAAGACCTTGACCTCGAACATGGTGACGATACTGGCCCTGTGCCGCCTACATTGATCCTGCTCCGGCAACCCTGAGAGTTGCCAAGCCTCCGTGGATCATTACCCGAAGAACCAGAAAGCTGGCTCGAAGGGAACGACCGGGTCACCTTTTTCAATGACTGGAGCAGTGAAGATGAGCTATGCCATGTCTATTTCACTTTGGAAGAAGCCACTAAGACATGGTTTGAGAACCGAGAGTCAACCCTGACAACATGGGACATTTTTCGAACCAAACTCTTGGCCACATTCACGAGCATCATCCGTTAGGAGAGGGCCACAGCTCTGCGTAAAACTCATGTACAGCTCCCAAACGAAAATGTTAGACTCTTCACGGAAGAAATTACCTGAATTCTATCCCTGAGCCAGTGCAGCCACAACCACAAGCTATGAGCTATCTTGCTGCAGTCCACCGTCGCACTGCCCTTCCATGCTCATGTCAAAACGCTGCAACGCCGCATTTCTGTCACGAAACGACACCGTCACCACTACTGCCACACTGTCCGCATATGAGCCAGCGCTATGCTCAGGGGAAAACCATTTGGTGCACCCCTCAGCACTGCCTGCTCTGCTACCACTGTGGAGAAGCCAGCCACAGCTACCACTGTTGCCATTACCGCGAGATGGGATTGTGGGATGCCGTGTCAATGGAAGGACGCATCCCAACATAAAAAGAAAACGCCAGGCCTGCGCTGAAACCGCAGCACAGTCACAGCGAAAGCTGGAAGAGCGGCGTTTCTAGAGCCCGTTGTCAGCTCTCTTGGGGCTACAATACAAGTACACTAGAAAGATACCCAGTACGCCATAAATCACAATTTTTGTGAAGTTGGGAAGCATCTACTAAGCCATTATTCGTCATTCTGCGGAGAAGCGAGGCACCAGCCGCACGTCTGTAAGGCATTATGTGCACTTTGTTGACGCGACGACTGATGATGATGAAGAATTATGGCTCAGCCCTTTGTAATGGGTTGGAAGCTTTAAACGGCCCACCAGTTAAGTAATTTGCATTGGGTGGCGCCCGGTTGCTATTTCCCTCTCCCGTCATGCTGTATAACATACGTTGCCGTGGGAGAGAGACGGGGTGGGGTGAAGTACTTTACTGAGACCCCAAGTATATGCATCATGCGCTTATGGGATCCTTTGGCAAACAATACAAATGCACTTGCGAGGAACCCACTGCGCTCTAAATCATTGTAATTTTACTGAGACCCCGAGGAAATGGATCATGCCCTGATGGGCTTCATTGGCAACCAATACAGGTGCACTTGCGAGGAACCCACTACGCTGTAATTTTACTGAGACCCCGAGGAAATGGAACATCCACTAATGGGCTTCCTTGGCAACCAATACAAGTGCACTTGCGAGAAACCCACTACGCTCTAAATCACTGTAATTTTTCTGAGACCCCGAGGATATGGATCATGCGCTTATGGGCTTCCTTGGCAACCACTACAAGTGCACTTGCGAGGAACCCACTACGCTATAAATCATTGTAATGTTTGAGAAGTAGGGCAGCAGGCACTGGGCCATTTTTCGTCATTCTACGAAGAGCCGTGGTACCTGCCAAACGCATGTAAGGCATTATGCGCACTTTGTTGATGCTGTGCCTGACGACGATGAAGAATTATGGCAGAGTCCTTTGTAATGGGTTGGAAGCATTCAACAACCTACTCATTGCACAATTAGCATTGTGTGACGCCTGGTTACAGAATTCGCGTTGTGCGACGCGTTGCGCGACGCTTGGTGCTTATTTTACTCTCTACCACGCTATATTGCATATGCTAATGTGGTTCCTTCCCGACATGAAGTCTGTATAGGACCTTTTTGCATAGCAGTTCCAAGCATCGGAATGGCTCAGAGGTTGAATACTGGGCTCCCACGCAGAGGGCCCAGGTTCGAACCTCGTTCCTTCCTGGCATTTTTTTCTTATTTCGTTTTTTTTTTTTTCTTATTTCGAGCGATACTGGTTACGGACACCGGCGGCGGCGGCGGCGGCGGCGGACAACTACGGCGCGAAAAACGGCCGGTGAAAAGATCTCATAACAGCTTTCGCTGTAAAACATAACGACTGTTTATTAGCATAGTAGCAGCAGCGGGGCGAGCATACTGACGCTGCACTCAGTTGGGTAGCGAAGGAATGATAAATTCCAAGCTTGGCAGCTTGGTTTTATAGCCACCGTCGGTGACATAAGCCCCCGGTGACTCTGCGGTGGCACTGTCCCTTATCGGAGGCGTGGTGTAGCAGGTAACCATGTCACGCCGGGCTAACTAGTAATCAGGCGGAGGCTGTGTCGCTTTGTGCGCAGTGTGTCGCCACATCACCCCCCCGCGGAGTGCAGAGCCCTCAGGGTCTGTAGAATTCTGGGAGCCGTACCAGATGTCCAGAGCGTGTCGTGACCGGAGCGGGCTGCGACGTCGGCGGCTGTGGATATATGCATGTGGATGGAGTGGCGCTGCCTGGTTCGTTCGATGTGATGTATGCGGGCTTGAGCCGGTCAATCGATACGCGGACGCGGACGTCGTTCCCGTTCAGGCGCTGAGTGAAGTTCTTGTTGTCACGATGGACGACCAGGTAGGGTCCGCTGTAGGGTGGCTGGAAAGACCTGCGGACGGTGTAGTCACGGAGGGAAGCGTGCGTTCACGATGCTAGCTCGTTGAACACGAAAGGTGTAGGCTTGCAGTGGTGGTCTGCAGGTGACGGGCGTAAGGCGGCGATGGTGCGTCGGAGCCGGGCGACGAAGTCGGTGAGATCTGACGTCGTAGTGCTCGATGGCAGTGCAGCAAGGAATTCACCTGGGAGACGGAGTGGTTCCCCGTAGACGAGCTCTCCTGGTGTAGCGTGGAGGTCTGGCTTGAAGGTGGTGCGAAGACCGAGGCTGACGGCTAGGATGGCCTCGAGCCAGGTTGAGTTCGGGTGGCACATAATGGCTGCTTTGAACTGTCGGTGGAAACGCTCGATCATTCCGTTGGCGCAGGGGTGGTAATTGGTGGTCTTCAAGCGTTCGAAACCGATCGGCAGCCCAAGGAGCCTGAAAAGGTGCAACTCGAACTGTCGTCCTTGGTCAGTGGTTACGCTGCGGGGGTCGCCGAAATGAGCAGTCCAGCCGGTGAAGAAGGCCGAGGCGACGTCTTCCACGGTGATTCCCTCGAGCGGCCATGCCTCGGGCCATCGAGTGTACCGATCGATGGCGGTGAGGCAGTAGCGATAGGGTCCAGCCGGCGGAAAGGGTCCTATGATGTCGAGGTGGACATGCTCAAACCGACCGGAGGGCTGAGGGAATGTTCCGAGTGGTGACGTGTTGTGCCTGGTGACTTTAGCGTGTTGGCATTGAATGCAGGAGCGCACCCAGGTGCGACAATCCCGCTGCATGGAGGGCCAGACGTAGCGGTCGGCCACGAGGCGTGTTGAGGCGCGTATGCCTGGATGGCTGAGGTTGTGGAGCTGGTTGAAAAGTCCACGGCGATGGGACAGGGGCATATGGGGCCTACTTCGTCCTGTCAACGTGTCGCAACAGATTGTGGTTGTCGACCCTGGAATGGGGACTTGTTGCAGCTGTAGTGAGGACCTGCCCTTGAGAAGTTCCTGCAGTTCAGCGTCCGTAGTGTGACCCTCGGCGAAGACGTCCTTTGTTATCTGCGCAGAGCTGAAGGCTGCTACACGTGAAAGCGTATCGGCGACCCGCCGACCCGCCGTACGTGAAAGCTTATCTTTCCCGCTGACATGTGGATGTTGGTGGTGAACTGTGCAATGAACGAGAGGTGGTTCTGCTGTACAGGCGGGAGTTTGTTGCGACGTTGAGAGAAGGCATAGGTAAGAGGCTTGTGGTTGGTATAGATGGTGCAGTTCTGTGCATCGAGAATATGGTGAAAGTGTTGCACTGCTTCATATATCGTCAGAAGTTCTCTGTAGTAGGCTGGCAAACTTGTCGGGGCGGTGGTCGTGGTTTCGTCAGTGGAACTGGCGGTTGAAGGGGTCGTTTTCCAAGCTTCGAGTTTCTTGGAGAAGAACGCCAAGGGATGCCAGGTGTTGTTTATGCGTTGCATGAGGGCGACGCCGATGGCGAAGCTAGATGCGTCCATGAGGAGTCCCAAGGGAGCGTCTGGCACGGGATGGGTGAGAAGCGTGGGGGTGCAGAGGGCGGCTTTGCAATCTTTGAAAGTTTTCACTAACGTCGGTGTCCATGTGACGGGTGGGTTTCCTCGTAGGCCAGCCAAAGCATCGTGGACGGGAGCCTGGTAGTCGGCTGTGTGTGGCAAGAAACGCCTGTAGAAGTTCAGCATGCCAAGGAAACGGCGAAGGTCTTTAGTGGTGATGAGTTGAGGGTAATTTTGCAAGTCCGAGATGCGTTGGGGCAAGGGCCGAGTTTCCTCAGATGAAACTTTGTGGCCGAGGAAGCGGACGACAGAAGCGCCTAGTTTGCTTTTTTGGATATTGACGAGTAGACCGTGCTCATCGAGACGTTGGAACAGCAGACGAAGGTGCCTGTGGTGCTCTTCGGCATCGCGGGAAAATACCAGTATGTCGTCAAGGTAAACGAAGCAGAAGTCGAGGCCGCGGACGACTTCGTCGATGAAGCACTGAAAGGTTTGTCCAGCATTCCTCAGGCCGAAGCTCATGAAAGGAAACTCGAACAAGCCAAAGGGAGTGATGATTGCCGTCTACGGGACGTCATCAGGATTGACGGGTATCTGTGTGTAGGCCTTCACCAAGTCTAGCCCGGAGAACACATAGCAGCCATGAATGCGATGGGCGAAGTCCTCTATGTGGTGGACGGGGTACCAGTCCGGGATAGTGCGTGCGTTGAGGGCACGGTAGTCCCCACAGGGCCTCCAGCCTTCGGTCTTCTTTGGAACAAGGTGAAGTGGCGAGGCGCATGGACCGTCAGAGCGGCGGGCGATTCCTTCGCACAGCATGGCCTCGAACTCTGCTTTGGCTATGCGCATGCGGTCCGGGGCATAGCAGAAAACCGGGGGGCCTGAAGTGGTCCGGATGTAGTGCACGATCGTGTGCTGCACTTTGCGTGGCAGTCCGCTGGGGCGCATCAATCTGGGAAATTCGGCGAGGGGGGTGTAGTACTGCGAATGATTGTCAACACTGAGTACCTTGATGCTTGGCTGTTGGGCAGTCGTTCGTTGCCTGGTGTGGAATGTCCCGTTGTTCTGTCGATGAGAAGGTCGTTGCGGCAGTCCGGAAGGAGGTTGTAGTAGGCCAGAAAGTCTGAGCCGATGATTGGCTTGGTGACGTCGGCAATGACAAAGTTCTAGTGAACAGTCACAGCGTAAGTTTCTGAGCTGGATGTGCAGGCGGAGCGAGCCGTACGTCTTGATTATGGAGCGGTTTGCTGCCCTGAGCTCGAAAGACGTAGGCGGACGAGGACCTTGAAGATGGGATCGCGGGTAGCAGCAAATGTCAGAACCACTATCGACAAGGAACCACTGCTTCGTGATTTGGTTGGTGACGAAGATGCGACAGCCTCCGGGTTGGCAGCTTGCGGCCGTCTCTACGAGCTGCCCTTGGCGTTTTCCGAATGCCCAGCGGAACACGATGGTCAATGTTGCCGGGCTCTGTCCCCGAAGCGTCAGTGGTAGTAACACGGGCCGTTGTTGTTGGGTTGCCGCGACGGAAGTGGTGTTACGGTCATGGCTTTGCGAGTGGCGGCGCTGGTGCATGAGAAGACGTTCATCCAGGTGTTGTTGAATGGAGGTGAGCTGTCGATCGATGTCGTCGATACAGCACGCAAGCTCTGTGGTGTTCAGCGGTGCGGCGACAGCCTCGATGATGGGCGACAACTGCGGCAAAGAGACCTCGATGACGCAATCAGCAATCTCCGCAAGTTCATCGAGAGGTAGCCTAACCTGAGCCTGCAGAATTGCCGGGACGTGTGATGGGAGTCGTTGGAGCCAAAGCGCTTGCAGGAAGGAATCCTGGACTTGCATGTTGCCCGCGAGGGCATGCATGTGGCGCAGGAGCTGCGAAGGTTTGCGATCAGCAAGCTCTGCGGATTGAAGTTGTCGTACCTTCTGTTCTTCTGAGAGCGGCAGGCAGCGTATAAGTTCAGTCTTGAGGTGTTCATAGAGGTTGGATGTTGGTGGGTTGGCGAGGATATCCCGGACCTCGCTGGCATAACGTGCGTCCAGGTGGGCGACGACGTCATCGTAGTGGGTCCGGTCTTGTGTGATGCGCACCAGGGAGAACTGGGCCTCGACCTGCGCGAACCAGACCTCAGGTAAGTCCGCCCAAAACGGCGGGAGCTTGACAGCGACACGCCAGGTGTTGCATGAGGCAGCGTGTGGGATACCTTCTGTGGGAGCTCTGATGTCCTCAGCGGAGCCGGCAGGCACGGCCTCGGTTGTGGAGGCGTTGCGAGAATGCTGCTGTTTCTGGGTCTGCAGCTCCTGTTGAAGTTGCTGCACTTTCTGGTGCAGAGCGGTGAGGGCTTCTGGGTCAGCTATGGCAGTGCGGTTTGTTCAGTTTCCGGGTCACCAGATGTGGGATGCCGTGTCGATAGAAGGACGCATTCCAACATAAAACATAACGACTGTTTATTAGCATAGTAGCAGCAGCGGGGCGAGCATACCAACGCTGCGCTCAGTCGGGTAGCGAAGGAATTATATCTTCTGAGCTTGGCAGCTTGGTTTTATAGCCATCGTCGGTGTTGTAAGCCTCCGGTGACGCTGCGGTGGCGCTGTCCCTTATCGGAGGCGTGGTGTAGCAGGCAGCCATGTCACGCCGAGCTAGCTAGTGACGAGGTGGAGGCTGCGCCGCTTTGTGCGCAGTGCGTCGCCACAGGATTATTTGATTTCATCATTAACACTGTGCGTCCACAGCGCAGCGAGTGGTCACGTGACATCGCCGACTGCCTGGCTGATACTGAATAGAGAGCTCGACACACATCACATTCGCCATCACCAGGACATTTCCTGTCACATAAGTGTTGACCATACACTGGCCCAACCTGGAGCCAGTCGATTAGTTAGATCTTCTGCTGCCTGCCATGATTCTGCGAATAATGATTTCAAACAAGGTAGTTTCATGGGGGCCATGACTGCCAACAACTTCACCAAACAACATCAAAGTGATGCTGACCTGAGAAGCCTGGCAGAATAATTGGAAGGCAAGAACACCGTTGTTTCTAAAATAGTCAGGCGAGGATTATCGTCATTTCACTTCTGAAATGACGTTCATCTAAAATACTTCTGGCCAGTCCCAGCCAACTACCTTCTCATCGTACCCTCGGCCCTGCAACCAGAAGTTCTGCAGGCCCTGCAAGACGACCCAATGGCTTGACACCTTCGGTTTTCCTACACGCTCGCAAAGATACAAGAAAAGTACTGCTGACCAAGCCGTTATGTGAGGATGTGCTGGTATATCACATTTAATCTGTTTGGACAAACTTAGCATTTGTTCTTTTATTGTTTGTACTGAAATATGTACCCACTCCTGCTATGTCTCGAGTTTGTGACAGCAGTATTTGTAAATAATAAAATAAATAAATAAAATTGCCAGTGACACAAGACACTGTCGGTGAGGCCAATGATTCTTCTTCGGCTGATTGAACCACCCTGTTGGCCTTTGCAACAGATCGAGACGGACTTGCGGGACCACTTTTGATGTCACCGACCATTATAGCTACGGACTACCTCACCCTCTAAGCCAAAACCTGCCTGAGGGTAGTGCTGCCAAAGTTGTGAAGTTCTTTGTCGAGAACATCCTACTGCTTCGTGGTGCCCAAGAAGTCCTTGTCACCAACTGGGTAAGGCAGACCTAACACAAGTGATTTTGCAATACAGCCTTTTCAAGTCACCGAAGGACAACCGCCTACCACCTGCAGACGAATGGCCTCACCGAGCATCTGAATGAAACCGTGGCTGACATGCTGGCAATGTTCATCAGCACCGAACACAAGACTTGGGATGCCATCCTTCTGTACATCACCTTCGCTTACAACACAGCAGTGGAAGAAACAACGCACGTGACACTGTTCAAGCCAGTTTACGGAAGGAGCCCTGCAACGACGCTCGACACCATGTGGCCAATTGTCACCAATGAAGACAATCTCCACATCGCTGCTAATCTACAGCGCGTTGAAAAAGGTGCGCCATGGGAAAACTGACTTTAATATCAAAAGGAAATATCTTATCAGCATTTGCTGAGCTTCACACTTGCTCAGAGCCATCTCTGTATACAAGGAGATTTGTATTACAGAGTAAGCTAACCTTCGAAAAATGGTGTTAGTAGCCCTTTAAAAGTTTTGTATTGAATTATACGATATATCGAGCCCCCTGTTTTTTTGTGAGTTTGATATATGCAGCTTTAACAGTACTGAATATCCTTTATGCTTTCATGTTGTGAATGAATTTATTCCTTTACAGCCATGTTACATCCTATCATTCGAATTCATTGCACACAGATGACATGACACTCACAATCATATTTGAAGTTTAACACACACACGGAGCTCCGTGTGTGTGTTCCTTATCTTTGTCCGTGTCTTATTCGCGCCTTAAACTTCAAATATGTTAAACCAACAAGCCCAGTCTGCCATTCTTACATCACAATCATAGTGCCCTTTGGGCAGACCTGGTTGTTGCACCAACAAGCATCATATGGCTCTTGTTGCCCTTGTTTCTTTTGTCATGTTCTCTCCTAATCCTGCTGCATTTGTTTTTATTTCATGTTTCATTTCTTTTCAAAATGTTTAACAGCGCATGGAACAATTAGGAAGGGACAACAGAGGTACAGAGCGCTGACTTACAACTAGTCTTTATTTCGATAAGAAGTGCATACATACATGGCAAGGGGGAGGGCGCTAGACAAGAAAATAAAATAAAGGATGTACAGGTGCTGCCATCGTTGCCTCATCGTCTCCAATACAGCACGTATATCACCATGTGTGCCCTAAAACCCAGCCAGGTAATCAATTTCTTGATTTAGAAGTGCAGTGGAGCGAGCACTAACGCACTTATCTCCTAGCTTATGTATCAAACCAGCTTCAATAATAAGTATAAGACGGTGGCGCAAAAAGGGACAAGGACGAAACAGGAAGAAGAGACGTATACAAGCGCACTTGTATACGTCTCTTCTTCCTGTTTCGTCCTTGTCCCTTTTTGCGCCACCGTCTTATACTTAACTATGCACCAACTAGCCCCGCAACAAATTTTATTGGGCAGCTTCAATAACTTCACGAGTTAGCTGTGCCCTATACCTCGCCATCACTTTGCGCTGATTGAAGCAGGGTGTACACCCACAGTCACGGCAGTGAGTGCCGATGTGACCCTGCACCGTATTGCAGACGTTATTGTGGTGTTCGTGCAAGCGGTCATTTAGGCATGTGCCCATTTGACAGTGATGCAGAACTATCGGTAAATTGACTATCGATAGTATTGATAGTTTTTTGAAACTATCGATAGTGTAAACAAACTATCGATAGTGCTACTGTCGACAAATTATCGATGACGCAATTGGTAGTATCGCTATATTACTATAGCGATTTTACTGCCACGCGTGTTTATTGCTTTGCTTTGACGTATTCGGCTTTCAGCCACAAAGAATGTTAGCAACATTTGACGCAGACTGCGCCGTAATTTTTAAGAGGCTGCACAATTGTTTGAGGTCATTCTGCTAAGATTACGCCCCGGACTCGAATAGACAAGTTTATTCGAGAGCTTGCGTGAGCACCAGCGATAACGCTGGAAGGTGTTTGATGACTGATGTATAAAGGACGACGTGTTCCACCGATGATCAGTGGTGCGATCTTGTACGCATTCCAAAATAAGCACGGAGGCATGGCATTACATTCAGCCGCACGTGACCGCACGCGATTGGTCAATGCAGGGTCGTGACGTCTGTCGCAGTTCAGATGGGCCATTCGCATGCGGCTGAATCTAATGCCACGCCTCCGTGTTTATTTGGAATGCGTACAAGATCGCACCACAGATTACTGCTGACGACTGCTCCCGTCACTATCAGTGTGCAGCATGTATCGCTTGTATTTTGAGTTTTGATTTTCTGGGCACAAGTTAGTCCAAATAAAAAGCTCCGTATTTCCCAGTCTTGCTGCAGCATTCTTAACCGTCACCACCACATGACAATACTATCGATAGTGGTGTGAATAAAGATGGGGTTGCTGGCCGGCCATATTGCCAAAATATTTGCGATAGCCTACTACCAGCTTCGCTTAATTTATGAGCAATTTTTGGCAGAGAAATTAATTATTTCCGCAGGGGAAAATGGCGGAATATATAACTTCTTGATATTTTTTCATTTTGAAATCATAAAATTCAATATCAATTTGAAGCTGTGCAGTCCCACCACATGTAAAGACTTCCTTTCCGCTACAGCTGAACAGTTTGCCTTTATGATCACGTTTCAGCAAAGCACTCTGGTGAAGAACACAATCATGTCAACTTTCTTCCCCTTCAGCCTGCTCCTCCGGCTCCACTGTGTACCATGCAAGCGGGGAACCAAGTTTATTCTGCAATGAGTCCACGCTGTTGATTTTACACTATGGATAGTACCATCGAATTCTTTACTATCGATAGCGCTATCGATAGTATTTTTCACCATCGATAGTTCGATAGTGACTCAGCTATCTATAGTATTGATAGAACCATCGATAGTTTTGCATCACTACCGTTTGACCAATATAGCTTGTCCCACACGTTAGTGGGATTGAATAAACAACCCCCACTGCGCAGGAGACGATGCCTAAATGACCGCTTGCGCGAACACCACAATAACGTCTTCAGTACGGTACAGGGTCACATTGGCACTCACTGCCGTGACTGCGGGTGTACGCCCTGCTTCAATCAGAGCAAAGTGATGGCGAGGCATAGGGCACAGCAATGGAGGGAGCACTAACGCACTTATCTCCTAGCTTATGTATCAAATCAGCTTCAATAACTTCGCGAGTTAGCTGTCAGCTAACTCGCGAAGTTATTGAAGCTGATTTGATACATAAGCTAGGAGATAAGTGCGTTAGTGCTCCCTCCATTGCGCTTCTAAATCAAGAAATTGATTACCTGGCTGGGTTTTAGGGCACACGTGGTGATATACGTGCTGTATTGGAGACGATGAGGCAAGGATGGCAGCACCTGTACATCCTTTATTTTCTTTTCTTGTCTAGCGCCCTCCCCCTTGCCATGTATGTATGCACTTCTTATCGTAATAAAGACTAGTTGGAAGTCAGCGCTCTTTACCTCTGTTGTCTCATCCCTTCCTAATCGTTCTATGCGCTGTTAAACATTTTGAAATGAATCCACACCAACTTGCCTGAGCGTCAACCCTTGCAAACTGCATTTCATTTCTTTTTTTTTTTTTTTTTTTTTTGCAGCAGCAGCTGCACAATTCTTTTGCTTTTGTTGCTGATGCAGTTTTCGTCAGCCTATCAGTGCATGTGCATTCTCTGCAAAGCTCACAAGTGTCTTGCAAGAAACATGGCATTCTTTGCTCTCTAGATTACTTTTCCTGCTTATGCAAACATCTAGGCACAATGCAGACGAGGACAAAGAAGACTGTAGAGGGGATAGGCACGAACTACCATCTGATTTATTTGCTGCCAAAAATAAGCATATAGACACAACTACGCCATCGCCACATGAATGCCCACAGTTTTGCAAAGGAGTGTGGTTGTGATGTGTTTGTGTTTGAGGTCTTGGTGACTTTTTTCGTTACTTAATCATTAAGGTTGTACGTGGTGTTTGTCTCGTGACGTATATAAATTTTTTATTTTCTCACTAAACCAGAATCGGAAGTTAGTGCGTGTCCCGGGTTCACATCTCTTTTGCGCGATTGTTTTTTTCCTTCTCAAGTCGTGAACCTCCTTGCCCAAGAAAATGTTTTACAAAATCTATGTTCTGTTTCGCTTACATTCTTAGATGACAACTGATTGATGCATGGCAGGAGAACGTTATGCACTGTCACATTATAATGAAATTGTTGATAGCTCCTTGTCTGACATTGTGAGCTTACCTCGGCATGGAAAGAAATTATATTGTAAACATTCTGCACTATTCATGCTCACTTATCGTTACTTCCCAAAAATGTGTTTCGGAAAGTTGGGAAATATGTTCCATTGCTTCTTTAAGGTCTGTGCCATAGAAAAGTACCAAGTGGTTGCTTTGCTTGCAGTCTGCTAAAGACTAGCCTTTTTGTTTTACTTTATTGTCTTGCAACAGGCTTTCTGAGGGAAGTTGTAATGCGGGCTGTCAACCTTGGTACGCCGGAAAGTGGCCGTAAACTGGCAGACGTCTACTACCACACAAGCAGCGGGCAGAAACTGGTAAGTGTACAATAATGTGTTTTCAGTCGAGTTGCTATTTGCAAGGTCAGCTTACTGACGACACCCACCCATGCCACAGAGCTCTGTTGTTTCACAGAAATTCCTGTGTCTACGTCGGTGCCATCGGTTGTGAGCGACAAGTCGAAATAGATACAAATAAATAAATAAATAATTAAAAAATCTTTGGCTCGAGTGGGAATCCAGGCCTTTTTTGTGGCAAGCAGGTGTTCTACCACAGAGCCATGCCCGTGCTCAAAATTCCTTCGGGGAAAAACACTATATGAATGTTTAGTAATGCAAGCAGTGTTATTAACACATGTAATATTGTGTGGCAGTAGCATAGATTTTCACCAGGCGTCAAACCATACGATTCGTGCAATGAGTGGCTGGTTTAAAGACCTTATCATGACAATGAGCTCACGCATCATCATTAGCAACAGCATCAACAAAGTGGGCAGATGTGCAGGTGCACATGTTTCCTTATGGACACATAGTGGGTACTTTGCGACTTTTTAAAAGGAAGAATTATGGCGTAGCGGGCAACGCACAGCTGTACTTGCATTCTAGGATAGTTTGAAGGGGCCTGTGTTACGCACTCAAGCATTCGTTTCCTTGTGGCACGGCTGAGTTGTCCACCAAGAAGTGAAGCCAGGCTAGCGATTGAGAAGGTGATGCGAGCGGGGCCCGACAACGCTATCGAGTTCTACTCTTGAAGGCGAAGCTCAACAGTCCCCCAAATTTTTATTCTTCCATTCGGGCACGTAACCCATTGAGATCACCAGCGACCCCGGCACCGTTTTTTCTGTGACATGGGCTCCTTCACACTGTTGGTTTAATATTTCCAAAGTCTGGGTTCACATAAACTGCGAATCGCCTGTGGCGCATACCCGGCACACCATGGATCGCAGTATGTGCTGCACGTGACTAATGGAAAGGATTTCATGACATATGTGACCAGGAAGTCACAATATTCAGGTCGTAAAATGAGAATGGTGTTTACCATATAGTGAAGTCCATGTAGTGTGCCCACCCACTTCACCATATAGTGAAGGGGGTGGGCACAGACGGACGGACGCACAAACAGACAGATAGATAGATACGGTCAAATTGCCTTTCCATTTAATTTTAAAAAATGTGCATATCATTTGCACTGCACGAAATTCTTTGGTATGCCAATTGTAATGCTAAGTCTAAATGCCCAGGTGTGTATATTGCAGTGAAGCATTCCGACAGCGTCTGCGGGGTTGCGATGCATGGTCGGCGTTCAATGTTAGTGCGTACAGTTTCCTGCTCCAACACGCAATTTTTCATCTCCAAGCCAGTGCTAAAACACTGTTCCTTCTGTTTTGAAACAGCCTTTTTTGTGCTCCAAATATTGCTGCAAATCCTAAGCTGGTCGGACGACCACCATGAAACTCCTTCACAGAATGAGCCCACACAGGCGTCATGTAGGGCAAGGAATCACGTTAGCAGATGTGATATAGCGTTGTAGAAGAGTGAAATAACAACCAGGCATCACACAATGCGAAGTGTGCAATGAGTAGGTGGTTGACAAAAGGCTCAGCCATAATTCTTCGTCGTCAGCCACATCATTAACAAAGGGCACATATAGTGGGTACCTCCGCAAAATTATGATGATTTATGGTTTAGTAGGTACCTTGAAGTAGTCGTTCCAAAAGAGTTTAGAGCGGGCTCTAGAAAGGCCACTCCTCCAGCTTTCGCTGTGACGGTGCTGCGTGTTTTGTGTTTTTTTCAATAAAAATTGGTAGTACTATTTGTTCTAATTAACTTCAAGAACAGTTCATGCAGAGTGCTTGTTTTAATACGATACTACAATCAGGATTCATCAACATTACCAACCACAGCAGGGGCCTGTGAGCTTTTGCCATGAAGATACGGAGTCGCAGCGTATGTATACTGATGTCTCTGTCCTGCTTCTCGACTCCAGAAAAAGTTTATGTAAAGAACTTGTCAATTGAGATACGAAGCCTTCCATTACCGCAAATCTCATTAAGCACTGCAAATATTTTAGGCACAAAGGACCAGTTAATTATTAAACCCTGCCCAATAATTCTCTCTATGAAATGTGACAGCATTTATTTAACATCCTAAGAGTTTTTTTTTCTATAGTAGAAAATATTGCGTGGAATATTTACGCAGCTTGTGCTTCCATACAGTAACTAAAGCATCGGAGAAACCCTCGTTTAATTACAAATATGAACTGTACTGTGGGCAACTATTAGGTGACCGACGATCATGAGACTGAAAAAACCGGGGGTTGGGCACGAGCAAATGAAAAGCAGTAAGTCAATTTCATCTTCTCGAATTTTATAAATAAACATGCGTTCATATGTGCATTTCATTTCAATAAACACGGTACAACTGCTCCAGAACAGGGCTTTAGCTGCTCCAGAAGCTGCACCAAAATGGCTTCAATCAATCGCATCACTGATATCACGCCTTACCTCTCTTCCGCAACAATTAGCCCTTGTGCTATTAAACACCAAATATCATCATTGGCAACTCATCACTTACTTTTGTGAGGCTATGATACCCCTGCCACAGTGGCAAGCTTAGTGTCATTTTGAGTGAGTGCACTACGCTCACAGAGGGTCACTTAGGTGGTGGGCTGCTAGGCAAGAAAAAGAAGGGCACTTTTCTAATGATCGTGTGGGAGCTCTAATGCTTCCACATGAAAGACATAACAACAACGATTGGAGATACACACACACAATTTTTGTAGCTCCTGTCCGGCAAGAGTTTTCTAATTGCCGGCGACCATGTTTGCACGCATCCGCGCGGCGTGCAGGCGTGGAAGCAGCACTGCACCGTTTCGCCACACCACCCCCACACGCAGAGAGGAGCCCTCGGGCTTGAAGAGGATTGGGCACCCGCACCCAGCGTCCATAGCTGGTGGTGTAGAGCACGGGCCGAGACATTGGAAGCTGTTGAGGGGGAGGCGCGCAGGAGTTGATTGTTTGCTCAGAGAACATGTATGATGGCTTTGGTCAGTCGATGGAGATGCAAACATCCTTCCTGCTGATTTGCAGAGTGAATGTTTTATCGTCACGATGGATTACTTTATACGGTCCGGAGTAAGGCGGTTGGAAAGGCGCACGTACAGTGTCGTCACAGAGAAAGGCATGCGATTATGTTGCCAGGTCCTTAACTCTTTCGTGACCGTGCCTATAGAACGTGGGTCACCAGTGACCCGAATGCGCCGAGCGAGAATTTAAAAATACGGGCGCCCCATGTAACTAATTGCACCATCTAGTCCATTCCGTAAGCCCTACTGTTTCGTCTCCTGCATAGTTAGTTTTTTTTTCCCGAGCGGTGGCAATTTTTAACGGCGACTCAAACATGGCGGTTCGCTCGGTTCGTTCGCAAAAATGGCCGACGACCCAGAAACGAGACCCTCTCGTAAATGTTGTTCCTTGTACGATTCTGCTGCATCTGCAAGCAATTTTTCTCCTGTTTCTAGCAGAAGTGACTCTGAGGATGATGTCAAATCATGGAAATATAGTTCTGATAAAAAAAATTATAGAACGAGCCCAGATCATAGTCAGGTGTTGGTCAGTGCGTTACGCTTTCTGGCACATCAAATTTTTACTCTAACTGAAATGTCATGAGGATGTTGCCACTATTATATCTTCTATTTGTATTGTCTAAACAGTATATGGTGAAGATTTGGTGACATCATCTTCAGCCAGTAGGGAGTAATGTTCAGTTCAAGAAGGGTACCTGGTCGTGTCCTCAGAGAAGTGTTGCGCAGTGGTGCGATATGTGTCACAAGGAAAATCGGCTTTTTGGCCATTTTTTTCTCAGCGAAAGTAATAAACAGGATTTGTGTGAACAAAAATTGGTATGCGTGGTTGCGAATCCTGTAGAAGCAGTCTTACGCCGAGGATGATGGTTCTTGGGAAATAGTCATGGTCGCAGAGATGGTGAATTTCATTTTTCTGCCGTTCTATATGGGTACTGTCGCGCTTCCACGACTACACACCCCCGAAACAAGTACATTAAGAACGAGTCCTACCGATTGACGAAGCGGAGAAAATACAAAAAATGCTACGAGATCAAGAAACTTGACGACCGGACAAATGCCACTTGTAACGCCTGTTTTGCCTAGTGGCACACTGACCTTAGAAAAACAATTTTGTTTACATCTTAGAGCTTTGAGACATGGTTCCACCTCGATAATGTCATACATTGAAATGTGATGACTTTTATGAAGCTTACAAGTTTAGAACATTTTTATTGTGTGCGGTGAAGCCATATGTTAGGATATTTTGGTGCAGAGTTCAGTCCTACCTTTTGGTATCTGAATTTTTTTTGTGCTGCTATTTAGCATAATTTATTAAAATACCTGTGGATCAATACAAAATTTATTCCTCTTCTTAACTATATTTATTGTATTACATTGTCTGGAAAATTTGTAGAGGGAAAAAAATGTAACCATGCAACCTGATGGAACAATGCAGTTTTGACTGGGCAGATAAAAAAAGGTAACTCATACGATTTTTGCGCTAGATCATTCAAACTTTCCTGTAATATAGAAAACTGTTGAGCGAACATTTTGTGTATTTCAGATTATTTTTCATTTTTTTCTCTGTCATGCGGGGAGCTCAACATTAAAAATGTTCTATGCAATGTTCAAGGCGACATCTTCTGCGGTAATCCTTTCGAGTGGCCATACCTTGGGGTACCGAGTGTAAAGATCAATGGCGGTGAGGCAATAGCGGTAAGGCCTGGCTGGTGGAAGAGGGCCCATGATGTCAATGTGGACGTGCTGAAACCGTTCCGACGGCAGAGGGAATGCCCCGAGCGATGAAGTGACGTGACGGGTGATTTTGGCGCGCTGACATTGAATGTACGTGCGTGCCCAGGTGCGGAAGTCTCGTTGCATTGAGGGCCAAACATGGCGGTCAGTCACAAGGCGTGTAGAAGTGCGGATGCCGAGATGGCTGAGGTTGCGTAACTGTTTGGAAAGGCCGCGGCAATGCAGTGAAGGGATATATGGTCTCACTTGTCCAGTGGATATGTCGCAGTAGAGTGTGTCCGTCGACCCAGAGACGGCAACTTGTTGAAATTGAAGAGAGGAGCCATTCTTGAAGAGCTGCTGGTGTTCGGCATCCATTTTCTGAGCGTCGGCGAGGGCATCAGTCGTAGTGGGTGGCAACTCGATGGCAGAGACGCAGAAGTGTGCGTCGGCGACCACGTTATCCTTTCCGCTGATGTGTTGGATGTGGGTGGTGGATTGGGCGACAAAGGACAGTTGGTTCTGCTGGACCGGTGGAGGTTTCTCGCGGCATTGGGAGAAGGCTTAAGCGATAGTTTTGTGGTCGATGTAGATGGTGCAGTGTTGTACCTCGAGGATGTGGCGAAAGTGTTAGACTGCTTCATAGATGGCTAGAAGCTCTCTGTAGTAGGCTGGCCAGGTCGTCTCCTCAGGGGCCGAAGTTGCATCAGCTATGCTGCCAGAAGACGAGGGCGTCTTTGGGCTAGAGAGTTTCTTAGCACCAGTTTTTGCCCACGCGCTGCATCAAGGAGGCTCCAGCGGCGGTCCCTGAGGCATCTATGAAGAGGCCTGAGGGAGCTTCTGGCTTGGGATGAGAGAGCAGAGTGGCATTGTAGAGCTTTTGCAGTCTTCGAACGCTTATGTTTAAAGCGGTGTCCAAGTGACATGATGATTGCCTCATAGATCAGCCAACGCTTTGTCGAGAGGGGCCTGATATGTGGCCGCTTTAGGCACAAAGCGCCTGTAAAAGTTGAGCATGCCCAGGAAACGGTCTTTCGTTGTGGCAGGCCGCATGTTGCGGTTAGGCAAAGGTCTAGTTCCTTCTGAAGAGATTTGATGGCCCAGAAACGTGACGATAGGGGTGCCGAGTGTGCTCTTCTGGACATTTATGAGCAAGCCGTGGTCATCAAGACACTGGAAAAGTTGACGAAGCTGTTGGCTGTCGTCCTTTTCGTTGGGGGATAAGATTAGGATGGTCGTCTAGGTAGATGAAACAGAAGTCTAATCCACGGACTACATCGTCGATGAAGTGTTGGGAGGTTTTTCCTGCATTGCGGAGGCCAAAATTCATGAATAAGCCGAATGGCGTGATAATTGCAGTCTTTGGGACATCATCTGGGTTGACAGGAATTTGTGTGTGGGCCTTTACCAGATCAGCAACTGAGAAGATAGTGCTGCCGTGTAATTGGTAGGCAAAATCCTGTATTTGACGGATGGGTTACCTGTCGGGGATGGTGCGGGCGTTGAGGGCGCGATAATTTCCACAGGGGCGCCAGCCATCAGTCTTCTTGGTACTATATGAAGGGGTGAGGCGTAAGATCCCTCCGAGCAGCGGGCAATACCTTCCCGAAGCATAGCTTCAAATTTGGCTTCGGCAGTTCACATGTGGTCCTTAAAGGGACACTAAAGGCAAATAACAATTTATGTCAGAGTGAAAGCCCAATGTATGACAACTTCTAAAACGGCAATATTATCAACAGCAGTGCCCTACTTACCGAGAAATTAAGCTAAATGTATCACATGATGAGCGCCACGAGTGGGACATTTTCGAAGTGATCCCGATGACGTAGGGAAGTCGGCCTACAATAAATCACTAGTAATCAAACTAGCAGCAGTAAAAAAAGAACATTCCGAGCAACAAAAGACGTAATAAAATGCTGTTTGTTCGTTTCCGCTTGATTCATGGAAAACAAAACCTCCGTGGCGTTGCCATGGGGAACGGCGCGCGTGGTTGAAAGGTTTCGTTTTCGCCGAACTGTGCCTCGCCCGTCTCAGTGGTAGTTTCGGGATCGCGTACTGCCGTGCGTGTTTTGCGCGCTTGTGAAAGTCACTCTGACAGAAAGTTCGACAAAATGCCGCATGCGTGTGATATTGCCGGATGCCCGAATGGTGCACAACGCCAGTGCTGCAGCAATGAAACCGGTGTCTTTTCACTGGGTGCCGCGGAATGAACGCTTACGCTCGAAGTGGCTTAGTGTCATGCCATTGCGCCAGTGTGCTAAACAGTCAAAACCTCTGCGTGTGTGCTCGCTGCACTTTCGTACTGAGGATTACGAGACCAACCGCAACTTGGTGACGGCTTTGAATGTGACCATCCGAGCAAGTTTTTGCCGCAGCGCCGTTGTTGCTACTGTGGGTCCCGCTACTTCCGCTCGGCTGCTACTAGTGTCGGCGGCCGCGCAGTAAAAGCGGGCAACGTTGGGCACGGCAGCAGTGACGTATGAGAGTCGTATTTTCAGGCGGGAGATTTGAAGCGCACTAACGCGATGCGGACCACTAAAAACGTGATTTTATTTCAAAATAAGCACTTCCTTGGCACAAAAGCAGCACTACGAGGTTTCTGGACCGCTATTTCAACAATCAACGTCGACTTAATATTTGCCTTTAGTGTCCCTTTAACTAGGCGACGGACCATCTGCGAATCACCCAAGCCGGGTTTGGAGGCAGGCAAGTTAACAGCACAACATATGTGGCGTTTTTTTCTTCCTAGAAGAGCCAAATCCAGAAACTGGGCTATATTTCATGGGAGTGTAAAGCATGCCTAAGTATCTTCCACATTTAAAACAATTGCAATAAAAATGGGGCAATTCCTCATTGTAACATGAACTCAAGAAGGCAGTTTCAAATAAAAAAATAAGTTAAATCCTGCATCTGTTTGAATCAAACTGAGCCAGATCCATTAAACCAGCTCAATGTCAACAGTCGTGACCAAAACAACCAACATGACCACATCGAATCTGTTTCATTTGTGTCCTAGCTACTTTGCTATCGTGCTTTCTTTCCCCAATTAGTTTTTCTTGGACGAGTTGGTACATACTGAAGGACATGATGTTGTAGGGCAAGACTCGAATACACTGAAACATCAATGAACATGTATATAACTTTGGGATGTTAAACCCCAACAGTTTGTAGGTGAACACGGATATAACGAAATATTGGTTATAACGAAGTAAATGAAAAATAGTCTTGCAATACATACAGTGTTAGTAATATATGTTTATAATGCATTTTCGGATATAACGAAGTTATTTTCGTGTAAGATGTAACTTCGTTATAACGAGGTTTGAGTGTATAAAGAATAAGAGGCCGACTTTTCTGCCTTTTTGTGTTTCTTTTCAAGTTTTGCACTGCAGTAGTATGTCCTTCTTTCGCTTCAAGATGGTGTATTTGAAATAAAAGACAGCTGAAATGAAGGTATTGGGTACCGATCTGTTCCTTAAAAAAGGAGGAGTGATCTGAAACGGTGCAGCTTAAAATGACCTGACGAAGAAGAGCTGAAGCATTTATTGAAAGCCTTCAATAGATGACAAGAATGAGAAAACGCTGCCGAGAGTCGAGAATGGTGGGCTTTTTGCCTGGACGGACCACTCGCTCTACCAGTGTAGTCATCCCCATTACGCCCATGCAACAAAGGACGGCACCGACGGAAGCACAAGGATAGTGTTCATTCTGTCGCAAAATATTGCTATGTCATTCATTCATTGTAATTCTTTATGAGCTGATGCAAGCCCAAATGAAATGTTCCGATCTATCAGAGCCAAATTCAAATTTTACTCCTGAATACTGATGATAGTGGGCTATATAGATTTTAGCCACAATATATATTTGAGGTATTTCGGTGACGTGAGCATGCTGGCAAAGATATGTTAAAGCAGGCCCAACCATATTGTCAGTAGCAAAAAACTGCGTTTTTCTCAGTTTCATTTAAAGCGGCTTGGCTCTTTTAGAAAAAAAATGCCACATACTATAATTGTTATTTTAGGCAATATTTACTAAATAATAATGTGTTATAGTTATCAACAGCCCTTCGAATAAAATTTAGGTGCAGATGCAGTGGACACAGTTGTTGCACGGCATGTGCTATGGTATTCCTCATAAACTGCTTGAGAACGAGAATAGTAAACTAGTTTTTTTGTAACATAGTATGCTTTGCTACATAACCGTACTTTTAATAATGAAAACTATGACTTAAAGGTACTAAGAGCCCGGCTTTCTACATTTATCTATTTATTTTCAAGCCACTGCTGCCAAGCCACTTCAACGCAACTTAGTGAGTTTTGCAGCGAGCATCACTAAGCATTGCTGTGTGGCAATGTGCGAACAACTCTAGCGGCTAAGTGCACTCACTCAAAATGACCCTAAACTTTCCAATGTGACAGGGTATTTGCAGAGGCATCAGTTATGGGGAAAGCAAGGGTGTGCTTGCGCTTCCTAAGCTGGTCTGTGTTGGGTGTGAAGCACAGTTGGCCGAAAACGTTGACATTTCCAGCAATAGCCTAATTTATTTAAAACCTGTGGTATACAGCTAGAATGAGCCTCGTGGAAATAAACGTTAAATTTTGATCACAATAACTTTGATATTGTGGGCCTTTCTCAATATGCATCTAGAGTGGCTTGCACTAATCCCTTCTCCTCTCGTGTGAAAATGGGCAAGCCACACTTAATGTGCATAAATTTTTTACTCAAGTAATTGTAGAATAACTAGTCCATGGTCTTGTGTGTTAGGTATACTTAAAACTATAGGTAGTGCGAATGATTCTGTGCATGTGCAAGACCTCAGTGTACCCTCTGTTGCGAATATATAAAATTTTTTGCACTGTCAATAGCTCTAGGCATTCACTTACTTTGTGCACAAGTCCAGTGATTGCAGACGTAAAAACTGTTTAGCGCAAACTATTCTACTTGCTAAAGCTTTGCTTCTTCTCTCATGTGTTCGGCCAAGAGTAATTACTTATTTCTTTTTATTTTTTAGCGATCAAGGCCCGAAGTTGCAGCATTCTGTAAGTAGCATGGTGTGGGCTTTTTCGTCCTCACTCGTAGGGTCAGTTCCTTTGCAGATTTTCAGTTTGATTTAATTGTAATTATGCTTCTTTGTTTGGTTGTCTCTAGCCTTGTCTGAAGTGTATATATTCTTAAAGTGAAAGTTTGTTTTGTACACAAAAGGCAATAAATTTTAGGCTTGATTGGACATGTACTCTTTCAAAAAAGTGAAATTCACATTGACAACATGAATGATTGCAACATTTATGCAATGACTGCAGTGTTAAGCAAGTACATGTTATCGGGTAAGGCGAAAAATAGAAAAAATGTTGCAGAAAAAAAAGTGCGTATTAACAGAATACCATGTTTAGTTATATGTGTAGTAGAAATGGCAATTTGTTGCTTGTTTGTTCACCATATTGCATTCGTGAGGCAGGAACATTCCTTATTTTTGGTTGCACATGTTATTTCACATCATGCTCAGTGAGACAAGCTAAATGTTTGGACCTGCATCTTTCCAAAAAGAACTGTTCTCAAAGCTGCTTTAATGCATCAGGCCATTAAATTTATTTAATGCATGAGGCCAATAAATTTATTTATGCATGGTTCAAGAGAGTAGGCAGTGATTGTAGGCCATGCTTCAGGTATAAGTTAACCTACTCTGTGTGTTTGTAGCACAGTTCATCAAGGCAATTGATACAAGTACAGATGGCCGGAAGATAGCCGGAGACGAGACAGCAAAATGAGACATGGCGCTACGAGAGCCCAAAACAAACTAACTCTTTATTTTCCCGCGTCCCCATCTTTCAGTCCCCAGGCGTGACGCCACAACACACAAAGCAACAATGCCACGTGAGGGCGCTGCGTGTTCGCTATTAACATTGTTAACAACGCCAGTGTGTGTGCGTTTCCTTCTTTTGTCCGTGTTCATATGTGCGCTATCTCTTTCAAGTAACATTGTGACACTCCTCCCCTCTTAAGAAGAATAACTGCAGGGAGTATCTAAGCACTGGTTTCCTCTAACTTTTGCTGCATCGCAACATTGGTGTGCAAGGCGCAGCCACAGAAAAGTCACTGCCCTCATGAATGCCACGGTTGCTTGCAGTAATGTCGGTGTTTATGGAACAGCCCCTTTCAGGCGAACTTGTTGTAGACGGCTCCAGCATGTTCGGAACAGTTGATTCAAGGAGAGGCCCATTGTGATAGGGCCACAGCACTAGCATGGCAAAGCGCATTTGTTTCAGAAGTAGCCGGTGGCCCTGTCTGGGCAACACGCAAGTGGTCCCCGTGTCGGTGCCATATAGACCTCAGCAGAGTGACGTCAACAACGCTGGCCCACACCCATGGTGCTCCCTCTCGAAAGTTTCGCGCATACACGCTGTCTCCTGATAGCAGTGACGGAGCCTGCCGGGATCCTCTGTCAGCGTACAACTTCTGCTTAAGCTGCCTTAGAAGTACTGACATCTGTAGGCTTGGCCAACGGTGTCTTGAAGGCTCTGCCTGTCAGGAGTTCACATGGTGGCTGACCTGTTACTTCGTAAGGTGTAGTCCTGTAGTGGAATAAGAACCGGGACAGTTGTGTTTGGAAGTTGCCTGAACCAGATTTCTTGAGTTTGTTTTTGACAGTCTGTACTGCTCACTCTGCGGCACCGTTGGACGCAGGGTGATACGGCGGTACCAGCATGCGACGTATTCCATTTCGAGTCAAGAAGTCCAGGTACCGTGCACTGGTAAAAGCAGGACCATTGTCCGAAACTATGATGTCAGGGAGGCCGTGCTGGGCGAATGCCATTCTCAAGACGGAAATGGTAGCGTCTGCTGATGTGGAAGACACAGGGAAGACTTCTATCCATTTCGAGAAGGCGTCCACTATAACCAAGAAGGTATGCCCTAGAAATGGTCCCCCGAAATCAATGTGAAGCCTAGACCAGGGTCGCTGTGGAAAAGGCCAGGGTGTCTGCTGTACTAGCTGGGCAGCTCGACATTGAGCCTGGCACGTAGCGCAGCTCTTCACACTGTTTGCAATGTCATTGTCATTGCCTGGCCACCAGACATGGCTCCTGGCAATCATCTTGCTCTTCTCGATACCAGGGTGGCTGGCATGGAGCACGCCAAGTACCTGGGCCAGCAATTTTTTCGGAATCACGACTCTTGATCCCCATAGTAGACAGCCTTCATGGAGACTGAGTTCCGCACTTCTGGCATTGAAGGGGTTCCACTCTGGTCCCGCTGGGAGGCTTTCTCCTTTCAACACAGATAGGACAGCATAGCTCAATACTGGATCGTCCCTTGTGGCTTGTGCTACAGCAGTGGGCCTATTCGATTTTCCACTTCTGGCTACATCTGGCTACCTGCGGGCTGCCAGAGACAGCCAGAATGCATTCGTTTTTTCTCGGGTTGCTCCGCCCACCGCGCGCGCACTTCCGGTGGGCATTCGTTTTTCGCTCTCTGGCTGCATCTGGCGACCCGCGCGTCGCCAGAACTCGCCAGGACGATTTTGGTCTGGCGGCTCTCTGGCCGTTTTCTGGCTAGCAGACGCCAAAAGGGACGATGAGCGCTCGCGACCATCTTTGCGTGGACTCCACGGAATGCAAAGGCCTCGAGACCCTCGGCGGCTCTCGGCCAGTGCGACAAGAAGCGTCTTTTCGGCCGAAATCTTCGGTCGGCCTCGGAGGCCTTGAGGTGCTTCAAGCTCCTCAACCAGGACTGCACAAGTAATTCTAGACAGTCGGAATAACTTTTTAAATTCAAAGTCCATATACGCCGGCACGACGTTCTCAACATACAGCGGAACTCTATGCCGTTCTTCTCGTTGCAGTCTGCTTATCAGCAGACACACAACGAGATCTTCGACATTTTCATCCTCGCACACAACGGTTTGGTGATGCCTGCGGTGCCTACGAGCACGCCGTAAGGCCAACAGCCCAGCGATCGTCGCTAACAAAGCTTGTACTAGCATGTTGGAGCAGACGACGCAGTTGTGAGCCGCCCAGCCGCGAGCCCAAAATTCGATTTTACTTCTCCCGACCACTTCCTGGTTGCCAGAAGTTTTTAGGCCACGTGATATAACGTCATTTCCTGTCAGAACCGGAACCCGCTGGCTGGTTTCTGGCAGCCAGCGGGCTGCCAGAAAATGGAAAATCGAAGAGCCCCAGTTGGTCAGAGGAGTTGTGGATATGCCTCCTCCAGCATGAAGATCTCAGCAGGGCGAGGAAATGCAGTGCAGTCGTTAGGCAGCGGCAGTCTACCAAGCGCATCAGCATGCCCGAGCTCTTTGCCAGGTTTGTAGACAAGTTTGTAATTGTACGCGGAGGGCTTCAGAGCCCATATGACTACTCTTGGCGAAGCTTGCACAGAAACGGGCTTGTTGGCACCCAGAAGTCCAAGAAGTGGCTTGTGGTCAATGTATGCTTGAAACGGTATGCCCCACAAGTGTGATAACCGGGTAGTCCTGGGCCATGCCGGTCACCGGACCAAATCACACACACGTACGTTGGCGGGTTACACACATGACTGGCCGGTCATGTGCGCCGTATTTATTTTCTTGCAACATCGACGCCCCCGGGCGCCGGAATGGCAAACTAATCTTATCACATCCCTCCCCCCTTTATTAATGGATGCAAACAATTTGTTCAAGGTGAGTAGCGCGATACTGGTCGTCGAATTCTGGCACTTCGACGCAGGACAGGAGTACTGGGTGTTGTGACAGCAATTTCCATTTCCCTTGCCACGTCTTCCCTGGCATCTTGCCTAGACTCGGTGTCGTGAAGGCGATTCGGAGTTAGCTGCCTCTGACCCACGTCCAAGCTTGGAGCCAGACCTGTAGCTACTGGGCTGCCCGACTCTTGGTTGTCTGCACCTAGTTCCTCAGGGGGCTGGCGGATGTGATCCAGATGTCGAGTTAAACACCGTCCGTCCTCCAGTAGAACATCCATGGACGAAGTGCGTTGTTCGGTGACGACTGCAGGGAGCCACGCAGGACCTGGACGGAAGTTCCTTGCGAACACCTGGTCACCAGGGTGACCCAAAACCCTGGGTCTTGTTCCTTGGTCGCATCTGATTTTCTGCTTAAGTTGCTTCTGTAGCACCTTAGTCCTGAGGTCTGGGTGTAGCAGGTCCAACGCAGTCCTCAGCTTCCGCCCCAACAACAGCTCCGACGGACAGCAACCCGTGACCTCGTGAGGCGTTGACCTGTAAGTCAGGAGCATGCAGGCAATTTGAGTTGCGAATATCTCCAGGGCCAGCCTTCCGCAACTTGTTTTTGACCGTCTGCACTGCCCGCTCTGCAGCACCGTTAGACGCTGGATGATACGGTGGCACCAGCATTCGCCTCACCTCGTTTTTCTTGAGGAATGTGGAGTAGAGCTCACTGGTAAATGCTGGCCCATTATCCGACACGACTACATCTGGAAGGCCTTGGTTTGCGAACATAATTCGCATGCAGGAAATAGTTGCTTCAGCCGAGGGTGTCGAGACCGGGAACACTTCAATCCACTTAGAGAAAGCATCGACTGCGATAAAAAAATAGGTGTTCCTGTAAGGACCGGCATAGTCCACATGCAGCCGTGACCACGGTTTCTCCGGGAACGGCCAGGGCATGACAGGCACTGGTCGTGACACTCTTTGATGCTCCTGGCACATACGGCACCTTTGAATGGTTATCGCTATGTCGTCATCCAAGCTAGGCCACCACACATGGCTACGCGCAACTGCTTTCATTTTGGACAGTCCTGGATGACTCTCATGCAGCAACTGGAGGACTTCCCTTTGTAAGGATTTTGGAACAATGACTCTGTTGCCCCACAATAGACAATTCCCTTGCACACTCGTCTCATGAAAGCGCGTCTCGTAGGGTCTTCCCTCTGACCCTAGGTTTATCTGGCAGCCTGACCACAACGCTGCTCTTACTTTCGACAGCACCGGGTCTCTGGAGGTAGCTGCCGCAACAGCATTTGACGACAGTACCCCTGGGTATGCTCCTTCGAGCATTAACACTTCGGCAGGGCAGTCAACAACAAATTCGGCAGTTGGCAGAGGTAGCCGGCTTAACCCATCGGCATGTGCAATTTGTGAACCCGGCCTATACTTCAGGTCGTAACTGTACCCCGACAGCAGCAAGGCCCACCTTAGCACTCTCGGAGAACAGGATTCGGGAACTGGTTTGTCTGCTGCGAGCAGGCCGAGCAGCGGTTTGTGATCTGTGACGGCCTCGAAATGCCGGCCCCATAAGTACTGCCTGAACTTTGTAACGCCAAATACAAGGCTCAATGCCTCCTTGTCTAATTGGCTTTAGTTTTTCTCCGCGGTTGCCAGGCTGCGGGAAGCAAAACCAATGGGGCGCTCTTCTCCAGATGGCTCTCGCTGCGCCAGTACTGCTCCAATACCGAAGGGAGAGGCATCAGTGACAAGCACAGTTGGCTTTCCTGGGTCAAAGTGTGCCACTATAGCAGCAGAGGCCAATAGCTCCTTGCTTCTCCGAAATGCCTGCTCTTCATCAGTTTCCCAGCGCCACGGTGTTCCCGACGCCAACAAACTTTTGAGCGGCTGTAACACGGCAGAAAGGTTTGGCAAGAACCTTCTGTAAAAATTAACCAACCCGAGGTAACTCTGAAGTTCCTTGACCGCTCGGGGTGCGGGGGCTTCCAGCACTGCTTCAGTCTTAGCCGGGTTTGGACGCAGCCCAGCCGCACTAATGATATGGCCCAAGCACTGGACTTCTGGTTTCAAGAATTCGCATTTGGATAACTTCAGCCGCAGTCCCGCGGTTTTCAGGTGATCCAACACTCGGCCCAAGTTCTCCCAATGCTCTTTGTCACTGGTTCCTGTGACCAGAATATCGTCAAAGTACACTACGACATGGTCAAGGTCGTGCAAAAGATTTTCCATCTCTCGCCGAAATATAGCCGGAGCTTATGAAACCCCAAACGGCAGCCTTGTGAATCGGTATAACCCTCTCGGAGTGTTAATGGTGACTAGCTCTTGGCACTTCTCATCGAGTGGGACCTGCTGGTAGGCGTCTTGCAAGTCAAGCCTTGTGAACTTCTTGCCCCCTGTAAGCCGCGCAAAAAGTTCCTCAATCCTAGGAATGGGGTAGGACTCGACGACTGTCACCAGGTTTATGGTAGTCTTAAAATCGCCGCAGACCCGAACCCGGCCGTCGCGCTTCAATACAGGAACGATAGGCGCGGCCCACTGAGAAGTTTTCACCGGTTTGATAACGCCTTCCCGTTCCATCCTCTGTAGTTCTTCAAAAACCCGATCACGCAAAGCAAATGGTATCGGACGTGCCTTGACAAAACGTGGCTTCGCGCCCTTTTGTACGGATATAGAAGCTGCAACGCCGTGAAACGTGCCAAGCTGCTCCGAAAAAACTTCGTGATATTGGCTTACCAGGTCTTCCGTAGACTTCACGACGTTGACTCCCTCCGTCTGAGCGATGCCTAGCTTGGAGGCCTTCATCCAGCTTCGTCCAAACAGCGTAGGACACGCCCCTTTGACGACAAATAGTGGTAGCTGGCGCTCCTTGTCGCCAAGTTTGATCATTGCTTCCAGCTTTCCCTGGACGCGTTTCATGTCGCCGAAAAAACTTCTCAGCTGCACACTCGATGGCTCCAACGGCACCGACGGAAAAAGCTCGGCGAACTTGCCTTCATCAATGGTCGACACACTTGCGCCGGTGTCCAACTCCATATCAAGCGTTACGCCGTTAACTTCAACCGCTATGCGCATTGGCTCCGAACTAGCTGTGTGAAGCGTCCACAAGTCGAAAACTTCGGGCTCTTCAGCAGAGACAGGCAGGTCGCCCAGGTTGTTCACGCGACTAGACCGGCTGCGACTAGACTGGCTCCGGTCGACATTTCTACTCCCCGGCTGAACTCTGCAAACTCTTGCAAGGTGCCCTTCTTGACGGCAGTTGTGACAGATCGTGCCTACACCAAAGCATTGCATGACTTCCCCCGCAACGAAAGCAACAGCTATCATTTTTCCCCGCGGCGACAACGTTCGCTTGCTCCGGAGCTTCGTCAGATAGTAGCTGTGCTTGCTGACAGCTCAATGCGCGTGAATCTTTACGCGCAGCTTCCATCGCTATGATGGTGTCCTTCGCAGTTTCAAAGGTTAAACACGTCGTTTCCAGCAGCCGTGTTTGCATGGTTACGTCATTGATTCCGCTGACTATCTGGTCGCGCAACATGCGCTCTCGAAATGTTGCGAAATTGCAGTCTTCGGCTAACTTCTTCAACGAAGCAATGTAGTCACTTACGGTCTCCCCCTCTTTCCGATGCCTCGAGAAAAACTTGAAACTTGCCACTATTTCTGATACGCGAGGGGCGTAGTGCTTGCCAAGTGTAGTAAAATTTTCGGTCAGTCCTGCTTGGGCGGGCCTGCTTGGTGCTAGGAGGCCTCGTAGCAGAGAATAAGTCTCTGGACCGCAGCATGTCAAAAATACAGCTGTCTGCTTGTCGCTCGGGATTTCGTTCGCGATGAAGTACAGCCCGGCCCGCTCACGGCATTCCGCCCACTACGATGTACTCGGGTCGAACGAATCCAGCTTCCCCACGACAGGCATGACGACGTGCGATTGTGCTGTGCCCGTCCGGTTCGTCAGTCGTCCTCGTCGCCACTTGTGATAACCGGGTAGTCCTGGGCCATGCCGGTCACCGGACCAAATCACACACACGTACGTTGGCGGGTTACACACATGACTGGCCGGTCATGTGCGCCGTATTTATTTCCTTGCAACGTCGACGCCCCCGGGCGCCGGAACGGCAAACTAATCTTATCACAACAAGTACTGGTGTAACCGATCCACGCCAAACACCAAGGCCAGTGGTTCCTTGTCGAGTTGACTATAGTTTTGTTCAGCTTTGGTAAACTTCTCGAAGCAAAAGCAATTGGACGTTCTCGGCCATCGGCGTCTTTGTGCGCCAAAACTGCACCTATACCATAAGGTGATGCATCACAGCTGAGAGACACAGGCCTGTCTGGGCGGAAATGTACAAGAACTGGAGCCGAAGTCACCAGATGCTTGCAGGCAGCGAAAGCATCTTGCTGGTCCTTTCCCCACTGCCACTTCTTTCCATCACCAAGAAGCAAGTGCAACGGACGGAGAAATGCAGAAAGGTTGGGCAAGAAACGCCAATGGAAATTGACAAGTCCCAAGAAGCTTTGAAGTTCCTTGACATCTTGTGGCACAGGAGCGTGCAGAATGGCAGACACCTTGGTCATGTTCCGGGAGAGGCCTTCCTTACTGATAATGTGCCCGAGATTCTCAACTTGGGGTATGAAGAAGTAACACTTCTCGAGTTTCAACCTGAGGCCAGATTCTTGAAGGTTGCCTAGTACCGCACGGAGGTTGTGACAGTGCTCGGCATCATTCGCACCAGTTATCAGAATGTCGTCAAAATAGACCGCTACATGTGGCAGACCCCTGAGCAAGTTCTCCATCTCGCGTTGAAAAATAGCTGGAGCAGATGAGACCCCAAAAGGTAAGCGGGTGTATTGAAACAACCCCATGTGCGTCGAAATCGTGACGTACTCTCTAGAGGCCTCATCCAGGACGACTTGCTGGTATGCATCACACAAGTCCAACTTTGTAAATTTCTCATCTCCAGCCAGCACAGTCCACAAGTCCTCAATCCTTGGAATAGGGTAGCATTCCACCGTTGCGACTAGGTTAATGTGACACCAAAGTCCCCACAGATTCTGATGCGCCCATCCCTTTTTGTCACGGGAACAATTGGGACAGCCCACCTAGCTGTCTTCACCGGAACAATGATGGAATCTCTTGTTAATCGCTGAACTTCTTGCATGACTCCGTCTGTCAAGGCATACGGCTTGCCTTGAAAAAAAACCATAGTAGAGCATCTGAAGGTACATGTAGTGAAGCCGTCGCACCGTTGAACGTACCCAAGCCTTCTTCAAACACTTCAGTGTCATCTTGCACTACTTGTTTCACATCAGCAAGTGCATTAATGTTCACTTCAACGTCGGAGGCGCCGATGCCCAATTCCTGCATCCAGTTGCGTCCGTAGAGAGTGTGTGATTTGTTCCCGGCCAGAAAAATTGGTAAGTCAGCCTCCTTGCCATGAAACTTTACATGGACATCAGCTTTGCCTTGTACCTTCTTTAAATCCCCGGAATAGCTTCGCAGAAATACTTGAGACCGCTGTACAGGAATTTAAGGTAGAAGCTGTAGCAAACGCGACTTGGCAATGACTAAGACGCTTGCCCCCGTCTCCACTTCCATGCGGAGCGGCTTGCCACTAACTTCAACATTGACGGTAAAAGGTGGAGGCACCTTGACGTAGTCAACTTGCCACATGTCGAAAACTTCGGTAGGCAAAGTTGTAGTGGAGGCTTCGTCCTGGATAGTATTTACGCGATGACGGTTGCTCGCCGACAGTGAATTTCGGCCCGCGAACGAACGCAGCCTGGGAGAGCTGTCACTCTGTGATTGCTCGTCTTTTCGTTTCGTATTGCAAACCTTCGCCAAGTGACCGCGTTTGTGGCAATAACTGCAGACATTCTGCACATGCTGGCAAGCGGACGCCAGGTGTGCATCCCCGCAGCGATAACAGGACATGCCCACCAGCGCTGCCAAAACGCAGAGGGTGGAAAAGAAGGTGCTAGCGTTAGCTTGCACTATCTCCCCTGCATCCTTCTTTGCTGCTTCCATTGCTAGGGCAGTCTGCACTGCGTCTTCAAAAGTCAGGTCCACTTTTTCCAGCAATCTTGTTTGGACGTCTGCGTTGTTGATGCCACACACGACGCGGTCGCGGAGCATGTTTTCAAGCTCTTTACCGAAGTTACAGTGCTCGGAAGGGCTCTTCAGCGCTGCAATGAAGTTGCTGACGGACTCTCCGTCTGTGCGAACAGGCGAGTTGAAGCGGAAACGCTGCACAACAACAGAAGGCTTCGGGCAGTAGTGGTTTCCTAGAAGCAACAGAATCTCGTCCAGCGTCTTGTCACTTGGCTGGTTAGGCTTGACCAAATTGCGAAGCAACACATACGTTTTCTGCCCGCAGAAGCTGATGAAGACGGCTGTTCGCTTGTCTTTAGCAATGTCATTCGCCGTGAAAAATGCCTTCAGCCGGTCCACGTAGCAGGGCCAGTCATTGCGCCTCCTCCCTCGAAAGGCTTAAGATTGCCGAAATTTGGCATTTCGATGGTTGGTGGAGCAGCAGGAACTCGCGATAACTTTCTTTTTATCTTCGTCGCCAGTTCATACAAGTACAGATGGCCGGAAGATAGCCGGAGACTAGATAGTAAAGTGAGACATGGCGCTACGAGAGCCCAAAACGAACGAACTCTTTATTTTTCCCGCGTCCCCATCTTTCAGTCACCAGGCGTGACGCCCCAACACACAAAGCAACAGCGCCGCGCGAGGGCGCTGCGTGTTGGCTATTAACATTGTGACAGCAACCACACAAAATGCAGCAAGGACAAAACAAATACTCATCTGCAATCTGCTTTGTGTGATGGTTATCCCGTCTGCCTGTCTGCACTTTCTCTGAGATGATGAACATTGTCACTTGAGCTGGTATGCATTAACGCCACACCTACTTGCAAAGCCCTAACTTGCTCAACGAATGCTAATGCTGTATTCTTCACGAGTCGTAAAGCTCTGTGGTAAAACTATACCTCCCACATCACACGACTGATGCCTTGAGAAGCAATTGTGCACTGATTACAATGCCCTTACTATTTCAATCCATGTTGGAGCGTCGCTGTAGATTTGCATGCGAATGTTTCTGACATATTGCTGTACTTCTGCTGCTGTGGGGGCAAAAGGCATCTCAGTCTGGGTTTTAGAACAGCAGCTGTTCTAAAACACAAAACGACAATCGACCACACTTACCTGCCCGGACCCCACGTCGAATCAAAGACGTGCCCCCCCCCCCCCCCAACCAATTTCTGCCTATGCCACTGGTAAATGGCTACTAACGGGAACCATGCTGCTCCGTACGATTGTGAGACGAGCGAAAAGAAGATTATAAGTGCCCCAATCAAGAAGGCTTTTAGTATCTGAGAAATGATCTAATGTATAGTTTGATGACTCCTCCTGGGCTCACTTTACACCCAAGTACATAGGTTTGTACTCTGCAAAAAAGCACAAATAATTTTTACTTAAAGCTGGTCTTCAATTGGAATACATACAAACACTGAGTAGGATTGACAAATGGGCGAGTTGGTAACGAGTCATAGCTGGTAGAGGCAAAACAGCACGAAATAACAGGGACCGAGGAAGAGTAGACACGACACGAGTGCTGACTTTCAACTGAAAAATTTATTGAAGAAACATCATAATATTGCTGCATCGGTGACTCGCCTGCCAAATCCTCTGACCGCACTGCTGACACGACGCAACCTTTTTGACGTTAAAGTGGACGACGTACTTGTTGTTGCTCTGGTGGACACTGGAGCCCATATATCGGTTATGAACTCGGAGCTTCGTCATCGCCTTAAGAAGGTTTTAACACCGCCCACAGTACCGCTCATACAGGTCGCCAACGGTGGTACGTTTCTGGTGCTTGGGATGTACTCCGTACATATTAGTGTTGTTGACCGCCCCACAACTGCACTATTTGCCGTGCTCGAGAAGTGCTAGAAGTGCTCTCATGAACTCATCCTCGGCATGGACTTTCTATCCGCTCACTCTGCCCTTATTGACTGTGGAACCGGCTTGCTTCAGCTTGACCTACCCTATTACTATGACGCTACAACCACACTTCAACCACGTTTTTGTTCTGTAGAGTATGTCCGCCTAGTGCCTCAAGCCGTTACGTGCGTGATCTTGAGGTCTTTTCCTCCTATTCCTGGCGGAGATTATACGTTCGCACTGGCTGTTGACGTTTTATTGGCCAGGAATGTTGCTGTTCCTTATATGCTTTTGATAGTTACGAATAATCTGGCGTCTCTACCTGTACTGAACTTCAGCTGGTGCACGCAAATTATCCCCGATGGCATGACTCCAACCAACGTCTCTTCTATCAATCAACACTGTTTCTGCATTTATTGCAGACACTCCTTTGTCCGCTGCTGCATCCTCCTCGCAGAGCCCCACCGGTGCCAACATCGACAGGATGATCGCGCCTGACCTCGTTCCCGCACAGGCACCCGATATCTGGCGTATCTTAGAATCCTTCCTGGACATCGACTTTGATGGCTGCCCCTGAGGTCAGACGTCAGTTGTCACTCACAAGATTAACACTGCCAATGCCAGCCCAATCCGACGACGTCCTTATCGCGTGTCCCATGCTGAGTGACAGGTCATCCAGCGTGAAGTTGATAAAATGCTCACAAAAGACGTCATTGAACCATCCTGCAGTCTATGGGCATCACCAGTTGTTCTAGCAAAGAAGAAGGATGGCAGCTGGCGCTTCTGCGTAGACTACTGTCACTTAAACAAGGTCACGCGCAAGGACGTCTACCCACTGCCACGGATTGACGATGCTCTCGACTGCCTACATGGGTCTGCCTACTTCTCTTCTGTCGACCTGAGGCCGGGATACTGGCAGATTTCTGTTGATAACCTAGCCCATGAGAAGACCGTATTTGTTACACCGGATGGAGTTTTCCAGTTTAAAGTAATGCCCTTTGGCTTATGCAACACTACCGCTACGTTTGAGATGATGATTGACTCCCTGCTACGTCGTTACAAATGGTCAATGTGCCTCTGTTATCTCGATGATGTCATCGTATCCTCGCCGACATTCGAAAGCCACTTTAGCTGCCTGTCGGCTGTTCTTGAAGTTTTCAGGACACACCTACAGCTCAACTCCTCCAAATGCCGTTTTGGCCACTGAGGAATCACTGCGCTAGGCCACCTTTCAGTGCTCAAGGCGTGCAACTTGATCTGGACAAAATTTAAATCGTCAAAGACTTTCCCATACCATGTTCTACAAAAGATGTTTGGAGCTTTGTCAGCCTTTGTTCTTATGAGGGTGTCAACTTGAGCTTGTTAACATGGCTTCATTGTCGGAAACAGCGCGAGCACACTGGACTAGAAAGACAGACAGGACTTTGCGCTGGCTAATAACATGAGCGTTTATTTCGTGCGAACACATATATACGCTTCCTTGGAAATAGATAAACAAGAAAGGATGAGGGAAGGGGGAAGCCCTACGCCTGCGCCGTGACTAGTGCATGAAAAAGCAGAGATTAATCATGGAGGTAATTAATCTCCTTGTTGGTTAGTGTGATGGACGGTGCGCTTACACATGATGGCCCAATGGAATGAATCGTGAATGCTTCATATATTTCCCGGGAGTGGCAGTCTGCGTAAGATACGTGTCTGTTCGAAACTCGGAGTGCAACCGCACTCGGCACAGTGGATTGCCAGATTGCTTCCAGTCTTGTCCTTGAGGTTGTTCTTGTGCTGTCGCAGCCGATCATTAACGCAATGCCCTGTTTGCCCAACGTAGCGGCCACCGCAGGACATTGGTATCTCATAGACGACCTCAGTCTTGCAGGGCACAAACTGCGTCGCATGTTGCTTCTTGCAAATCGAAGGATTTGGGCGAGGGGTGTTCACTTTTCTGCACAGTGATCCTACTTTGATTGGCGCCGAGAACACCACCCTTACGCTGGCACGTGCGGCAGCCTTCTTGATTTTGTGCGAAACACCGTGCAGATAGGGTATGACCGCCACTCTTCCCCTGTCATCTACAGCCCGAGGCTTCGCCGGCTTACGGCGCTCCTTCAGGATGACTTCGGCCAACCCCGACAGGAATTGGTCAGAGAAGCCAGCCTTCTTCAACCTGCACACTTGATTGGTGAAGCTTGAGGCGATTTGATGCTGACATGACCTAACAAGAGCATTTTTCATAGCGGAGAGCGCGATAGCCCTTTTGACAAGCTTAGAATGATGAGATGAAAATGGAAGCAAGTCTTTCTTTGAACGAGGTGAATACTCCCAACACGTGTGCTCTGCGCTAAACTTCATCTTGAGGTCCGGGAAGCATAGTTGACCGTCCTCTTACTTACTTTCGACGTTTTGTCCAGAATTTCAGCTACATCGCCTGTCCCTTGACACAACTCCTGAGGGAGGATATGCTATACTCCTATAAGTTGAAAAAATGTTGCAGTGGCTTAGCTCGGCTATGCCAGGATATACGTATAGCGTTAGCAAAGGTTCAGCTGATTATTCTTAGCTTTTCGTGTCTCCGCAGCACGTTTAGCCTTCTTCTGTTCATTCTTCCTACGCTCAACCGCTAATTGCCAGACAACTACTTCCGGATCCGATGAGTTAAGCTTCCCCGCTCTTCTGCGCCGTTGATCAGCATTTGCGCTCTCCTTCTCCCTGGCTATACCACACTGGCAAACGCCATCAGAGGCGCTGTCAAGCTGCTCCAGCGCAGTGTCAGATGGCGACTGCACAGCGGAGGCGAATAGCTGCGCGCGTGCCGGCGTCAGTGCATCTGCCACGGCTGCGACGTCACTGTCTCTGGAATGCGCAGACCGGCGGCGGAGTGCGCGGGAGGTGCCGGCTCCGGTGCGCCAGCTGCATGACATCACTGATCCTCGCGCATGCGCAGCACGGCTCTTGAGGAGGCGCGCGAAACTGGCTCGGCTAGGCCAGTGTAGCTAACTCTACGAAAATTCTAAGGCTGGTGATGCACATTTTGTGTGTGTGCGTGTGTGCAAGCTCACGCAATACATCCATATCATGAGGTTAATCAGTTTAGGCAAATGGGCAGAAGAATACTGAAACCTGCAGTGAACAAAATATGAGCAAAGAAAGTAACTGTGAAAACTCCTTTAGTTTGCTATTAATTGTGAAAAAAGTGCCTGCTTTGGCTTGTGTGCAATGAAAGATGTGCTTCATGCTGTAAGAGGTGGTGTTTCCTTTTTCTACGATCTCAACAATTGTTGTTTCAGGTCCTTTAAAATTCTTCGTTAGGTGCTTGAAAGTCCTTAAAAACCCTTGAATTTTTTTCTTCAACGTTGCTATGAACCCTGTTTCTTGAACACCGAGACGGCACTCCCAGCAGTGGGGCTATGTTTACAAGCCATGATGTACAATAGGGATGTTTCATTGAGGCGATGAAGAAGAGGATCTGGATAGCACTCACGTTGTTGTTGCAGCTCCGCCATTTTGGCTGAAGGAATCTGTGTACATTTTTCAATATATTTATTTCTTCCCTTTGTATATTCTCACTCCGTGACAATATACTCTTACTGCGCATGCTCTTACAAGGCAAGAAACTCATGACGACACTCCTGGCTAGATACAAGGCAACTAATCTTGACACTGTTAACGATTACAATTGTCTAAAAAGGAAATTTCCTTTTTCTAGAAGGCTATTGCAGGCTGACTGACACAGCTGCGCCCTGCCTTCTGTATTTTGTGGGCCTCGAAGATTTCGCGTGTCAACTGGTCACGGTAGCGGAAAAGAATCCTCGTTCTAGAAACAAGGATTCTTTTTTTTTGTTTCAGTTGAAAGTTGGCGCTCGTGTAGTGTCTACTCTTCCTTGGTCCCTGTTATTTTGCGCTGTTTTGCCTCTACCAGCTATGAACATGCAAACAAGCACGTGACAGCTTAGGTTGCATAAAAAAATCATGGTGGATATACACGCTTTACACTGCATTGCCACGTAACGTTCACAGGCTTCAAAATGATGCCAGCTAGCAAAACCACGTAGGCAAAGCGTATTCCACCATTGATCACTTCATCTCAACAACACATGGTTCAGTCACCTGTTATGCTTGTCCCTAAAATGTTTATAATGCTCTTTTTCTTGAACCATCGGGCTTAGACAATGGCCAACCCCAGGTTTGCAAACAGTCTGTTGAGAACGGCGAGTCGGTGTTGTTAAGCACGACTGGTGCAACATGTTTGCTCTTGCTGCTTATGCTGGCTTCCTATATTAAAGAGGTCGTGAAAAGAGAATAAAGCTGCTCGCATACAATTTTTACTGCTTCATTAAGCATAGGGCATGCAGATTCCTAAATATTTCGGCCCAATGTTCATTCCATATTTAATAATGGCCGTTTGGAATCCTAGCATACTTATGCTCTTCAAACGACAATGCGGCACCGCCGGCCGCCATAGGCACTAGCTAGGTGACATCATCTTAAGGCATTTGAAATTGTAAGCATATCGTTAAACTTTGCCTGCTCTAAAATAATAGATTTATATGAAAGCTAGGAAGTAATAAAATAATACAGCAATTTTTTAGCTCACAGTGATGTCCAAAGTCCGACTGCTTTCTAACCCTGATCGAGGCTTCTAGCAGTTTCCAACAGATGGCGCGCTCATCTAGGCCACTTCGTTCAGGGCGATGCATGTGGGCAAACGGAGGATGAGCGACATCCACAAACCTGGTTATGAACCGCCGGATATACGAGCAAAGAACGATGAAGCTGCGAAGTTGTTTCACAGATGTGGGTTTCTCGAATGATTCAACGGCCGCTGTCTTCTGTGGGTCAGGTCTAATGCCATCTTTATCGACGAGAGGGCCCAACACCAATGTTTGTCGCTCGCCAAAGTGGCACTTTTTCGAATTCAGTACAACGCCAGCCTTTTCAATACAGGTGAGCACAACATCTAGTCGCGTGTTATGCTCCTCAAACGTGCGTCCAAATATTACGACATCATCAAGGTAACACATCCAGATCTGCCATTTCAAACCACATAGAATAGAGTCCATGAATCTCTCGAATGTCGCAGGCGCATTACATAATCCGAATGGCATTACGTTGAATTCGTACAGTCCATCAGGCATAACGAATGCCGTCTTTTCCTTGTCAGCTGCGTGCATCGGAATTTGCCAGTAACCTGATTGCAGATCAACAGAAGAGAAGTAGGAAGCGAAATGCGGGCAATCTATGGCATCATCGATGCGCGGCAGCGGATAGACATCTTTCTTGGTAACAGAATTGAGGCGGCGGTAGTCAACGCAGAATCTCCACGTACCACCCTTCTTAACTAGAATGACGAGAGCATCCCAGGGACTCGCCGATTCCTGAATTATTCCCTTTTTCCGGCATCTCTTGGACTTGCTCATCGATGATCTTGCGCTCTGATGGTGCCACTCGGTAAGGCTTCTGCCATATGAGATGCGCCGACTCAGTGTGGATCTGATGACGTATCCGGGGCGCTGGAATTGAGGGCGTTTGGCTGCTTTTAGAAAAAACGAACACTTTCGAGAGCTCAGAGAGAACGTCAAGCAGTGTATGACGTTCGCTTCGGCCAAGTGACTTGCTGATCATTTGTAACAATTGTGAATCCTCAGAACCTTGTGAACCTAAATGTCCATTCTCGCCTGTAGCATCAACAAGCGCAACCAGTGTCATAGACGGTTCAGGTTTGAATACTGCAAGTTTCATGCCACCTGGCAAAACTGCAGGCTCCGTGGAACTGTTCATTGCCCACACACCTGCTCGTCCATGAACGACAGGCACCACGCGACGGGGAATTAGAATGTTCTTCTTCAGACAGGCCAAAGGAATCGGCTCGAGCGTGGTGTCGAGCATGGCACAGTTGTTACCAGAACAAGTCACGGGAACACACACGGCAGAACATGCAGGAACGATTGTGTCCTCGGCAACGAGAAAGATGCAATTATTACGATAGGACTTCTCTAAGAGCGCAGCTGGGAAAGTACAGTCACGCTCAATATGACTTGCAAAACGGGAGCGTGTGGCCTCACGAGTTTAAAGATTTCGCATTCCTTCCACTAGCCCTTATTTCTACAACTAAACGCTGTTCTCTCATTGGGGGATGTCCCCAAATAAGAAAAGAATATTGAGTTACAGAAATGAAGCAAGTTGAAGCCGTGCGCAATCATTAAACTCGTGAGGCCACGCGCTCCCGTGTTGCAAGTCATATTGAGCGTGACTGTACCATGCAGGGAAAGGTGCCCACTTATGCAGTCAACAGTTGCCCCACACTCACACAAGAAGTCGATACCCAAGATAAAGTCATGTGTAGACTGTGGAATACCCGCAAATTCTGCGCAAAATACCTTTCCACACAAGGAGACGTCCACAGTACAAAATCCCAGTGGACACAATGCCTCACCACTCACACCACGGAATGTCACACCACGACTCAGGCAAAACATCACTTTAGGTCCGAGAAGGTTCTTAAAATTTACGCTCATCACAGAGATCGTCGCGCCTGTATCTACAAGTGCCATAGTAGGTACTCTATCAACAGTACGTGAACTGTGTTCTTCAACATAAATGCTGACGGGGGTATATCTGTAGATAGCGCCTGGTATCTCGCGGCCTCACCCCCATTGGCCGCACCGATTAGTTTTCCGGCGGCAGTGACCGCGTGCGTCGCGGTGGTGACGGCGATCGTGGAGCTCGTGGAGCTGGTGGCAGCGTCAAGCTTCGATCAGAAGCCAGCGAGGGATAGCGGAATCCGGTTGGTGCGCGTGGTTGCCGTGGCATGTAGAGTGGACGGTCGAAAGGCTGAGAAGGCTGTCGCTGATATGGATTGTGGTGGTTGCAAAAACGTGCGATGTGACCCGGGACGCCACAGTTGTAGCACACCGGATGAGATCGAGATACAGGCGGCTGCTCAGAGTAACCACTCCTCTCAGAAGGCATGAAATAGTAGTGCCGCTCTTCAGGGGCACCGTAGCCAGGCGACATTCATTGACGGTAACCAGGTGAGCAGAAACGTCGTCCGTAATTGGGTGGTGTGCGATGTGAGAACCCAGACTGCCGTGTGCCTCGGTATTCATCGGGATCTGCTGCGTTGTCCGATGGTTGCCATGGAGCAAGAGTAGCCGGAGTTCGTGCACGCTCTGGTCCTCTTGCATAGGCACCCTGAATGTCGTTGGGGTGATGAGATGTTTGCTGACATCGAAGCAGCTCTTCTCGGACAAGCTGCCGTATTGTGAAGGCAAGGTCGTTGGGCGACACTGTTTCGACACTAGCCACAGTTGGGACGTTAGACAAGCGGCCGAATTTCGGAGTGATCCGTCGCATCTTCAGCGATTCAAAGGTACGGCAGTGTTTCATCACGTCAGACACGGAGTTCAGGCTTTCCTTTCCAATTAAGAAATTGTACACGTCTTCGGCTATACCCTTAAGAATGTGTCCAACCTTGTCTTTTTCAGACATCCGAGCATTCACTATCTTGCACAGCTTCAAGATTTCTTCAATGTATGTCGTGCATGTCTCTCCTGGAAGCTGTGCCCTCTGAGCCAATGCCTGCTCCGCGCGCTTCTTCTTTGCGTCAGAATCACCGAAGCACTTCTGCACTTCAACAAAATGGTCCCAAGTCATGAACATGTCCTCGTGGTTCTCGTACCGCATGAGAGCGGTGTCAGTTAGCGAAAACATAACATGCCTGAGCTGTGTTTCAGAGTCCCAGCTGTTGCTCCTGCTCACCCGCTTATAGTTCTTGAGCCACACGTCGACGTCTTCTTCTGAGGTCCCACCCAAGTTTGGTGGCACTCGATAGTATGGCACGGAACCCATCGGAGTTGGCGTCGAAGCAGCAGAGGTCTGCTCTTCGGAAACTTTGATCGGCGAAGGCAGGAGTCCGGCAAGGCGGCAGCTGCGGTGAAGTTCAGGCAGTGAAGCTTCTGTCGTTGGGTTCGTCTTATCCAGCACCTTCCACCAATCTGTTACGTACCCTGGAGTAGCGTAAGAGGGGTTTTTAATGGGCACTGAGACCACGGAAGTCGTAGGAGCTACATCGTCGTCCTCTTTCTCTACTCGCGCTTTTCACTGACAGCGACACTTGATATCAATATATACATCTGGAACCACTTAGTTGTGCCCTCTGTTAGTGGATTACTAGTGTTAGTGCCAGTGTCACCACCAAGGATTAATATAACACAGAAATGCAAAAACACTACTGATGTGTATGCTACGGACTCTTGGTGCTGCATCTCCGGACCTGGCACCCACCTTTCTCGTCATCCGTGAGACGCTGGCTTCTTCAACCTTCTTCGAACGGTGCCCCACAGACAATGCCTGTTCTCTATCTTTGGGTTTTTCGCCATGGCTCGGGTCGCGTGCCACGAGCCCTTCTCCAACCAATCACATGTGTGGATGTGGCAGAGGTGCATACCATCAATGACTTTTCCGCTCTTCGCATACCATCGTGCGTACCATCGAAACTTTCCATCGTTAGGCACGTGCCTCGTGCCCCCTACTCATGACACAGAACCAGCCGTATTTGTTTCTTCTTCCGAATGAAATGTCGTTCTTATCTGACACTAAAGCTCGTTGTGCCACACATGTGCTCCCTTCCCCTTCCTGTTTCGATGCAAGAGGTGTACCCCTTGAAGGAATAATGCACTTGGTTGCTAGTCAGTGCTGTGATTTGTCCCCTCTTTTCTGGGTCCTGTTTCTCGCGCTACTTCCCCAGATTATGCATGTGCGATTTCATGTGCATGCCGCATATCTGCATGTGCTAGTACTGTGCACGTATGAACCACAAGTTGCTGAAGTCAAAGAAAAAGAAAAAATGCTCAAATGTAATGGCACAGGCCAACGTAATTTTCGGGCGAGACACTGCTGTCCTTCCATACTCGCTCTGTAGTTTCCAGCATGATCATGACCACTAAATGAGAGAGAGGTAACTCCAGCTGTACTTGATAGATTCGAGAAATGTTTTGTGGCAGGAGATTTGTGGGCAACAGCGTCCAGTAGTAAAGACATTTGATGATAACTTCGAAAATGGTTTCCGGGCCTCTTGAAGTAAGTTTAATTAGAGCCAATGGTTCGTATTCATGAGCAAAACATGCAGAAATAATACTAAGTTACACACAAGGATGCAGATGGGCATGTTATGATGAGTGCAACAGACTCGGAAGAGGAAGGAAACCAAGTGCTTGTGGTGGTGCACTGCATGTGAAGAGTGTGAGAAAAGTGGTGTCCAATCGAATGGCAATACTCTTTCCCGTGGGGCATCTTCTCTGGGCCAGAGCAACAGGAACGTCTGCTTAGCCATATTTCTTAGTGACACAAGAAGAATTCCTTGTTAATTTACTTCCAATCAAAATTTGGCATTTTGGAATCCCTCTCTAAGTCGATTGTTTTATATATTATTGTATTATTCTTATATTTGTTGCTATATCAACTAGTCATTCATCAATTTTTGTTTATACTTTAAGCGACTCATTTATTTTTCATCCTTTGTCTCAATTCAAAAAGTTCCCCTTAAACTAACCGCCGGTTTCGTGGCCAATCCCCCGTAGTGGGTAGGAGCCAAGAAAAAGGAACAAGCAAGTAAGCAAGCAAGGCAGACACAAGAAGCAGATGAATAAGTGGTCCTGGAAGTGACTGCGGTGGCTATTGGTACATCGTGACACTTGTGCTTGCGTCTCTTGGTAGACTCCGGCTTCCTGGTCCACTTGTCAGCACATGTTGCAGCCCAGATCCTGAGCGCGAACCAGTGGTAACTCAGTCCGCTGTTCTGTGGCTGCAGGCAGAGCCTACAGAGTAACCGGTCAGCCTCCTGCTGTGCTCAGCATTCAACCTTGCCGCCTGTGTGGTCAAGGAGGAATAGCTCACTGACATGCTTCAGACATCACGAAGACCTACGGCCACAAGAACAACAGTGTACTCTGGGTGGCAGACAACCACGAGTGTTGAGCGTACTCCTCATGAGCCAGATTTTGATGGGCTATCTCTAAGGAACTCTAGCACATTTCTCGAACAAATGGATGCTCGTTCGTGGTATGTGTAGTACACCGAGCAAGAAACATTTGGGAAGTGCGGCTCTGCTATTACAGGCGACCAAATAATTTCATGCTCCTGGAGGGCCACATCATGTTAGTGGCATCTGGCGGCAGACAAGGAAATTATCGTCGTTTTGGTTGCCAAGGGAATCGGTCGCGTGTGTTGCTTCCGTATTGCCAGTCACACGGAGCGTGGATGCAAAGCGCGTTCGGCCACATTTGTTTCTTGCTCTGTCGCCATAGACTCCTTGCGTAAGCTTGCAGAAACTGATGCAAAAAAAAAATTAAATAAATAAAAGAAAGAAAAATATGTGCCCACTGACAAAAATGCCACTCACGAACACTGCCAAAAAGCATGGGGACCATGTTCGCCTAAAGCCGGCTTGTGCAACCGGTGATGTTCTCTTTTTTTTTTAATTTTTTGTTTTCCTGCACCGTGGTTGCGGCTCCCCGTTGCAAGGTGCCACCATTCGAAGTGCCTCCGCCGGCGCATGCTTCTTTTGTGACGTTATCTAGATGCCCGCGGATGCCCGTACTAACGAGAGTTTCACCTGCTAAATATTTCTTGCTCTGTGGTGTAATAATCTGCTGTCTGACCATGTTGTACATAAACATCTTGTCCTTGTCCATGTCGCTTCCCTTGTTGTTTGGGCTCCTGGACCCACGAACCTTTACGCATGGGTCATGGCAGAATCTGGTAAGGTAAATGTCTGCTTTCCAGGGGCTCAGGTACCTTGTTTTTTGTTCTTTTGTGCTACGGTTAATGAATAATTAATCTGCATCAAGTAGGCTATTTGTCAGAGCTCCTATGTAGTAAAGCATGCTGGTATCAATGTATGCGTTGTGAATTTGGCTCGTGTTTTTCTTGTACCTGCAGTGGCTACCAATCGTGGAGTACCTCTCACTGTCGACCACTTCACCTTTGTTCGTTTGCCCATCTACAAGCCACCGCATGAGATTGTGCGGAACGCGGCACCACGTGGCAGTTCAATGCCAGTCCCTGCAACTACAGTAGCATTGGATGAAGAGAGCAAGAGGGTAGGATATTTCTAAGGCACCACGCTTACTTAAGGCACCGTGCGTACCTGCGTAGCTGCACACATTGTCGTTGCTGTGGTGGATCATGATGAGGATGATGAGGAATTATGGCTGAGCCCTTCACGATGGATGGAAAACTTTAAACCACCCACTCATTACCCAATTCACATGGTGTGATACCGTGGTTGCGTGATGATACTGTGGTGTGATACCATGAAATGCAATATTACATCTGTTAATGCATTTCCTTGCCACACATGACGCTTGCATATGGTCTCTCTCTGAAAAAGATTCAAGCACTGACATGACTCTGTGGCAGAGTGCTCGCTTGTCACGCAGAATGTTTGCATTCAAATCCACCTCAAACACAGGTTTTTACACCGAAGTTGTATAGTGCAAGGATCAAAGAGTATTCATGTAGACAAGATATAGGATGGCAACACGTCCAACAAAACCATCTTGTTGTGTCGGAGCATGCAGATGTGTGTTATGGTAGACACCTTGAATATAATGTCTAAGTTCATTGTTTCTTTTAAAGCTTATTATTTCTGCAGTTTCATGGGCATGTCTATCATCATGTTTGCCCGTCACCTTAATAAAAGGTGGTATCCACATCAATGACTGCAACCCAGTATGGCTTACTTCAACCAAATACAGCTTGCTCTAAAAAAACATCGGGAGACAGCTGCTAAAGGTGTAATGTTAGAGATGTTTATGGCAAATATGATGGAAGTTTTTGAATAACACCTTTTCAGCAAGGGCTTTTTGGGTGTGGCCACAATTCTCTTTGGGCTGTTATAAATGTTGTGGTGTCACTTGTGTTTTGCCAGCTGTCTGGTGGCACCACCTGTGTCGGGGATCGGGATGAGTCTGTCAGAATAAAGCACTTGATGTTGCGACCCTGACCGGTGCAGACGTGTCTCTGGCTCCGACGCGCATACCATCCGAGTCAACTCAAAACACAACGATATATGCATGGCCCCCCAGATATGCAGTGCCGAGGCATCAGCGTTTCTACTCCTGTGTCCAGAAAGCTCCCTCTCTACGATGGAATGCTTCTGAACCACTGTGACCATGTGTAGTATAAGAACATTTAATTGTGCAATGCAAAACAAAATGGTTTTCCACCTCCTTTTGCATGTCCAGGCAGACGTTCAAGGTCAAATTTGCCAGACGACCATAGTGGTCTCATTGTAGGGAGACACAGCTGCGGCGTGTTTTGGCAGAACTGGTGCAGCAAGGCAGAGGTGCACGTGTGTAATGCAGGAGATAGAACATCGGTTCGTTAATGTAACTGCTTTGATACTCCAAGTGATATTGCTGTCACATGATACCTATTCTTGTCACTCGGAGGGTTCTTTATCACTTGGTGAGAATATTCAAGATCGTCAAATGTGCCATGTAAATTGTGTAATATTAAATTATTGGGGACGCTATAGTGCTCTTTCCAGTCATTATCAGAGTTTCCAATAAGCTACGTTTCATTCTAAAAAGACAGGGCGTGCAAACACGGACACAAGAAAGACGTCACAGCACCACAAACGCCGACTAACAACTGAAGAGGCGCACAATGGTGGGAAAAAAAAGAAGGCATGAAAACTTGACTGCGCATGCCTGTGCAATAGGCGAACCTATCAATCTGGCACGCATGGGGGTCTACGTGAAAGATAACTGTTAAGGCATTTGATTTCATCTTTTATGCAAGTTAATCGACGGTTGGCTCACGCATGATTTACCACTATTCTGGATACGCCATGCCTCAATCACCAGGCGTGCTTCTTCATTTCTATGCCGGTATAAAACTGTGCATTCATCGAATTTTGGCGTGCACTTACACTCTCGACAATGTAAAGATAGATTAGAAGGTGAGCGTCCGATTAGCGATCTCTTATGTTCCGATAATCCCTGGTTAATGCAGTGGCTGCAGCTGAAAGGGACCTTATGCACCACACTTGTACGGCAATCAGTGAACTTGTTGGTGTGTTTTACGAAACAAATATCAATCCGCTCCTTGTCTTTTACTCGCTCATTCTTCCTCTGCACAGCAGCACAAATCTTACCTAGTTTATTGGCAGCTGTGAAAACAACATTAATGCCATATCTACTTTCTACTTTCTTTAGTCTGTGAGGTACGCTATGAATGTAGAGTATACCTACGACACGTTTCTTCCTATTGCTTTCTGCAACCATGCTCGGTCTTAGCATAACGGACTTTAAAAAGGTCGTGAACCACCCCTCGCACTTGGCGTGAAAAATTCAGCAACAGTGGCCACTGCAACACGAGGATAACCTACATCTAAAAGACTCGTAACCTGTGCGTTGAAGCTATCACTTATTTTGTGCTCACGCGACTTGGTTAGGGCAGACTTAAGGCAAAACATAGCTACACGTTTTTTACAACCTTTGAGTGCTTCGACAAAAACTTTAACAGCAGTTTCGAAGACCTAGGAGAATACCACCAGCATACGTGGTTCTTCTGAAACATTAAGGAAATGTCTTGAAATTGTATTCCATTATTCTGAGGCAATTCTTTAGTAAAGTTCAGCCCTCCTCCATTTAAATCAAATTTTTGACTCACTGAGGTTACCACGGTTTCAATGTCCTCGCCACTACAAAAAACCAAGTAATCGTCCACATAATGAAATTACCTAAGGCGCCTTCCAAACTTTTGTCAATCTTGCTAAGGTATAAATCGCCAAGAACCGGAACAACCTTAGAACCAATACATATACCTGATTTCTGCACATAAACGCCTTCCTTCCAACCTTACCAGCGTCGACTTTAAATACATGGAAAGAATTTCTAGAAAAGCCCCCTAGAAACACCACATTTATCAGTGAAAACCGTCGCGTGCCCCTGTTCATTAATACAGTCATTAACACATTTTAACAAGTCCTCATGCAGCAAAGAGTAATAAAGGTCTTCAATATCCATGCTAAAAGCTTTGTAACTGCCAGGGTTCTCCTCTGAGAGGAACTGAACTAGCGCCTGAGAATCACGCATACAAAAAGGGTCTGAAAAACTCAAAGAGGTTAAGCAGTTCTCCAAATAATTGCACTATAACCTCATTATAACAAAGTCACATCTGACACGAAAATAACTTCATTATATCTGAAGATTCATTATAAACGCTCATTCATAACACTGTATCTACGATGAGACCTTTTTTTTCATTTACTTTCTTGTAACCGATAATTCGTTATATCCGTGTTCATTATATTGTTACGAGGGCATGGATTTATTTACAGATGAGGTGAAATGATTAAAAGCAGAATGAGCGTAACTGCAGGTCAAGACCAGTCCGGTTCGCCCAACCACACAGTCCAAGCGCCGGCTCCACTACTCTTCTTCTTCTTCTGCGTTCCGCATACTCGCGCGTTTCCCTTACATTTTCCCCGGGGGCAGACGAAGCTTGCCGAGCGAGCTAAAGATGCCTATGATGGTACTGCTTGAGGCGAGCCACATGAACAACTTGTGTAACGCGCGAACGCCGGTTACTTGCCGTCACTTGTGTGACAATGTAGGTTACGTCACTTAAACGAGAAATTATCACGAATGGGCCTGAATAGTTGGCTAGAAACTTCCGGCACAGTCCTTTTTTTCGAACAGGAGTCCACAGCCAAACGTAGTCACCAGGAGAAAAACTTACAGGAATATGCTTGGCATCGTAGCGACTTTTGCTTTGTTCTTGTGAGGACAATGTTCTAAGGCGCGCAAGTCGACGTGCTTCTTCGGCACGACACAATGTCTGAGCGATGGAAAGATCTTCCTGAGGCGAGAAAGGTAGTATCGTGTCGAGAAAACTCTGAGGGTTGCGTGCATAAAGCAGGAAGAAAGGCGCATACCCAGTAACTTCATGCTTGGCGGTATGGTATGCGTAAGTTACGAAAGGCAAAATAGCGTCCCAGTTCCTGTGGTCAGCATCAACATACATCGATAGCATATTCGTAAGAGTACGATTCGTCCTCTCGGTGAGACCGTTAGTTTGCGGATGGTAAGGAGTGGAGTGACGATAAGAAGAACCACAAAGGCGCAAAAGTTCTTCAACAACGTCGGCGATAAACTGATGACTACCTGTGGAGCGCCGTGCCGCAATATGACCCGTTGTAGGAGAAAAGAAGAGACGGCGGCCACGGAGGCAGATGTAAGTGCCTGTTTCCGTATATCGGGTTAAATAATACATGCACACTACAGCATGTCTGTGGCCTGATGGGGTCTTAGGAAGTGTTCCGAGCAAGTCGATGCCGACTTTTTCAGAAGGAGACGTTGGTGATGGTACGGCCTGTAAATAACGTGCCGGAGCAGTTGTGGTTTGCTTGTGGCGCTGACAAACAGCGCAGCTGGCGATGTACTGTTTCGTGGTCTTCCAGAGTTTCGGCCAGTAAAACCTCTCGCGAAGTCGGTGCAGCGTACATGCGAAACCAAGATGACTGGAAGTTATGTCATCGTGCACAGAACGGAGAACGACTGGCCGCAAGCTCTCCGGTACCACTAGAAGCAACGGAAGACCGTCGGCTGAGTAGTTCGGCTTGTATAGCAAGCCGTTAGAAATTTTAAAACGCTTTCCTGAGGAATCCTGCGCAGCTTCCAGTAAGGGTTTCAAGGCAGGGTCGCGTTGTTGCTCGCTCTTGAAGTTGCTGAGATCGGGAAAGTCGGACGAGACAGAAATTAAATAGTCATCAAAGTCATTGTCATTGGTGTGCACTGAAGGAAGGCGGGATAGGCAGTCGGCATTCATGTGACCTCGTCCGCTTTTATAGGTCACAGAAAAGCTGTACTCTTGGAGGCGCAACGCCCAACGAGCCAACCGGCCAGACGGGTCGCGGAGTCCAACAAGCCAGCATAGTGAGTGATGGTCAGTCACTATTGTGAACTCTCGGCCGTGCAGATACGGTCGGAACTTCTGAATGGCGAAGACGACTGCTAAGCACTCGAGCTCGGTGACAGTGTAGTTCATCTCTGCTCTGGTCAGTGTCCAACTGGCGTAAGCTACGACATGCTGTCGGCCGTTGCAGATTTGGACGAAGACAGCACCAGCACCAAGTCCACTAGCATCAGTATGCAATTCTGTGAAACCTTTGGGATCAAAATGCTTCAGCATAGGTCCTGAAGTCAGCAAAAATTTCAGCTGTTGAAATGCAGCCTCACATTTATCATCCCACAAGTACGGCGCGTCTTAATGGAGAAGGGACATCAACGGTGCAGCAAGTTGTGCAAAATTCTTAATAAATCAGCGGAAATATGAGCATAGACCGAGAAAACTTCGCAGGTCCTTCACGTTTCGCGGTTGTTCAAAGTTACGAACCACTGCGGTCTTCTGTGGGTCCGGTCGAATGCCTTCTTTGTCCACAAGAAAGCCTAGTACGAGGGCTTCACGTTCACCAAAATGACACTTTTTAGATTTTAAAACAAGGCCAGCTTTCTGTATGCATTCAAGTACAAGCGACAATCGGTGATTGTGCTCTTGAAAAATCTTTCCATAAATAATGACGTCATCTAAATAGCACATGCAAATCTCCCACTTTAGTCCCCGGAGTACTGTATCCGTAATTCTCTCGAATGTCGCTGGAGCATTGCACAAACCGAAGGGCATAACGTTAAACTCAAAAAGACCGTCAGGTGTTACGAAAGCTGTCTTCTCCTTGTCTGCTGGGTGCATGGGAATTTGCCAATACCCCGAACGCAAGTCAACGAAAGAAAAATAGGAGGCAGAGTGCAGACAGTCGACGGCGTCATCTATACGTGGCAGAGGGTAGACGTCTTTTTTTCGTAATGGCGTTTAAGCGGCGATAGTCTACGCAGAATCTCCATGAATTGTCCTTGTTTCTGACGAGAATGACAGGAGCCGCTCAGGGACTACACGATTCTTGTATCACTCCCTTCTTCAACATGTCTTCAACCTGCTCTGCGATGACTTTTCTCTCAGAAGGCGATACGCAATAGGGCTTCTGACGAATCGGCAGTGCTTGCCCTGTATAGATTCTATGTTGGGTACGAGATGGTGGCGGCGTACGTGAAGATGATTCGTCCTGGGCAAAGTCAAACACGGAAGCGTAGCCTGCGAGCACCTCCTGCAGTAGACACCGTTCAGTAGAAGGAAGTGACTTGTTGATCATACGCTGAATCTTGGCAGAATAGTCAAGGTAGGAATCTGGGTGGTATTTCTTAACGGCCGGCGATGGTTCAATTGACCGGATGGTAAGAGTAGTTTGTTCATGAAAGCTTGCCAATTTAAGTCCTGCGGACAGAATTATGGGCTGCACTGGAACGTTCACGGTCCACAAGTCGGCACAGCCGTCGACGGCGAGCACGAGGCAGCGAGGCACAATGACGTTTTTCTTGAGTGCGTTATTAAAATCTGGCTCGGCTAAACCATAACAAGAACCCGCACGAGAACGTGAAGAGTTTACGCGCACAAACATTGCGCTCTGCGGGGCCAAACAGATGTCTTGCAACACTGACAACATGTCTGAACTATCGCCACTATCTTCCGTCGATGAAGTGGGCAAGGCGCTGTGAAGGAAAAGTGCACCACTAACACAATCCAGATGGGCATCGCATTCACGCAAGAAATCAATACCTAGAATAATGTCATGAGTCGCACGTGCAAGCACCGTTAATTCAGCTCTTAAACTTTTGATCCCCTGCGGCAACTGAAACAGAACAAACACCAACATGGCACAACGTTTCTCCTCCTACACCGCGAAAGGTAGCACTCCGATTCCAAGCAAACATTACTTTCGTCCCAAGGTGATTTTTAAAAGACAAGCTCATTATAGAAACCGCAGCACCAGTATCGACTAGGGCAACAGTACTCACATTGTCTACAGAAACACGCACTTTTTTCTTAACCATTACAACACAAGGGGGTCTTGAGGAAGATGATTTTGCGGCCTCGCCCCCATCAGTCGCACTAGTTAGTTTCCCAGCGGCGGTGGTGACACCGAGCGACGATGCAGTGACGGCGATCGCCGTTGTTGTGCTGGCGGTGGGGTAACGCTGCGGTCAGAGAAAGGGGAGTCAGCGCGTGCTGCGTGTTGCTGTTGAAAGGAGCTCGAAAATGGTCGGGGCTCATCAGTAGACACACGGGGCTTGTACACGTTGAATCGCGGCGCTCGCTGCTGGCGGCGGTAGCAGTACCTAGCGATGTGACCAGGCAGCACGCAGTTGTAGCAAGTACGGGTGTCGCGGCTTGTCGTCCTCGGTGAGAAAGACCTCTCTGGTTGGTAGAAGCCGGGAGATGGCGGCTGGGGAGCAAATCTCCGTGATGCAGCTTGCCTACATTCCTGGTTGTCGAGTGGCCGCTCTCTCCTTTGTTCAAACTGCTCGGTGTAAGTCGGCCGAGGCTCTGAGTAACTCGGACGCGACCGAGATACCGGTGGTTCATGGGGGCGCTGGTTGAACGCACTCTGATGGCATGCGTTAGCTGTGTCCACAACTTGTAGCTGTGCAAGTTCTTCTTTGACAACTCATCTGATAACCGAGGAGATGTCGTCATGGGATGGGATGGTGACACTTGCCATCGTGGTCACATTATCGAGGCGCCCAAATTTCGGAAGAATTCTCCTCCTCTTCAGCACTTCAAACGCACGGCAGTGCTTTCTCAAGTCACAGGGAGTGTTCAGATCTTCTTTTGTGATGAGAAAATTATACACGTCTTCCGCAATTCCTTTTACGAGATGGCCTACCTTATCTTCGTCAGACATGGTCGCACTGACGATTCCACAAAGTTTCAATACAGCATCGATGTAGGTGGTGCAAGTTTCGCCAGGCAACTGAGCTCTGCGCGAAAGCGTCTGCTCAGCCTGCTTAATCTTAGCTGTCGAGTCTCCAAGACACTTTTTCAGTTCATCAACAAAAATTTCCCATGTCGTCAATGCGCTCTCATGGTTGTCGAACCAGAGAAGTGCAGTCCCGGCGAGAAAAAACACCACGTTCTCAAGCTGCTTGACAGTGCTCCAGCGGTTGCAGCGACTCACTCTTTGGTAGTGTTTAAGCCAGTCCTCAACATCTTCATCCAGCTTGCCCAAAAAGGGCCTCGGCTGACGTTCCGGTATCCCGTAGGCAGCTTGCCCTGTGGGGTGGGACTGTTGCTCATCACCGGCGAGGTTGTCAGGGCCTTCTCTTGTGTCCTCCATGTCTGGTAGCTGCGGTGGCAAGCCAGCCAAGCGTCTGCTCCGTCGCAAAATCGGTAGAGCTGGGCCGTCCAGAGCGATGAACCCCGCACCTTCCACCAAACTGTTACGAGGGCATGGATTTATTTACAGATGAGGTGAAATGAGAATGAGCGTAACTGCAGGTCAAGACCAGTCCGGTTCGCCCAACCACACAGTCCGAGTGCCGGCTCCACTACTCTTCTTCTGTGTTCCGCATACTCGTGCATTTCCCTTACAATATCAAGGTTTGAGTGTAGATACAGCAACTTGCCAGGTGTCTTTCTCTGAAACAATTGCTCAAAACGGAATGTCGTTCTTAAGTGTTTTCGCTGAAAAAAACAATTCTAAAGTATGGGATTTTGCCTTCTTAACATTGTAAAGATTGTCTTATCACATTATAAGAATTGTCTTATCGCCAACGAGACGGAGTTAGTTTTTCCAAGTCCCCAAAACACGAAACGCAACCACGACGGCATCGTTTGTGTAATTTAGTGCTGCACGGAAGCAGATGTAATCGTGCCTCTGGGAGCAGTAAACGAGAGAGTAACAAGTGCTCACTCTTTGAGAGATTAGAAACCAGACAGCCATCAACCTTGCAGGCGCGAGAAGTGACAACCATCCAAAGGACTAAACCGAAACCATCCGCACCGTGCGTGTGCTCAGGTACGCATGCAAAACCCGGCGTGCTGCTTTGGAAAGAAAAAGAAAACAAGAGAGACATCAGAGCATGAAAAAAATTCCACGTATTCCCGAAGTGTGGCAGCACATGCCAAGCAAGAGAATTGATAGAAAAAGGGCGCGAAAGCAGCCGAACCGTGCATGCGCACTCGGATGAGCAAGCGAAAGCCGGCATGCCATTTTAGAAAGTAAAACAGAAAAATTGAGAGACATCGACGCATGAAAAAATTTCACGTATTCCCAAAATGTGGCAGCACATGCCAAGCAAGAGAAATAATCGAAAAAGGTGCGTGTTTTAAACATACAAGCAATGCTGTACATGTACGGCAAAAATCCTTTGGTGCCTGTTAGGTGATGCCGTACATGTACGGCATAAACCCTCAAAGGGTTAAAGGGGTCATGAAGCAACCCTCGGGCTTGTTGAAAAAACACGTCCCGCGGTAAGCACACAGCTATGAACTGCTCAGCCAAATATTGCAGTCGTGTGCGCCATGTAAAGGCTACAAGCGAAGCGCGAAGTTGCTGTTTTTTCAGGCGCCCTTTTTTCAACCAGAGACCGGTTCTCACTCTCGTCTGTGTGCGGGCGCCTGTCACCTGACATCGCGTATCTGTTTCTCCGCGTCGCAAAAGACATAACATCCTTATTGGCCAATAGCCGACATAAATCAAGAGCGGTTTTCGGATCAGATGCGCTTGTTCCCATTGACACTGTGTATAATAGTTGTTGTAGTTAAATAAACAGGCTGAGGTATGAAAAAACTTCGTTGCAAGTTTTCGAAAAGATGACTCACTTCCGGTAGAGGCCGACTGTCGTCTGCTGAACTCAGCGCGCCCGCACACGTTCGAGCGTAACTTAAATTTGGCCGCACTGCCTACTGAATTCCACTGTCATCTCACTGAGAGTACTTTCACTTCCAGTAGTCTTCAAAGCACAACTATTGGCCTGTGTTTACGCTTACGTAAGGCCACTACATAATATGTGGGGCATCATGCAGGACAAAGTGAACACCTTCAGCTCTGAATTTTCTGGCTCGTCGTGTCGTGCCGTTATAAAATGATAAATGTGTGCCTTTTTGAGTGCTTCTTCATATATCGACAATGCTTTGCTCGCCCGAAATTTGTGGATACGAGCGTGACAAAGGTATCTTCAGTTGAATGAACGTAAGTGCATTCCATGGGCGTATGCTGTGGGGCAATTTTCGTATTTTCTGCCGCGAGCTGCATGCGTCCAGTGGCAGCGGCGTGGTCTGAGCTGTTCTAAGACCGCCTGTGTTTGCATTGTAGGGGTCTGTGCCAGCCGCCGCCCAGAAGCCCTCAGAGATGAGGACAAGACACTGAGCAACACATCTTTATCATTCCAAAATTCGGCCGCGACTCACTGTCAACCGCCACTGAGCGCAAGCTGCGAACGTCTCTGTACATCGTTCTCTTCTCAACGCGCTCGCAGCTGCCGCTCCCACAGCATATAAAAGTTACACACGCAGACACCACAGTTGCAAGGATATTGTAATGCACCTACACTAAGGCCATTTAAGCGTGCCTACTGTCGCAAGCTGCATGCAGCGCATTCTGAGCAGCTGAACGATAATCTATTTCCACAACTAGCACTTATTTGCAATTCACGCAATTTGCACACCCAATACTGAACACATGGAACAACATATACAGTACAACCCAAGCACTATATATAATTCACAGCAGTAAAGCAACATGAAAGTAGTGTGTAAAATCTCATCATAATGCACACACATAGGCGTATCTACCGGGGGGGAAAGGGGGGCGCTAGCCCCCCCCACTGAGAAATGTTGGGGGGCGAAGCCCCCCCACTTTCAGCAGTGGTTATTGTCGGCTGCAGACTGAGAAACTAACAAGTCAGACAAAGTTTTACTTGAACGCAACAATAACGTAATTTTGCAATACAATTTGTCCTACGATTCTGCTGTAACGACTGCTGTGACGACTGTGACGCATTGTAGGCTACCTGCAGTGCGGGCTGCCTATTCCACGCTTGTGCGTATTGCGCTCGAGCATTGCAGAGGAGGCTAGTGTTCAGCAGGGGCTATATAACATTACAGCAATCTGTCATAATTTTATTTTGTTCTGCCTGGCCTGAAATTTAAGTAATCGGCGACGTAAATATGGGCGGGAACCAGTAAACGCTTTATAATCCGATCGAACGCTCTCCTTTTTCAGGAAATTTAGTTCCTTTCTTTGAAAACGAATACCATCGCCACTGCTCCATATTCAAGCTGCTGTGAGTTTATGAGTGCGCAGAAGTGTCCAGTATTTTAGTTGTGCCTAGTTGTGGCCAGTAAGGTGTAAATGTGAGGACTAAATGTTAGTCCATTGACGTGATCTGTGAGGACTAACTGTTAGACCCGGTGCCGTAAGTCCTCAAAGGGATTAATGATTGTGGTAGCACAAGCCCCCAAAGGGACGAACCACGCACCCTTTTGCCCTAGAGTGTAACTAGGACAGCTAAAATAGATTCCCACTTTAGTATCCGATTAGCCTGCTTCACTTGGTTTTTAATATGGTGGCCTGCAGCGAGCGTGGCGGCTTGTAACAAGGCAGTGGACTCGAGCACATTGAGAAGCCCAGCTTTCAAGTTTGCCCCGTTACTTGATCTACCTCACCAAAGAGATGATCAGCGTCCACGGTTTTCTGGACTAAGAAGGCTGCCCACCTGCTAAGGATTGTGTCTGTTTCTAATAATATTTATTTCTCTCTCTACCTCTTTGTCAGCAACGATGAGTTCACAGAGCGTTGTACACGCGCAAAAACAGCTCACCATTGTTGTTCTACAACTGAAAGTATCTATTATACACATATGAATCCATCTCGCCCGCTGCTATAAGCAGCCGCTGCCAATGTGATTGGCGGGCAGCCTTCTTAAATTACGTTCAGACAGAGACACTGTCTGGCTATTCCTAAAAAAATGAGTTATTGTTCAACACAGTAATGTGCTGCTTATTGTGCACACTTAATTTTAACGCCTCAAGTTTTCGCAGACTTGTGACGTCGCGTAACAAGAAGGCGATTTTACGGCACAGTGAAAATTTTTCACGAATCGCAAAGAACCAATTACAAAAAAATACGCCGTATTGAAAATAGTTCATTAGTATTATTTTTACGCAGTCATGCGTAAGTGATAATCACGCGGTGGATCACTTAGGCATCATTTGTTGCGTCGTTTACGAGCAGGTGCTATGAGCATGACCCAGAAAATGTCGACCAATCATTAACAGCCAACGACCTATACGGAACCCAGCTCAGCAGTTCCGCTGCGAGGCACCACCGCCGCCGCCACCGGCGTCATATCGCCTGCCAGCCGGCAAGCGATACATGCCGAGGAAGACCGACGTTTGGCGTGCCCCTGACAACCGCCCGCTCTGCTACTACTGCGGCGAGGCCTGCCACACGTACCGCCACTGCCAGTACTGACAGATGGGGCTACGCAGAGGGGCTACGCAAATTCGCCGTCAACGCGCCACGCCCGCAGCCAGGCGAACGACCTCGCGACATCGACGACTATCTCACCGGAACACAGTGGCAAAACGACGATCTTCCCGATCGCCGTCGCCCGGCCGCTACATGTCTGTGATGAATGGAACAAAAATGTTTCGACGACGACGAAGGTGCGGCGCCGGACGCGTGCAATTTGGAGCCAGCTCTGTGCTTGAGGCCAGCCAATCAGCTGATGACCTGTGGGGGTCCATAGAGGTGGTGTTCCACGATTGGGCCACTTGTGAAGGATACGTGGCTAAGTGCTTGGTGGCTGGGGACGAGCCGAAGCAGCGGCATACGCAAGACAGCGGGCCGAAGCGTCGGACGCCGGCGATCCAGGTTCCAGCCAGGGAACGCGGCCATCCGTGCTGGTGCCGGCGAACCACCACCTGAGGCGGCGTTGCCAGCACGAGTACTGCATCTCGGAGCGTGGCCTGGCCTGCTGTTCTGTTCCTTGCCGAAAGCATCGCGGATCTCGGCGAGGCGTCTCCACGGTCAGCTGTTCAGCCCAGCATTGAGCGTGGCCTGGCGAATGGTCACGGGTGCGCCGAGCAACGTGACTCGAGCGCAAGCTGTCCGCTGAGCAGGCTGACCATCCCTGCATGGAGCATTGCGTCTCCGATGCGGGTTGACTGCTCTCGTAGTCGGACCCACGTCGTCAAGCTTCATCGTCGCCACAGCGTCGCACATCGAGACGCACCCCGGTACTCGTCAACTGTCGCCCGCCTCCTGCCTCTACACCTCAGCGTCCACCGTGCCGACCATCGCACCGTGAGATCCCCGAACTTTGTTTTTTGAACTCACGTTCATTGTTTTACTTGTCTTGACTAGACCGTCTCTGTGTTCCTCCTTTTCCTTAACGCTTTGTGATAGTTGTCCGTTGTTCTGTCATAAACGTCGTGCGTGGTTTATCACGTCGTCCCCGCGTCCATTTCCTCTTCGCACGGCACGCACAACAAGCGTGACAATCAGTCCAACATCACCCTTTACAATGTCACTGCACCGCCAGCAATACACTGGCCCAAACCGCGGCCGGTCGCCTAGCCAGTATCCGGGAAACTAAGGGCAGCAACCGATGGAGGTGCGGTTGCTGTACGACGAAATGCCGAAGATCTTCCGCGGCCGCCGACGACGACAACATGACGAGACCTGTAAAACACGACACGAAGCAGACGAAGCCCCGCCGACGAAACCTCGCAGACCGAAGAAGACCTGACGATGCAACGGGGAAGCAGCGAAGCAAATCGACATAGCCGTGACCCGACGCCGCGACCTAACCGCAACGCAAGGCGACGGACTAGCGACTTTGATATTCTCATCGACGGCCACAACGTCACCGCTCTCGTCGACACTGGGGCCGACTATAGGGAACGTGCACTGAGCTGGTGGCGCCGCTGTGCGGGAGTGAACGAAACGAATTGGCGTGCTACTTGCAGCAGCCGCTCCACGAGCCGAGCCGTGTCACACTGTCGGAGGAGTTTTGCAATGTCACGCATGAATTGCTGCGTCGTCAACTGCGCTAATAGTTATAAGAAATGCTCTCCTGGAACAAAGTTCTTCTGTTTTCCGGGGCGAGAAAGCCTCCTAGACCAGCGGGAACGGTGGACTCGCAGCGTACGCCGTGTGAAGTAAGTGATCCTGTGCATGATTATGAAGTACACATTGTACCTAGTTCGCTGTGAATTTACGCTCCACGCAAGTGAACCGGTATTTTTACAATGCAAACGGAACCGAGTGGCAGCCGGCAAAGTGGTCTCGGGTCTGCAGTGTACATTTTGTTGGCGGAAAGTCATCGAAGGATCCAGCTTCTCTCTTGTACGCTCCTGCTGTTTTTCCGCCAACGTACTGCAAAACTTCGGCGATAGCCGAGGACAAGAGGTCTCGCTATGAGCGGGACCTCTTGTCCTCAGCTATTGTCCTCAGCTAACACCACCCTTACAGTTACAGTGAGCTCTGGTGATCAGCCTAGTTGCATCAAGCTGAAAAAGAGAATACTCAAGTTACACCCGGCATGACCCAGAAAATGTCGACCAATCATTAACAGCCAACGACCTATAAGGAAGGAAACAATGCGGGGTAATTTAACGTTATAATCAACCACATTTTTTCAAGGAAAATTTGAGCTTACACACTTTACGTAGGCTATTTACTTTGAGGAACCGGAGGGGAGGAGTAAAGGGCCACTTCACCGCTTTTCCTCCACCCCCCACCCAAGCTGGAAAAAGTAGGAGGGCAGGGAACGACACCTAGTATAAAAATTCGTAGTCATTTATAATCTTATAACTATACACAACCAGCTCAATGTGTTTTGCTTAAGTATTAATTGACTGAACTTGGTCTTCTTAATGAAGACTTTATATTAGAGGGCTCTAACGGTAAAGAAATTGGCACTCGGCTTATCCTGAAGACTTCTGCGAAGTACCTTGCTTTGCCAGCCACATGTTTTGTTTAATAAGTGAGAATTTAAGGTACTAGAGTCATTGCAGGTTCCTCATACTCATTGTATCTACAACGCCAAACTAAGACTGGGAAGTTTGTTGATGCAATGCTCAGATGATCAGGTAAAATTTGGGTGTACTTTTTAAACTTCACGTTAATATTTCCAAAATCTTATTAAACACTGCTCTGTTGTCGCGTTATAAGGTGGCCCAGCCTGCACAATCTGTTTGTGCCGATTCTTCATTGATTTAAAACAAACAGTTTTGAAAAGCAAGTCATCTTATCAGCTCTATGAATGCAAAAAATCACCTCATATCAAAAATATGTATATATATATATATGGCGGACATAGTGGGCGACGCCAGCCCCCCCACTCGCGAACGAGTTGGTACGCCACTGTGCACACAGACATGTGCACTTCACTGTGCCAGTATCTAACAAAGAAAGTGGATGCACAAGGAACTTGGTGTGAGCCTAGACACGAAGGCAACTAAATTAGTACAACAAGGCTAGCATTACTTTTGAGAAATATGCAACTATGCAGGTAGGCATGTTCTAGTTTTTTTATTGCACTACGTAGTTTGCACTGTGGCATCAAAACATGTCACTCATGATACAGTTAAGTTTCCTGCAGAAAAGTCTAAAATTGATTGTATAGTATCCGCTTACCACGATTTATAAAAGCATTCAGCAATGCCCACAAAATGACAACGCTGCCTTCATATATTGCTGCACATATTTGCTCATAGATTTGAAAACTAACGTAAATTTCTGGAATTATGCTTGGGAACTTGTTGGCATTATCGCAACATACCAGTACTTCTATTATGCATAATTAGTACATCTATTTTAAAATATATCCATGCCAGCCATTGCCATCTGCAACTTAATGTTCATCTTTAGTTCCTCACTTCATGGCTTATGCATAATTACCAGATTGCAAATTAAGCCCAGCATTATGGCTGCAAAGTCAACTTAAAATTAGGCAATCACATGCTTAAAATTAAAAATTTCCTATAAATAGTGGCTGGTGGTTTGGAACATTGGATCCTAGGACTTGATATGCCATGAGGTTGAATAAAATTTGACCGCGCACATATAGAGGCTGTAAAGCAGTCGGGACTTAAGTTCATAGTTAAAGAAAGTGAGAAAACAAAACCACAACACATATAGAAATGAAGGGGACAGGACAACACGGTACTAGCAACTGAAGTTTAACACGTGTTTGGCTTTTTTAGACATGTTTGTACTTTTTCTGCGACTGTGGTTTTTTCATTTTGTAATTTTTTCATACTGTGCGTGTATATCTTTCTGTGGTTTGCATTAAACCTTAGCTGCTCGTAGTGCGTCATCCTGTGCCTTTCATTCTCATTTCTCTGTGTTGTGGGGGTTTTTGTCCGCACTTTCTTTAACTATGAATGCACACCAACTCACCCAACTATCCATTTTAGGATTAAGTTTGCTGAATAAAGCCGGCTCCACTCAGTGTCGTTTTGAACAATGCGAAATGTTAAAACGCGCATGCTACTGGAAAGGTTGCACGCGTTATCATGCATAACACTCTACATCAATCCCAGTTTTTGCCCAAATGCTGTAAGATGTAAGAAATGTTCGAGATAGTGTACAGTGAGGCACAGTGGAGTGTTCCCATAATACACTGTCTCGTACGCAAGCAGGTGGGCGAACAACTCTTGCTGCTCTGCCAGAAATGTCTTCTTGAAAGTGATACAAAAATGTAGTCGATTAAGCTTTCTGTATCCATAAAAACGAATTTCTTGCCAAGGACTCGTACTTCACTATACTTATTGCCGACTTTTTAACAAAACGTGACACAAATGCAAAGTAGAGAGGCTGCTAAGTCGTTCCTTGTGAACTTTTCACTTAAAGTACACAGGGCGAAAAATACATGAAGGTAAAGAAATGCGAAACAAAAATAGAAGTGTTACTCTTGTCCTGTGTACCACCGTTCAGGTAGTTTTCGATGTCAGTGAAGTTAGCATTATAGTGTAAAGAGGTGTGACTGTTAGTGAGGTTTACGTCGTATTTAAACATGTTGGACACTACCTTGTTGGTAAACCACAGCTGCTCTGTTTAGGACTGAAGATTGGGCGAGTTGGTATTGATTCATGGCAAAAATAACAGTGTACTTGTAATGAGGGCAAAAGGAGACCTTGACACAATACCAGCACTTTTACCTTGTGAGAAATTGTGTCAACAGTGAGAATACTGTGTACAGATCATAAACACTCTGGCAACATAATGCAAAAAAATATAACGAGAGGGAAGAAACAAGGTGATTCAACAACATGGTTCAATGTACAGATTCAACTGACTTATATCAATGCAATTAAAATAGCCCTGCCCAACTAACACATCTCCTAAAGGCTATAAATATGCACATGTAATCCTGGCAAGTTCCAGTGCTGATATGCGACTAATGAAGTGACAGTACCATTAAATACATGTGCTTCACAAAACACTGTCACTTAGTGGATGTCTGTCACATCATATGGCCATAATTATGCCTCATCATATGGTCATAATTATGTGACGATTATGTCACATGTTAACATGCACAAATTATTATCGTGATGGGGGATCAAAATAAGCAAATCAAGCATGAAAACAGAATAAACGGAAAACAAATTCGGCCTAAATGCACATTTCATCACATGACAGCGTAATAATAGCGGGATTTTTTTTTTGTTTGCTTAAGTGCATACTCCCTCAAAGCACTCTGCTTCATTTATGCTTTATCACATGCAAGGAAATTGTCGTACAAACATCTTTTTCAAGGCGCACTCACGCATCGGTTGGCTGGCCGTGCGAAGCATATGCTATATTCACAGAAGTTTCTAAACGCGCGTCACACATCGTTGCTATGTGAGCTTAATGTCTTTTCTTTTTTTTTCGATTTTCATTGCACTTTTCACGCGACGCAGTGTGCAGAACGACACCTACAGCTGCCTGAGCGACAATAAGGACACGGGAGCAGAAGAAACATGAGTATTACTTCCCACTTGTGTTCCCAATGGTACCGCGAATGCAGCGTAATGCTCAGCGGCAGGCTCGCTTGAGTCACCGGGTCTTGCCACACCATGGCACTCGCAGTGCGGCATGTTGCACTTTCGTCAAACCACGCATTTCACATCCAGCAGTGAGAGCAGGCACAAAACACACACACAACCGACACAGCCAGGCAGTTGAGAAGCAGCGTTCACTAGGCCAATTTAATCCCATGACGGCTTCGCTTCGGCATACTGCACGCTGCTGGGGCCAGCCTACGATAGCCTCTGCTGGCAGTTCGGAACTTAAACGACTCTCTTCTTGCGTTTCTGTTATGCTTGCTGCTGACGTAGGCGCTCAATTGAAAACAAGCCGCACACAGAGGACGTAAGCATGCGCGCTTCCGAGCCAGTAGCTGTGCAACTAAGGAAAGCACAGCGAATTAGACAACAGTATCAGTGCAAATAGATCGTGTCAGCGCCTAGACCCCAGACGCGATACACCATGCCAGACCGCGCCGCGCAGCGAGAAGCAGCCGACCGGAACAATGAATTGCCAGCATCAGCCGTCAACACTGCCAAGTTACGCGGAAAGGAAATGACACAACATTGAAGCGAGGTACCTTTGAAATGAAGTGAGTTGACGGGGAATGCGTCAGGTATATAGAGCGGTCGCTATATTTCCAGTTCTACTTTAGCCTTTCGAAAAATTCTTTTGGTTATATATTCCTGGGGGGTGTCCAACTTATTCCAAGGTGTTTTTTACGCCAAGCGCGAGGGGTGGTTCACGACCCCTGTAAAGAAGTCCGTTAAGTCCGAGCATGGTTGCAGAAAGCGATAGGAAGAAACGTGTTGTAGGTATACCCTAGATTCATTGCGCATCTAACAGGCTAAAGAAAGTAGGAAGTAGATATGGCGTAAATGTTGTTTTCATGGCTGCCAATAAGCTTGGTAGGATATGTGCTGCTGTGCGGAGAAAAAATGAGCGAGTAAAAGACAAGAAGCAGTCAGATATTTGTTTTGTAAAACACACCAACAAATTCACTGATTGCCGTACAAGTGTGGTGTATAAGGTCCCTTTCAGCTGCAGCCACTTCTACGTAGGACAGACGGGCCGCTGCATTAACCAGAGATTATTGGAACATAGATCGCTATCCGGAGGCTCACCTTCTAATCTATCTTTACATTGTCGAGAGTGAAAGTGCACACCAAAATTCGACGAATGCACAGTTTTGTTCCAGCATAAAAATGAAGAAACGTGCCTGATGATTGAGGTGTGGCATATCGATAATAGTGGTATAGTGCATGCGTGAGCCAACCGTCGATTAACTTGCATAAAGATAAAATCAAATGCCTTAACAGTTATCGTCCACGTAGACCCCCATGCGTGCCGGATTGGTAGGTTCGCCTATTGCACAGGCATGCGCAGATTAGTTTTCGTGCCTTCTTCCTTTTCCGCCGTTGTGCGCCTCTTCAGTTGTTAGTCGGTGTTTGTGGTGTCCTGACTTCTTTCTTGTGTCCGTGTTTGCACGCCCTGTCTTTTTAGAATGAATACTTACCACCTAGCTCAGCTCTCTGTTATTCTAGGCATTTCATATGTGATCATAAAATTATCATAGAAGATCTTGGTGTCTACACTTCTGTACTGCAGTAGCACCATTCTCCAGTGCATTCGAACGCATAGAGGGGGGAGAAGCTGTAGTATCTAATACCACTATCAGCATCACTAGATACGAGCATGGCTCACTCAGCATGTGATGCTCGCGCTATAAAAGATCTCGGGTTTGACTTGGTCATTGCTGATATGGAATATAGAATGTTCCTCAAATGTATGACTGAGTTACCAATACTGACCTGTGTAGCTAGAGCATGGAGGATAACCAAATGGAAGTAGTTAAATATGAAGTTGTAGGCCGGACGTTAAAACCGTAGAACAGGAAGCAACTGCAGGTAGCTCTTCCAGTTCAGATTATGTTATTAGAGTGGTGGACCGGAGAACAAAAACAGTCGAGAATTTCAGTTGGTTAGATTATAAGCTGAGATCTTTGTAGGCATATGAGGCTGATGAGGTTAATTGAGCGACCTTTGTGGACATGAAAATCTGTTGATGATTGCAGACTGCCAGCATACCATGTGAGCAAGGACAACACCATGCAAGTGAAGAAAACATGAGTGGACGTCGAGTGGCACGCAAGCGCCTTTGCTGCTGTGAGGTGCAGCGTAGCAGCATCAAGCGGCTGCGTTCATCAGGGAATACCCGGTTGCGACGTCCATTCAGGCATGACCACATCCATCCAGCTGTTAAAACAAGTACGAACTGATTCTTTTTTTACTGCAAAGCTGGGCGACGAACAGGCTTTTTTCATAAAACCTATGACAGTCATACTCTTATCGTTTTCGCACATAATGTCTACTTCGAGACCAGGGGCGTAGCCAGAAATTTTTTTCCGGGGGGGTTCAACCATACCTTATACATCTTCGTGCGTGTATATTGCCACATGCATTTCTTATTATCACTTTCGCGGTATTCAGTTTTCGCCCACAAAGACTGTCAACAACACTCAAGGCAAACCGTGCCTCATTGTTCGAGAAGCTTCCCATATATTGTAGATCGTTTTGTTAACATTGCGCGCCAGAAGAGAACACTCGAGCTTATTCTAGAGTTTGCGCGGCAACCAGCGATAACGCTGGAATATTCGACGGCACATGTGTAAACACCGAGGCGCTTCACCGCTTGTCTGTTTTTCGACGGCCGACGCCCAGTTGGCCGCTATCAGTGTACAGCGTGTATTGCTGTAGTTTGAGTTTTCATTTCCCGGCCACAAGTTCGGCCAAATAAAGAGTTTCATCTTGACCACGCCAGCTCTTGTCTTGGTCGACGTCACGGCCCCGTGACATCTGGTGGAGGTGCTGTTCGTTCATGTTCCGGATGGCCCCTTCAAGCGGTGAACCCAGCCCACAGCACGGAGAAGACATCGACGCCAACCACACCTAGCGAGCTAGCCGCAGGCAACTAGGTCCACCACCGGAGTATGGGCCTCTACCCGACAAGACTCGGAAGACCAGGGCCAGGACCGATGACAGGACGATGACAGCCACTGCGCCACCGCCCGCAATCGTGATGCAGCAGCCAAGGGAGCCGCCGATCTTTTGGGGATCATCATGTGACGACCCAGAGACGTGGCTCGAGTCGTACGAGAGGACTGCGGCCTTCAACAACTGGGACCTCAGCGACAAGTTATGCTACGTGTACTTCGCTTTAGAAGACAGCGCCAGGACGTGGTTCGAGAACAGGTAGTCTACCCTGACAACGTGGGACATTTTCCGGACCGGCTTCCTCGCAGCGTTCACAAGCGTTGTGCGAAAAGAAAGGGCCGCCGCTTTACTGGAGACACGGGTCCAGCTCCCGAATGAAAAAGTTACAACCTTCGCGGAAGAAATGACCACTCTTCCGCCACACCGACCCTAACATGACTGAGGAGAAGAAGGTTCGTTTCCTCATGCGAGGAGTAAGGCAAGAGTTCTTCACTGGGCTCATGCGGAGCCCACCCAAGACAGTCCAGGAATTTGTCTCCGAGGCCACAACAATCGAAAGCACGTTGGAAATGCGCACCCGGCAATACAACCGCCGCTTGATCCAAGACAGCGCAGCGGTTCAAGCTATCGGCTCCGACGATCTGCGCGAGGCCATAAGGGCCGTAGTGCGCGAAGAGCTTCATCGAATGTTCCCATCATGCCAGCCTCAAGGTGCCTCGATCGCAGACATCGTCCGACAGGAAATCCAGCAGTCGCTGGGTGTCCCTGAGTCAGCGCAGCCACAGCTGCAAGCAATGAGCTATGCTGCTGCAGCCCGACGCAACGCCCCCCCCCCCCTCCTTGCCCACGTCAAGACGCCGTGCCAACCCAGCAGTTCCGCTGCGAGGCACCACCGCCGCCGCCACCGGCGTCATATCGCCTGCCAGCCGGCAAGCGATACATGCCGAGGAAGACCGACGTTTGGCGCGCCCCTGACAACCGCCCGCTCTGCTACTACTGCGGCGAGGCCTGCCACACGTACCGCCACTGCCAGTACTGACAGATGGGGCTACGCAGAGGGGCTACGCAAATTCGCCGTCAACGCGCCGCGCCCGCAGCCAGGCGAACGACCTCGCGACATCGACGACTATCTCACCGGAACACAGTGGCAAAATGACGATCTTCCCAATCGCCGTCGCCCGGCCGCTACATGTCACTGCACCGCCAGCAATACACTGGCCCAAACCGGGGCCGGTCGCCTAGCCAGTATCCGGGAAACTAAGGGCAGCAACCGATGGAGGTGCGGTTGCTGTACGACGAAATGCCGAAGATCTTCCGCGGCCGCCGACGACGACAACACGACGAGACCTGTAAAACACGACACGAAGCAGACGAAGCCCCGCCGACGAAACCTCGCAGACCGAAGAAGACCTGACGACGCAACGGGGAAGCAGCGAAGCAAATCGACATAGCCGTGACCCGACGCCGCGACCTAACCGCAACGCAAGGCGACGGACTAGCGACTTTGATATTCTCATCGACGGCCACAACGTCACCGCTCTCGTCGACACTGGGGCCGACTATAGGGAACGTGCACTGAGCTGGTGGCGCCGCTGTGCGGGAGTGAACGAAATGAATTGGCGTGCTACTTGCAGCAGCCGCTCCATGAGCCGAGCCGTGTCACACTGTTGGAGGAGTTTTGCAATGTCACGCATGAATTGCTGCGTTGTCAACTGCGCTAATAGTTATAAGAAATGCTCTCCTGGAACAAAGTTCCTCTGTTTTCCGGGGCGAGAAAGCCTCCTAGACCAGCGGGAACGGTGGACTCGCAGCGTACGCCGTGTGAAGTAAGTGATCCTGTGCATGATTATGAAGTACACATTGTACCTAGTTCGCTGTGAATTTACGCTCCAAGCAAGTGAACCGGTATTTTTACAATGCAAACGGAACCGAGTGGCAGCCGGCAAAGTGGTCTCGGGTCTGCAGTGTACATTTTGTTGGCGGAAAGTCATCGAAGGATCCAGCCTCTCTCTTGTACGCTGCTGCTGTTTTTCCGCCAACGTACTGCAAAACTTCGGCAATAGCCGAGGACAAGAGGTCTCGCTATGAGCGGGACCTCTTGTCCTCAGCTATCGTCCTCCGCTAACACCACCCTTACAGTTGCAGTGAGCTCTGGTGATCAGCCTAGTTGCATCAAGCTGAAAAAGAGAATACTCAAGTTACACCCGGCCTCCGTGCGGTGCGATTGAAAAAGACGCGTTTTTGGTGTGAATAGTCTAAAGTAATTAATGCTGAATAGTACACATGCATATTACAGAGCGCGTGCACCTAAAGTTACGTACACAGCCAACAGTTATCTCGCAGTTCACGGCGATGACCTTATTGTCAAATTATTGAACGCCGTCGCTTAGCTGTACGTGCGTTATTGTTACGCAGACCGTAGTTCAGGCAATTTGATAGGTACATAAAGGCGAGCATCATTCAGTCATGCTCATTTGCAGATAAAAAAACGCTACTCGCACGCCCTACGTATAAGCAGACAGCGCAGTTCGTAAACGGGAACAGTAAGGAACAAGAGCCGGATGCGTGGCACAATGAATGCATAGAGAATCGCGCGACATTTACCTTTTATTACACCTGTATTGCATTTGCTCCTTGACAGCGCTGAGCATGCAAGCGGTGCCATGCCACGCTGTTTTTATGCTACTTGATGGCTAAGATATCGCTTGCAAAGATGACACGTAACAAATTTACCCAAGCACTCATGCAGCCCGAGCAACTTCCACAAACGGAACTGCAGCATAGAAAGCTTCGCACAATTGTTACGGCATCACTAAATCACCGATCTCACTCGGTTGCCCTCAAGACAACATCACGCTACAGCACATATTTGACGTTAATGTCATCGTTTACTCAATAATAACCAGGTAAAATGATCAAAAAGCGTCCGCACAAATGTCGATGATGACAGCGTATGCTTACTGGTTCAGGTTCGCCTGTCGCACGCATCGCCCTTTCAGAATACAGTAAAAGCTCGTTAATTCGAATTCCACGGGAACGCTGAGCAATTTCGAATTAAACAAAATTTGAAATAATGAAAGTGAGCAAAAATGGGTGGATTTCGGGGGTGGGGGCACGAAAAATATTTATTGGCCAAAAAAGGTTGGTGATGTCCATCTGCTTCTTTTCTCTGAATGCCACAGCTGCGGCTCTCTGTTCCAGCGCGCGGACGCGGCGCAGGGAATCCTCTTCACCCTCTTCAAAGCTGAAGAAGAGACGCGCCACATTAAGTGCCTCCATCACCGCAGAAGCTGACGGGCGCACAGGCGCTTCGTCATCTTCGTCTTCCTCACCTTCTGGCTCTTCAGCAACAGGCTGCGCACCGGCTACTTGAGCGATAATGTCCTCATCAGTCAGGGCACCACACACCGATGCACCGGTGTCAACTTCAACATAATCGGCAAAACGTACGCCCCGAAGAGTGTCGCACAATGCCACTGGCATGAGCTCCTCAGCCCCGTTCACGTCGACGTCACAACTATCCTGCGCACTTCCAGCTGCAAATCCACTGTGGCGGAAACAGTTTGCGATTGTGGTCGCGGTCACCTGTTCCCATGCGCGCACCAACATGTGCATGGCAGTGAGCAGCGTAATGCCGAAGTCCTTCCTGTCGCCCGCGCACAAAATCATTCTCTCCAGCATGTGACGCCTATAAAAGCACTTGATGTTCCTTATCACACCCTGGTCCATTGGCTGTAGGGCCGCAGTCGTATTTGCTGGAAGGAACACTAACTTTGTTGCTCTCAGCTCAACGTCGACTTTGTGCGCCGAACAGTTGTCGATGACAAGAAGAACGCGTATGCCGCCCAGTTCCATTCGCCTGTCGAATTTCACTAGCCACTTCCTGAATAGGTCACCTGTCATCCAGGCTTTCTTGTTTGCGGCGTACTCCGTCGGCAGTGACCGAATGTTTTTGAAGCACCGTGGCTTGAGTGCTTTGCCAATCACAAAAAGGGGGACCTTTTCCGTACCGGTCATATTTGCGGCGACCAGAACAGTGACACGCTCTTTGCTTCACTTGCCGCCGGCACAGCTGTCTCCCTTGTAGGTGATCGTCTTGTCTGGCTGCAACTTGAAAAATAACGCTGTCTCGTCAGCGTTAAGGGGGGACGCGGCTTTCGTGTCGCGAAAAACGGCAAAAAAATCGATTTTTTGAAAATCACATTTTCAGTTTCTGTAGCCCTTTTTATATCCGAGTCCAAAATAACTTCACCGAAAACCGCGTAGAAGTGCTATAAAAAAAAATGTTGCGCCTGCCGAGGTGGCGAAAATTATTGGGGAAATCGCAAAAAAACACTGATTTTCAAAAAATCGTAGCTCCGCAACGACGCCACCGAGCGCCGATATCTTGGGCTCATCGGAAAGCGCATTTCTCCGTCTTCAAATTCCCCGCCTCAGCTGGCTCCTCCCTTCGAAAACAAGCGCACAAAAAGCAAATGTTCGAAGGTCGTTTCGAGCCCTCCGATTGGCCGCGCCCGCCATGTTGCCCCAGCGCGCCTCGCCATTGGTCCGATGCTCGCTCCGGGAGATCGTCGTCTGCAGCTCGTGCGTCTCGAGCTCACGGCTGTCGAAAGTCGCGCTACTTCGTGGCGTATTCGCAATCGCTCTGTGTTCACGGCTCGACGATAACTTTGAACAAGAACTACGTTTTAGTTTGGAGCTACTACCGGAAGCTCGGTGGGATTACGATGGCGCGCCGCACTCGTGCGAACATCGCAAACGCGCGTCTCGGACCGACTCTCTAGCGTTGACTCGTCCGATCCGTGGTTGGAGGTTCTGCTTATGCGCACTTCGGATGTCGTGACGAAGATGATCGCAGGACGACTCTTTGTACTCGCGACCACGCATTACGTACTTTGAAGCATCGGGCACCGCGGCCGGCGCGTCTACTGCTCGGAGTCGTCACTAGGCCTAACTCCGCTCACGGCGTCGGCACGCGAGACGAACCTCGAACTTTGCGGGCAAGAACAACGCGTTAGCGGACTCGCGGCAGTGTGCTTCTTCGCAAGGAACGAAGCGCTTCCCCCGCCGGCTCCTCGGTACAGCGGATGGTCATTTTACGCATCGGCAGCGGACCCCACGGCCAAGCTCGTCGCGCAGCGGGCGCGCGTCGGCGTCCCGAAATGCGAGGCCAAACACGTTGCGTGCATATTTTTCGTCGCCGCGCCTAGGCATATTGCGCATCGTCACTGAATGCCGCCACACAGCACATCGCGTGCCGACTTCCCGGAATATGCGGCCGAGCACTTAGAGGTGAAATAAAGCACTGGTGATGCAATTTAGGCGCGCTTGGGGCCGTGCTTGGTATCGCCGTAAGCGCTCATGAATCATCTGAAAAAATAAAAGCCACGCAGAAAACCGTGTCCGCGACCGGGTGAATGATGAAGCGCATCGCAGGCGAGGTTTACAAATTAACTTGACGAGTGAAACAGGGAGATGAATTCATATCTGCCCAGTTCGCGTCTTGAATAAACAGCTAAGGAATTCCTATTCCACCAATGTCTTGGCCATAACTGCCTGTTATTTAGGAGGAAGGGATAGGTTGTCATGATGAGAGCCGCTCTTAGTATCCTATAAAAATGATTCAATCATCAATTGCAATCAAGGCTGTTAATTATGTTAATGAGAGCATGCATACAAGAAAGCTGGCAAATCATCATAGTACATGACCTACTTGCATTACAATATCTTGTTTTTTGTCATGTCTATTACACCACTTCATAACTTTGTTTAAAATTCATGCTACATGTTCTTTGTATATCAGAAAATGATTTTAAGAAAAAAGAAAGAAAACAAAGGCACAACAGATGAAAGGCCACATGTGCAGGAGGTCCAACCTTATAAAACACCTTAAAGATCACAGTCTTCTTGTGTTTTAGAGAAGCAAGGCACCTAAAACTAAAGACAGGGCACTCAAGAAACTGCACATTACGAAGGACTCAAAAGATTACGACCCCAGTGCCTTTTGATGAAGTAATATCATTGGTACAACTTTAAAAGCCGTTTTCTCAAAACGACTTTTCTTGCTTCCTGCTTCGCTTGTTCCGCTGATTTCTCACTGACCGCTGGGTCTATTGCAGTTCCGTTTTTTGTTCTATATTCCTTGAAGCACAGTTCAGGGCGTGACATTCTTGCTTTTTCAGTATGGCCTTTTGATAATTAGCTATTTGACAAGTTGCACAAGGCCTCGATACCTGTTGCACAGTCACCTCATGAAAAATGAAAACTAAAAAAAATTTTGTTGCAAATAAAAAAATCTAAGAATGTCATGCCCGCAATCAAACATCTTAGAATGCATAGCACTTTGAACGAGTTTCCTATCACATTTTTTAACCGAGTCAGACTCGGAACAAGAGCAGAAGGTGAAATATATTGTACATCAAAAAGTTGTAAAGATATATTCATGAAATTTCTACAGTAGCATTAAAAAAACATTTCAAATAAGTGTGCCAATTTTCATCAAAATCCATGAAGAAATAAGAAAGTTGGTACCGAAAGCCACGTCCCCCCTTAAACACATCCTGTGGTGAGTAGCTCTCCAAGTACAGGGTGTCGCTTCTCCAAGTAGCGCATGTTTCGGCGTCCACTTCCTTTGCCTCGCCGGATAACGTGCGGAATACGAGATTGTGCCGCTCCCTGAAACGATGAAACCATCCCTCAGAGGCGACAAAGTCTTCAATGTCCAAGCGCAGGGCGAAATCGGCTGCCTTGGCCATGATGATAGGGCCGCTCAATGCGATACTCTGGGCTCTCATTTCTTTAACCCAGATAATCAAAGCCGACTCCAGTTCCGGGAACTTCGCTGTCCTTAGCCTTTTTCGACTGGCGCCAAAATCCTTGGCTTCATAGGCGTTTTCAATGGCCGTCCTGTTGCGTATGTAGGTTGACAATGTGCTCGGAGGTATGCCGTGCTTCCTCGCAATTTCGTATTTGCTCGAGTTCCCTTGGTCAACTTCTCGCAAAATCTCCACCTTCTCCTTGACAGCCTTCGCGCAGTAGTTTCCCCGCGGCATCTTGCAACTTCGATGCGGAATAAGACGGCTTGACGGCGTGAACGAACAACGTGCTCGAGGAACAAAGTGACGCTGCCGGGTGCGGCCTAGGACTGCTAGGACTACTTCGCCGACACCTCAGCGTCCCGCGGGTCCCGCGTATACAAGTGGCGCCAGGCGCTGAGATAGCGGGAGGGCTACGGAAAAAAAAAAATTGCTCCCTGGATTTCGGAGGCCATACTTTGCTCGCCCTTTGCTCGGAGGCCCCTTGAAGCTCGAAAAAAACCGGTCGTGCCAGCTATCGTTCGGCCGTAAAAGCTTCCACTAGTGTTTGACGATGATGACGCTCGGCGGCGCGCGCTTCGAATTATCCGTAGAGGCGGCAATTTCTGTTCGAATTAACGAATCATTTTACACATGGTCTCCTATGCACTGCGGACCGGACTGCGGCGACCATTTCAAATTATCGAAAATTTCGAATTAATGAGGTGTGAATTAACGAGCTTTCACTGTACTCTGTCCGACTGTGCTCTCTTCCATCACGTCAAAAACGTGCCTGCTTCGGCACTTCTCCTCGTTGGAAGCTCTAAAAAACCCTGCTCTGTATTACACCAGTCGCCATCGCGTGCACGCACGTCCACAAAACGCCGGCGCAGCAGAAGGAGAGACCAGAATTCGTAGCACGCCACTTGACAGCTGAGTGCCCATTCGCGGCGCTGACGGCGCGCTGGCGCACTGCATTGCCGCGTCACTTGTAGGTGCCGCACGTTTCCCATTACGTCGTCAGTGGGCCATTCGCCACCAAGATGAAGAAAGTAAAGACGGCTTGGAGTGGACCAGAGATCCGGACAGCTGGAGGCCACCTGATAACGCCGATTGGTGTCTGCACGGCAAGGGTCACCATCAACAACCGGACTTTTCCTGTGAGCTTTGTAATCCTACAAAACTGCTCCAGGGATGTGATACTCGGAATGGACTTCCTAAGTGACCACGGCGCCGTCATCGACCTCAGGTCTAAGTCGATAACACTAACCTCAGAAAAAGCACTCCCGCCCCATGCAACGCCAGGGAACCATGCATTGAATGTGATAGAAGAGCAGGTGACCGTTCCGCTGCGCTCTAGCGTCATTATTTCCATCGGCACCGTAAAACCTGCGAACCTTGAGGCGTCACTGAGGGCGATTAGCACCTACTCCTGAACCGTCAAATTTGCGTCGCAAGAGGTACAGCCGAGCTGCATGACGGTAAAGCAAAGGTAGTGCTGATAAACTTCAGCCACGAATATAGGCACCTCAACATTGGTACGACGGTCGCCTACATCGACGAATGTGTGGCCGCCAGCAATGCTTTCGCCTTCTTCAATGCTGCCAAACTTGCTTCGACGAATCGAGGTCCCGAACTAGATTTCGACATCAACCCGAGCCTTCTGAAGGTCAAGCAAGACCAGCTCGAAACCCTGCTCCTGCAATACAAGCACTGCTTCTCGTCGTCGTCAAGAATTGACAGACCCCAGTCGCGAAACATCGCATCATGACAGAAGAAAGCGCCCGACCAATCCGTCAGAGCCCGTACCAAGTTTCGACGCGAGAACGCGAGACTGTCAAGAAACAGGTCGACGAAATACTACACGACGACATCATCCAGCTGTCCAAGAGTCCGTGGGCGTCACCCGTGGTGTTAGTGAAGAAGAAGAATTGGACCCTACGTTTCTGCGTCGATTATCGTTGCCTGAACAAAATCACGAAAAAGGACGTGTACCCTCTCCCATGTATAGAGGACGCCCTAGATCGACTCCACAACGCGAAGTACTTTTCTTCGATGGACCTCAAGACCGGCTACTGGCAAATCGAAGTCGACGAGAGAGACCGAGAAAACACTGCCTTCATAACACCGGACGACCTGTTCGAGTTCAAAGTCATGCCCACCTGTGAATTTCTAACGAGTCATGAATACAGTATTAGCTGGCTTGAAGTGGTAAACTTGCCTTGTTTACTTGGACGACGTCGTTGTGTTTTCCTCGAACTTCGACGAACACCTCCAGCGCCTTGAATCCGTACTTCAAGCAATCAAGAACTTCGGGCTCACCCTGAAGCCAGAAAAGTGCTGCTTCGTGTACGAGGAGCTCTTTTTTTGGGGGGTCACGTGATCAGCAAAACTGGAGTGCGCCCAGACCCACAGAAAACAGCTGCCATCGCCGCTTTCCCGCCACCCACTGACAAGAAGGCCGTGTGCCGATTTCTCGGCTTGTGCGCCTATTACAGACGCTTTGTCAAATACTTTTCACGGATCGCCGAGCCACTAACGCAGCTCACGAAGACCGACGTCAAATTCAGGTGGCAAACAGCACAAGTCGAAGCATTTCATGAACTGAAACGATGCCTGCAGACGCCCTCCGATACTTGCGCATTTCGACAAATACACCGATACGGTGATTCACACCGATCCAAGCAGCGTAGGACTCGACACCGTCCTTGTGCAGCAGACGGACGGACTGGAAAGGGTTGTCAGTTATGCTAGCCGGTCGCTGTCTAAGGCAGAGGCCAACTACTCCACAACAGAAAAGGAGTGCCTCGCCATCATCTGGGCTACGTCAAAGTCTCGCCCCTACTTCTACGGCAGGCCCTTCAAAGTTGTCAATGACCACCACGCTTTGTGTTGGCTAGCTAACTTGAAGGACCCTTCAGGTCGCCTCTCACGGTGGAGCCTAAGACTTCAAGAATTCGACATTACCGTCGTGTACAAGTCCGGAAGGAAACACTCCGATGCCGACTGCTTGTCTCGTGCCCCCGACGACCAGGATGATGACAGCTTCTTGGAAGCCATAAGTGCTGACGACTTTGCCGAACGACAGCGAGCCGACCCAGAACTGAAGGGTCTAGTAGAATACCTGGAGGGCAGGACCATCGTTGTCCCAAAAGTATTCAGGCAAGGATTGGCATCATTTTCCTTGGAAAACAACGTCCTCGTAAAGAAGAACTTCTCTCCGGCCCGAGCCAGCTACCTTATCGTTGTACCTTCGGGACTACGACCAGAAATTCTGCATACCCTGCACGACGGCCCGACGGCTGGACACCTCGGACTTCCCCGCACGCTCGCACGAGTACAGGAAAAGTACTACTGGCCGCGCCTTGCCGCTGACGTCACTCGCTATGTAAGGACGTGCCGGGACTGTTTGCGATGCAAGACACTGCCGACAAGGCCAGCAGGACTTCTGCAGCCCATTGAACCACCTCGCCGACCATTCCAGCAAATAGGTATGGACTTATTGGGGCCGTTCCCGACGTCGACTCTCAGAAACAAGTGGATCGCCTTAGCTACCGACTACCTCACTCGCTACGCCAAAACAGGGGCCCTGCCCAAAGACAGTGCCGCTGAGGTAGCCAAGTTTTTCATTGAGAACATCGTCCTGCATCATGGTGCCCCAGAGGTCCTCATCACCGACAGAGTTAAGGCTGTGAATACGGCCACACAAGCCACCGCCGGACCACCGAGTACCACCCACTGACCAACGGCCTGACCGAACGTCTAAATAAGACCATCGCCGACATGCTGGCCATGTACGTCGACGTCGAACACAAGACGTGGTACGCCATCCTTCCGTACATGACCGTTGCCTACAACGCGGTTGTACAAGAAACGACGCAGCTGACGCCATACAAGTTGTTCTACAGACGGAGCCTGGCAGCGACACTCGACGCCATGTTACCACATGTGACCGACGAGGAAAACATCGAAGTGACCACCTACCTACAGCGCGCTGAAGAAGCACGACAGCTCGCCCGCCATCAGACCAAAAACGAGCAGACGACTGACAGCCGCCGCTACAACCTTCGACAACGCCACATGGAATACCGGCCCGGTGATCGTGTATGGGTATGGATGCCAATACGCCGGCAGGGACTCAGTAAGAAGCTTCATCGACGATACTTTGGACCGTACAGGGTACTTCGACACCTCAGCGCCCTCGACTGCGAGGTTGTCCCTGACGGCATTACGAACTTTCAGCGGTGCAGTGCACGACCTGAAATTGTCCATGTCGTGCGCCTCAAGCCATATTACGCGCATTAGTGAATCTGAGGACTGTACTTTTGCTTTATTATTGTACTTTTTTGCTTGTGCTTATTGTTTATTGTAGTTTCTTGCTTTATTGTTGTTTTTTATTGTTCCATGCATTGGTCCCCTCCCTCCCCCGTGTTCTGTTTTAAGCATCGGGACGATGATTTTTCAGAGGGGGGCATTGCCACGTGCGTTTCTTATCATCACTTTTTGCTGCATTCGGTTTTTGCTCACAGAGACTGTCAGCAACGCTCAGCGCAAACCACGCCTCATTGTTCGAGAAGCTTCGCGATTATTGTAGACCGTTTTAAGATTGCGCGCAAGACACGAACACTCGAGCTTATTCTGGAGCTTGCGCGACCCACGATAACGCTGGAATATTCGACAGCACATGTATAATGCCAATGCGCTTCACCGCTTGTCAGTTTTATCGACGGCCGACGCTCTGTTCAACGTTATCAGCGTACGGTGTGCATCGCTGTAGTCTGACTTTCCGTTTCCTGACCACAGGTTCGGCCAAATAAAGAGTTTCATCTTCGACACACCGACTGCCGCCCTCGTCGACACCAGGACCCCGTGACAATATTGTGAAAACACTTCTTTTTAGAGGAAGAATGCTGCTAGAATATCTCTGGAGATGAAAGCAAGAAGTTTTCTAAAGGGACGTTACAATACTGATCTTTTGCTATTTTGATACTGTCTTTTAACTCTGTGCGCACGATGCTGAGTTTATGTATGTTCGACGGAGTGGGGTTCCGATGATGCTGTTTTCTTATCTTCGTTGCCCTTCAGCCCAAGAAAACGACTGGCATTTTCACTTTTGTTGGTACAAAATTGTGAACGCACTGCAATACAAGGTTCTTGAAGAAACACCAAAGGCCATCAACAGTACAAGTACTACATTCAGAAAGTAAAGTAATTCGAGAAAAATGTAAATCTAATGTGTGTAGTATTTCTACGTCATTGGAGCAAAGAGTCCACACATTCTTCCCTCTTGCCCTTTGGCACTTCATTAAGTTTAATACGGTTGGGTTGCTTAATTAGTTTGGTTAAATCATGAAAAAGAACTATATCTACTAAGCGTTTAGCTGCATTGAAGACTGCACAGGAATATCAGTATCCCATGTAACTGAAGGGATGTTGAAGTCACCGCCTAGTATTATATTGCTAGAGTAACCACGGACCGTGCAAAGAAATTCATTAAGCTTATTAAAGAATGCTTCGTCTGTGCCTCCACCGACTATGAACTTGAAAATCGACTATGAACTTAAGATTACCCGAGTCTACCTTCATGATTACGCATTCAAGATCTGGTATATGGGCTAATTTTTCAGCTTGTAAGGTTTCCTTAATTATGATTGCTACTCCGTTGCCTCGAGTACTCCTATCTTTGCAGTAGATACGGTAACCCTGAGGCGTGATCTCATCGTCACTAATGTCGGTGTGAAGCCAGGTTTTAGTAATTATCAAAAGATGAGGGTGATATGCTAACACAACACTGTCTAAATCATCGCTTTTTGCTTGAATACTACGGGCGTTAATATTTAAGCATCGAAAAGTCCTGCTATTGTTCGTGCCATTTCATTTGTTGCGAGTTTCTCTGGTAAGCGGTGTGTGCGCAGAGAGCATTTCACGCTGAACTTCATCTAATGTTAATAACCGACTGTCAATCTTAATTTTGTCATGCACAAGCTTGACCTTCGTGACCGATTTCCTAATATCTGAAGTGCTGTTCCACAGTAGCTTTCCAATGTGCTCGGCGCTTGCAGAAAAATCTTCTGAGGTAGATACTGTCTTCCCTTTCTATTTGAAGCAACTTCCCAAAATGTTAGCCTTTTCCCTGTGGTCAAAAAACTTCACGATCACTGGTCGCTTTTTACCGTGCTGTTTATGCCCTAGCCTATGAATCTGCTCGACTGAGTTTACGTTCACGTCTAAAGTATGCCTGAACACATTGATAGCTATGCTATATATGAGGTCATCAGAGGTGTCATCGTTCCTTTCTGGTATGCCGAACACAACAAGGTTGTTACATCTGCTTCTGTCCTCTAGATCAGTGATCTTAAATTCTAAGTTCTCAACTGTCTTTTCAAGACTGTTGAGTTTATCGCTGAAACCTTTCATTATCCCAGAAGCTTCCTCCACAGATTTCAGCTCCATTGGATGATGTTCTGACCGTCAATCAACTGTGTCAACAATTCCGAAGTGGAGGGCCCTGGATTGGATTCAATGTCCCCGCACATCAGTAGGGACAAAAACACTTGTTGAATGTTACAATACAGGGCATACAAACTCCATGGGCATGTCAGCTGAACGAAATATGGATTGCTAGATTCAACAGATGATACGGTGTTACTAACCTGCATGTAGAAAAAGATGACCAGCCAACGTGCTCACTGAAGGGATCTGGGGATGGGGGACGTCTTTTATCCACTTGTGGTGACGTTGATGGCACTGGAAGCAGCGTTGCCCAACCTTCGTCGATGATGGGGGACGCATGCGCGAAATCAGAACTATGCGCTTCGATGACAAAGTTGGTTGCATCTTGATGTGCGCTGGCCCTTGCTGTTGCACTGCACAGGAGGAGGGACTTCTAGCTTGTATGTATACTTCTTTACGTTACCGTGTTTCCGGATACCGGATGGAATCTGCACATGCGCGAACCTTTACGGAACATAAACTACTTGCCAGATAGGCTTTACATTTATGGCCCTATCTCTCAAATCCACCTTCGTTCGTAGCTGCTCGCGATATCCACTTCGCGGAGACTCCAGCCGCCGAGTCAAAATAAGCTGAAGTGCGAGCGCCACTTGCAATCACCTTGTTTCAGCAGGATTACCGAGGCTAGAGCGACCTAGAATACCGAATCCATAAACGTGAGAGGCCTAAAGCCTGTGACAGGCTGGATAGGTGGCACCATCTAGCGGGGCCAAGGTGAACCAGGCAAGCACAAAATTTAGAATAACAGAGAGCTGAGCTAGTTGGTGTTGTGGTGTCCTTACTTCTTTCTTGTGTCCGTGTTTGCACGCCCTGTCTTTTTAAAATAAGCACAAAATTGTTATTGCAGAAACATCGGGCATTCTACTTCCAATGTAAATGCCTTGCAACAGCATAATTACTAATGAGTTGCCTTTCTAATAATTTTTTACCTCAAAAACACTAAGCAAAAACAAACATGTCCATGAACGTGGTTGCACGGAGCGTCACAAGATGTCGACACTATCGTCCCGTAGCCCGGTACTGCTACACCCCTTTGCGTATACCGGGATACTGCACACGCTAAAAACCTCTTATGATTTTGCCGCAGCAGCAATTCAATATTATCTAAATTAAATGTAGCTTAAATGCAGTTATCATCACCATTTAGTGGTTTGTGCAAACGTAAAGGTAGACGTTTACGTATGGCGAGCTAAAACTTTTCTAAAACATGCGTTCCGGTAACACGGTAAACGCAGTCTGGCATTCCGGTAAAACGGTAATGTTAAAAAGTATACGTACAAGCTAAAAGTCCCTAATATCTACGCATAGAAAAGAAGCAGCTTGAACATGGTGCTACAAGATGACGAGCCAACGTGCCCACTGAAGGGATCCTAGGATGGGGGCGTCTTTTATCCACTGTGGTGACGTTGATGGCACTGGAAGCAGCGTTGCCCAACCTTCGTCGATGATGGGAAATGCATGCGCGAAAGCAGAACTATGCGCTTCGATGACAAAGTTAGTCGCATCTTGATATGCGCTGGCCCTTGCTGTTGCACTGCGCAGGAATATCTGCACATAGAAAAGAAGCGGCTTGAACATGATGCTACGAGATGACCAGCCAACGTGCCAATGAGCCAATTAGCCCTCAGCTCGTACTCCCAGCAAACGTGATTCCTTTCAAAATTATTCTTATTGCCGAGAAATCTGAGACAGCAGTTTTCTGGAATATCATGTGTGATTGTCAATGGTTCCGTGCACTTAGAGAACACATCAAGCATGCGTGTGGCATCATGACTGAACGTCTCTGACGGGGTTCAAAGAAAAAGGAGGTTATACCCCTGTCACACTGGAGGTGCAAATGTCATTAGGTTCGAAGATCATTCGGTGCACCGAATATCATTCGATCCGTGGTGGTGCTACATTGGAAAAACTAATGTCATTCGTTCATGATACCAATGTCGATAATTAAAAAAAAGAAGGACGGAAAAGTTGAGGAAGGTAAATGTAGTGTGGTATAAAAGGGAAGTTATTTATTTTAGAATGTATGTCGGTAGTCGCGTCGCTAAATAGACACAGAGAGAAATGTTATTTTGTAGAGTATCCGGTCAAAAGAAGCCAAGATGATGCTTAGCCAGTAGCCATCAGTGAACCCAACACAACAAACATGGCCGACATGGCAGTGCCGCTGCACGACGACGCCAAGCTGCAGCATGTAAAGCGTTTAGTTGCTTTGTACTTGGCGTTGCGCAAAAAGCTGATGATCCCATTGCTGCAAGCACATGTGCGCACAGGTACAGCACATGCGTCTGTTTGTTTAATATGGAAGCATGGCCGACAGCGCCGGGAGGCGAGCTGCGTCCAGACACCACTGAGGTGGAGAGTAAAAACCTTTTGCAAAAGCGTTCCGTACACATGTGTCTTTAAAATGATAGATGACTTAAAAAACGCAAAACTAATAGCGTGTTAGCATGAATTCTTCCGAAATTGAGAATGCGGAATGGCACATTCTAAGTAGTCTCTGGGGTGGAGAGTACACATTCGGTCCGAGTGCGACGGCGAATGTGTTTCTCGAACTCATTCGATTTTTTAAGTCAGTCGATCCTGATGACATTAAATATCGCTGTGTAGCAGCCGCATAAGGTCATTAGATGCGAATGTCATTCCATTCGAATGACATTAAAACGTCCAGTGTGACAGGGGTATGACACTTATTACATTTGCGTTTGCAATCTCAGTTTTAAGTTTTCTGTTCTTGCGGGCAAAATAGGGATAGCTTAAGATCGGCACTATGCACGAACCAATACAGATACATGTTTTTGTATAAACACTTTCCCATCCCATTCGGAGAACGTGTTTCTCAGAACGAATGCAGCTCCAGAAACCCTCCCACAGAGATGCCAACGGAATTAATAAACTTGAGCTGAACGTAAGCCTCAATAGCTTCTTGGGCGCAAATTAGTAGCTGCTCATGTGGCAGAGAATAATAAAGGCTCCCAACATCTACAGACAGGGTGTAAAAATTATTTTGAGATTTTTCTTTGAGAAATTTTATGACATTGTCTGAACTCTTAGTAAGAAAGGGGTCATTTACATCTAGTACATTCAACTTCTTTTTTAAGAAAAGAGATACTGATTTTTGCTATGAATCCCGTTCTGACACGATAATCTGTACTGGCCACTTCGGCCTGTGGGATCTTAATGCAAAAAATATTTTGAGACCACGTGCTTATATTCGTGATTTCTCGAGCTAATTTTTCCAAGTTAAATTTTAAATGTGAAGCATTGCTTAGCAAACCTTTGGCACTTTGACCGACCGACCGATCCACCCACCCATCCATCCATCCATCCATCCATCTTCTAGCTAGCCATCTACGTCTAGGTGCTCTCTTGATCGCCTCCTTAACTTGGTGTATACCAAAATTGGCATGGGAGGGTAAGAGAATTTGACGAATATGACTGTTGGGTCAATGAATAACGCGAAAGGAAGCTGTCGAGCCAAGCGCAAGCTCCTCATCCTAAACTTCACACCTAATGCTGGCGTTATCAATGTGGTGCTAATGGTTGTCTAGATAAAAAAAAATCAATAAAGGCAGATGGAATTGTAACTGCACCAGAGATCGAAGGCCTGAACGACGAGATGCAGCTTGCCAGTGCTTCGAACGATGGTGCAGTCGGAGTGCTGTGCTTGTGTGAATGCCGAATATCGAAGGGCTTCACTAGTCCAGTCAAGATGAAGATCATAGTGTCTCCCAGGCAAACAAATGATAATGTAGACGACTATGGCTGCCAGGTTTGCGAAGCTAAAAGAACACCCCCTTGACACGATTACCAACAGGTGTGACGGGGCGTTTGGCGAGGTTTCCGAAGATGAATCTACGATCACCATTGCAAATGTCACATCGGCAAGCATTATGCAGACTTGGGACACGATGACGTCATACAAAGGTCGGACTTCCTGTGTCTAACCACAATATGTCATGTACTACTTTACTGGGCTTCCCTCAGCTTTCATGATCTATGGTGTTTGTGATAGCAGAGCCACGCATAATTTTTTTTTTTTCGTTTTGTTTTTCTAGATGCAAATACACACCTCAATATTAAATAGAGAAAGTAACCAAATGATGTGTGGCGAATCTCGTCTGCCTGGAGATTTTTTTAATAGCATTTTTACTGTTATTTTTGTAGTTAAATTTTCAGATTTCATACAAAATTGGGGGACACTTAAGCTTCACCTTTTAGAGTTGAACACGATAGCGATATCCAGCCCCATCCTCATCGTGCTCTACTTCGCTTGTCATTATGTTCAGTCGCCCGTCTCACACACACACACACACACACACACATACTCGACATACCTATAGTAACGGTAAAGGTTTCTGCCCTTTTCAACAGCACTTTTATGACAACAGTGTACCCACTACGTGTGTGTAAGAGAATGCGCACACCGATGTATACACTCAAACCTCATTATAACAAAGTTGCATCTGCCACGAAAATAACTTCGTTATATCCGAAAATTCGTTATAAACGTTTATTTATAACACTGTAGCTATGACAAGACTATTCTTCATTTACTTCGTTATAACCGATAATTCGTTATATCCGTGTTCGTTATAACGAGGTTTGAGTGTATGCCCTTTGTAATGGGTGGCATGCTTTAAACCAGCAGCAATTACGCGCGTGATACTTTTTCGAAGTTGCGATGCACCCACCACGTGTTCGTAAGGGAATACACACAGTAATGCATGGTGTCTACTGACTGGGAAAACCGGGAATTCTCAGAGATTTTGGATAGTCTGGAAATACTCATGGAAATCTCAGGGAAATTCTGTTCCCATCAGGGAAAATCCACAGTAACCTTATTGAAAGGGAACAAAAGTCGCGGTAAAGCTGGCTCGAGGTTTTGTGAACGCATTTTTCAAATCGAACGGCCGCTGCGGGGAAGGGGTGCACCTTGATGCTCTCCTTGCCTTCGGAGCGGTGGAGTGGGAGAGAATCCGGCTAATGCGCGGCATGCGGGAACCATGAACCATTGCACGTCATATCGCGCAATGTTTTCAGGGTGTTCTGTGACTCCGCCGTGTAGTTCTGTATTCTTTGTCGCGAGTGCTGTGCTAGTGCCCGATATGGTGTTTTTGTTATCGCCGCATGCCAACTAACAATCATGATTAGTTACAGAGGCGGTAGCAGTAGATGTAACGAGCTTGAGTTATCTTGCAAGCGATCGCGATCGTTCAGGAAGCGGATGTCGTCGACAAGGCTAGTATCTTGCAAGCCATCACGATCGGTGAGATAAAAGATTATGCTTGTTGGCGGTTATCGGAGAGCTCACTCGCTCTGATCCCGAGCTTCAAAGATGCTATTTAGGACTATGTGATGAATAGAATAAATTTCCAGGTGAGAGCGAGCGTAACTAACAGGCCAATTTACAACAAGTGAAAGGTTTTTCTTTTTTTTCCCCGGTGAGGGCACTGCTGAAACACGTTTTAGGCAGTCAACCGATATTTTGGGGGGCTGAAGCTCGCAGTTATCAGCCACGCAAGTGCTTATGTGGATGTTTTGCTACAAAGCCGAATTACAAAACTTTTCATAGCCAAGGCATAGCGGCGAACAAACTTCGCGACACCGGCACAGGTCTCACTTGCTCGGTTCGGCGCGCGATGTCACGAAACTGAAACGTGGCCACCATAATCGGATGTGGCGTACTTCAGGCTGTTGCCGTGCTTTCATGCGATCTTGGCCGGCAGCTTTCTTTGCTTTTTTTTATATATAGACACTCCATTATATATATATTATATAGACACTCAATTATACACACTCAATTATATAGACACTCCAGGCGAATTTTTCGCCTTCGCCATGATCTTCCTAATCAAGACCAAATCGTGATTACATCACCCCGCGCATCGTATACTCTATGTGCGAGTGAAAGTGCGCGAGCGCTGCCGATGAGTGGGGTTTAAGCAGAAATGAAATGAGCCTACCGTCTCCTCCGCGCGATGGGCACGTGGAGATAGGAGCCGGAGGGTTTGGGAGGGAGGGGGGAGGCTGCGTGAGTCCAACAGGAAGCGCGTACTTTGTACCAGTGGGTGTGGTCGCGTGTGCCGCGATACCTTTAGAGATCAGCAGACAGCTCATACCTTTGTAGGTGTTGTGGCTCTAATTGCAAAACTTCCTATGAAGCCATAGCAGAGGCAGATCCAGAGGGGAGGGCGGCGATCACCTCCCCCCCCCCTCCCCAAAGCCAGCCCCCGTCACCTCCCTTCCGTGCCTGTTGTCCGACTCCTTTGTGAGGCTGCTTTGTGTACCACTGCCCGAATAGGGTAAAGAGAATCTTATCCCTGCTCTCTACCTCTCCTCATGGCTCTACCCTTTCCTGCTTCGCTATGCACATTTCCAGCGAAGGCTTCTTAGGCGCCGCCATAATCGCCTCTGGGCTATTGTAAATATGCGTGACCTACCAAAATGCACTGCTGAGGCGGTGGCTTCAGCCTTTTTACCCCCCCCCCCCTTCCACCTGGATCTGCCCCTGAGTCATAGATAGGTCACTTCTCTTATTGCAGTGGTTGCGTTTCCTGAAGGAGTGAGCTGCTAGCCTATACTCTATAAAATTCCTATTTGTTGCTATCGGATTCATTATTTCGCTCTCGCGGTGAAACTGACTTTTTTTCTAACGTGCGACGGTTTTCGATGTTGTGCGTTCGCGAAGAGCAAATGGTTCGGCTGGGCAACGTGATAGCAAAGGCGTCGCAGTGCTCTGGGCAACGCGCGAGGATTTGACAAGAAGCCACAGCAGCAGAATAAGTACAATTCCACAGTGCGTTAAACCTGTATTTGTTTCGTCTCTACACGTGACACTCTGGCAAGGCATCTAAATGTGATTGCTGCACCTCAAGCTCAATCAACCAAACTGATCTTTTTTCACGCAAAAAAAGAAGTTTTTTCATGTTGCGGTATTAGTCGAACATTCTTGTGGCATTTTCAGTTTAAAATTAATCCTTCGGTAACTATGCCTTGCATCAAAGGTCAAATTTCAGTTTCACTTTCTTCATAACGAAGTAAATTGCCGCTTTTACCAACTCCGCTATATTGAGGTTGAACTGTTCTCTGTACTATTCAAATGGGATTAAGTCATCTTGATTTTTTAACGTGCGTACTAGCGAGTAATATCATCGAGCGACATTATGTCTACCCATCTTGACATAAAACAAAGTCCTGTTTTACTCAGGGAATTTGAGCAAAAAGACTCAGGGAAAACCTGGAAAACTCAGGGAATTTAGAAATGTCAACTCAGTAGACACCCTGGTAATGTGTGTGCCTTTTGTAATGGGTGGCTGGCTTTTAACCACCAACTCGTTATGCAGTTCACATGGTGTGTTGCCCGATCGCAATATACGGTTGTACCCCGTTTTACTGCGATATTACATCTCGTACTGTGACACCTGTACACAGGACGCATATGTTTGTGAAGCATTAAAGTTAATTTCAGTGCACTTCCAAGCAATGGAGTGGCTCTGTGGTAGAACACCTGCTTGCCATGCAGACAGCCTAGGTTCGATTCTCACTCGAACATAATATTTTTTATTTTTTATTTTTTCGATCACGGACAAGATGATGATTTTTCGCTCACAACCAGCGACACCGATGCCGACACCGGAATTTCTGTAGAACGAGCTCTTTAATGCTGTCGCGTTAAAATCCTGTCGCGTACATCGTCAAACCCTTTCCTCCAGGCACGTGTGGCACATACACGTTTACCACGGACCGCGGAGTACAGGCATGCGCCACAGGTGATTGACCGTTTATATCTACCCAGGAACGGCGAGAACAGACTTTGGTAGCTTAAATGCGAGAGCGTTAAAAAAAACCGACATCGGCAGCGTTGACCTGACGAATGGAAAGACCGAAAATTAGAATCCCAGCAGGAATCGAACCCAAGCATTCTACGTGGCAATCAGGTATTCTACCACAGAGCCATGCCATGTCTATAAACTGGTTTGGAAAAGGAGCCTATACAGGTGTAATGTCGGTGCAATGTCAGTTGTGGTTATGGTGCTGGCTATCTAATTTTGCAAGAAAGCTATAAACACTACATGATACTCCTGCGATGTGTACTCCTATGATACAGGCATTATATTAGTCTGTGGTTCCAGTGTTGGCTCCACTTTTATAGCAGTCTAATAAACATTACATTTGTATTCCTATGATTCAGCAAGCTATATTGAGGCATTGCTCGAACCCGGAGGAATACATTAATGAAGGATACGTATGATAATCACATCATCACACTGTATAGTGCACTTAGTCCGCCAGAACGACGCTGTGTCCTCTTCATTTCTTACGGGGCTGGGCGATGGCCTCATGCTGACCGAGGATGATGCCAGATTGACTGACAGTGGCTACATAGGCCACATATGCCCAGGTAGTCTACGAATACAACAAGCACCATCCACTGATGTTGGTCTACGTAGCACTATCCAGGCCTACCAGCCTCGATGGCCTATACCTTACCAACGTGAAGGGTGACTTCAGGTTCCAACATGTCACCGGCTCTATCGACAGACAATTTGTCGACGACATGACCGAGGCATCCACGATTTCTAACAGCTGTACTATACCTCATACTTCACTACACATGGACCCCTCGTCACCGCGATCACGACCGGATCCAATAACAAGTCATGACCAGCTGCTGGTGCTCAATGACCATGGTGATGATGACCTTGTTCGAGAACTGTCAAGAACCTCTTCCACACATGCACACGGGTTCGTGAAACGTGCGTGCATTCTCCATCATAAGGGACAAGTATAAGCACTACATACCAGCTTACCGCTTCTGGTGTTGGTAATACCCATGTTGCCGTTGGCAGCATTACCCGACTGTAAACAACTGGTTATATAACACATATGTGGCTCTTCAACATATATGTGTGCATATAAAATTTATACAAATCTTTAGCGTCACTTTGGAATGTTTTACTTCCCGCCGCATGCTTCGCATAACATCGACTCCCACGGTACGTGGGATCTGCTGATTTTTTCGCAAAGCTTCTTCGCTACGGTTCTTGCTTTGATAAGCGAGAAATTACCTTTCTTCACAAAAGCAGACTAAAGTATCACCGGCCTTCTTTTTCAACTATTCAATTGGAATTAACATAAAACCCCCCTCCTTATCTGCAGGAAGCAGAGCTAGATTATTTTACAGCGAAAGCTGTTATGAGATCACAACAAGGGCCGTTTTTGGCGCCGTAGTTGTGCGCCGCCGGTGTCTGTAACCACTATCGCGCGAAATTAGAAAAAAAACTATATAAGAAAAAATGTCCGGGATGCAACGAGGTTCGAACCTGGGCCCCCTGCGTGAGAGCCCAGTATTCTACCTCAGATCCATGCCGGTTCTTGAAACTGCTCTGCAAGAAAACCTTCATGTGATGGGCTTCATGTTGGGAAGGAACCTCATTAACATATGTAATGTAGTATGGTAGAAGAGTAAAATAACAACCAGGCGTCACACAATGCAAATTGCACAACGAGTGGGCTGTTGAATGGTTCCAACCCATTACAAAGGGCTCAGCCATAATTCTTTATCGTCATCAGCCACAGTATCAACAAAGTGCACATAATGCCTTACAGGTGTTTGGCGGGTACTAGGTTCTTCGCAGAATGACGAAAAATTGCATAGTGGCTGCTTCCCTACTTCACAAAAATTATGATGATTTATAACATAGTGGGTTCCTCGCAAGTGCACTTTTATTGGTGGCCAAGGAAGCCCATAAGGTTCCCATGATCTATTTCCTCAGGGCCTCAATAAAGTTAATTTCGTCTCTCTCTCTTTCTCACGTTAACGAATGTTAAATGCGTGGTGGGAGAGTTGAATAACAACCGGGCGTCACACAATGCGAATTACATAGCTGGTGGATCGTTTAAAGCTCCCAACACATTACAAAGGGTGAGCCATAATTCTTCATCGTCATCAATTGTCACATCAACAAAGGGCACATAATGCCTTAGAGATGGTACCTCGCTTCTCCGCAGAATGACAAGCAATGTCGTGATGGGTGCTTCCGAACTTCACAAAAATAATATTTGTGGCGTAGTGGATATGTTGCTAGTGTACTTGTATTAGTAGCGACAAGAGATTTTATAACGGGCTCTAGAAAGGCCGCTCTTCCTGCTTTCGCTGTGACTGTGCTGCGCTTTTCGTGCAGGCCTGGCGTTTTTTTTTCGAATGAAATTCGTGCACACGATTAACCAGCACGAGCGGCCTTGAGGGCCTTGCCCTCATCGCTACATCAACGCCAGCCAATATGCACCTTCCACTTCACTCCCTTAAGCACATTTTTACACATTTCTAACTAATGTCAATAGTTCTGGTGCCTACAACTTAGGCTCAACAGCGAAAAAGTGTCTTTCACATATTGTGTAAGAGCAGCTACCTTCATGCTAAGAAGTCAGGCTGCCAGAAAATGAACAGGGAAGGGTGGGCACAACGTTGTGTACAAGCTACTGTTGTCCTGTGGCAAAGCATGCGTAGGACAAATGGGGAGGTGTGCTAACCGGAGACACAGGCCTCTTAGCCTTCCACTGCAGGTGCAAACCCCAGTACACGAAATGCAGTGTAATAGGAAGAAGCCCAGCGCAAACGAGACGGGAGATCATCAAAGCGTCGGAGATTGTAAGGCTGGGAGAAGCTTATGTTAGCATTAGTTGAATTAACAAGGAAAGAAACTGACTTTCTTAAACAAAATGCGGACAATGCCCTGAAGGCGATGACACATCTTCAGACCTCATCATCTCACAGACTGACATGTTATCTAAGATCCATTTCATCAATCTGTAAGCCAAGATGTACACATGTTTGCAGATCCTTTCTGATTTAATTTTTGTTCCTGACGAATGCGCCTGGTGCGCTGCTTTTCAGCCTATATATTTGTGTGACACCTACTGAAATAGATCATATGTTGGAAGTTAGCGCTGTGTTCGTGTAGTCCTTCTTCTGACCTCTGTCTTGCTCAACAGTGCGCTAAAACAGTGAAATTTTCAATAACCTCTTAACTAAAAAATATCATAAAAAAATTTCGTTCTACCCTACAAAAAACTCACAATGGAAAGGGATATTGTGTTAAAGCCAGTGTATGACATTCTTTTGTGTGAAGAAGCTGACTGATGGCTGTTCTTTGACTGTTGGCCTTGCCCCGCCACGGTGGTCTAGTGGTTATGGCGCTCAACTGCTGACCCGAAGGTCGCGGGATGGAATCCCGGCCGCGGCGGCTGCATTTTCGATGGAGGCGAAAATGTTTGAGGCCCGTGTACTTAGATTTAGGTGCACGTTAAAGAACCCCAGGTGGTCGAAATTTTCGGAGCCCTCCACTATGGCGTCTCTCATAATCATATCGCGGTTTTGGGACGTTAAGCCCCAGATATTATTATTACTGTTGGTCTTGTCTCCTTGTTTTGCATTGCAGCCGCATTTTGTGTTTCATGCTGATAAAAATATGTACCAAAAAGACTGTAATGCTCCAAGTGATCCCAAACTTCATTTTGTCTGCTCTAAACCTGCTACATAACATAATTCCTCCTGCTCCAAACCTGGCCCTTTTTTTCTGCTCCAAAAATCGCTACAAATCCTGAACAGGCTGGACCACAATGGAAACCTAATTTTACAAAGTTGCCAATCTAAATTTTTTATTCCCTAGCAGCTACCTATAGGGTTCAGTGTTGTCATCAACCCAAATGAATGAAACTACCTTGCACCAAATTCGATTTAACAAAGCTTTTCCGGGAAAAAAGTGAGTAAAAAAGTATTGATTTCTTTATAATTTTGACACCGGCTGATACTTCTTCGAGTGCACACTGTAATGCCATTGCACTAAAGCTAACATCTAGCCACCCTAGCCACGACCTTAGTTTTATTTTGACGAGGGTACACACCACACCCACCACCGGACTTAGCAGTTGGTAGCATTCTTATGTACCACATGGCCCTAGAGGTAGGTAGTTGTGCTTTATTCTTCCTATCGTAAATGCTCCTTCAGGAACACTATGCGGGTTTCATGGTTTATGTGACAGATGGCACTCACAACATTTTTGCTCAGCCTGCTTGCACTATCACTGCATTCGTTCTCCCAGTCTTTGCATAGCAGAAGCCTGTCATAGCTTTATGTGACTGTCTACCTGACATGGAAGGTTCTAGGCACTGGCTGCCATCACGGACTTTTGATTTGTGCAGGCGTTTGTTAGGGGGCAAATGCCATGGCATGGTCTCTTTTGAGTGTAGCTACGTTACAATATTATATTTCAAAGCACTGAAAAGCCCCCTTCTCGATTTTACGAACTTCCTGATCTAACGAAATGAAATAATTAAAGTATGTTGAATAGAGTTTCAACTGCATATATGTTGGTATATTAAATAATGTTGGATAAAAGCCAACGGGCTGGCCAGCTTTTGTTTAGGTGCATTACATGTGGTGTTTCGTTTTGCATACGCATGGCTTGCTGCTGCTGTCTTTTTACGTGGGCTTTCTTTTTTCTTTCTGTTCACACTTGTGTTTGCTCACAGACATTGTTTTATTGCCCAGGGCTGGCCAGCAAACATTTCCGGACACGCCACGGACTGCGAAAAGCCACCACGAAGCTGCCTGGTGGACATTTCAGTTACACTGCCAAGGTGGACAGTCATAGTATGCAGGCAACTTCTCCAAAGAAGCTCTCCGAAAGCCAGGTGGCAGCCTCCAATCACAAGTCTCCAACAAGAAAAGTTGCGGACACACAGCCTAGTGATTTGGAGCCAGCTTCTCCTCCCCGGAAGCAGGTGTGCTCACCAAAGTCTTCCCCGTCCAACAAAGTGGTGGCAGGGCCTTCATCACTTAGCAAGGACAAAGGTGTTTTCGAGGATGGCACAGCAAATGAGTTGGAAAAGATATCAGTAGAGGTTGTGGCGGCGAGCTGCATGTCTTCTGAGGCAAAGTCATTGAGAGAGTTCCGGATATCAAAACACTTGCAGGCACAACCACGTACCCAAGAGCCTTCTGTGGGCACATTTATGAGCACTAGTTCAGCGCGCCCAGTTGTGTTGGTGAAGGATTTTCTCAAAGGTGGTCAACTGTCGGATGCTTCGTTGCGAGAAGACAGAAGAATGCCAACTAAGGAGACAACTCTCGTCGCACCTCATGTGCGCAGTGACTACTGGCAGAACACGGCTGCCTGGGACATCTACAAGTTTTTGAAAGCAAGGCAGACTGTCCAGACACCAGAGAACCGAGCCAAGTCGCCTGTGACTGTGGAAGTGTGTTTGGCTGATCTTTCGACAGACCCAGCCATATCGGATGAAGATGTGGCAGAAGTCAGCCAAACTCTTCCTGCTCAGCACCTTCCAAGTGTTGCACAGAGCAAAGGGCCAGCATTCATCAAAGCAAGCTCGTGAGTTTTTTCTTTTTTTTTTCATTATTATTAACCAGCCTTCTTTGACGAGTTCAGTAATAATGTTGCACCTGTGGAGAGAAGATTCGTGCTAAATTTTGTAGTGATCAGACTTGCATGCTCCACTTTACAACATTCATTGAAGCCATAGTGCTGTTATGACAGTGACCATAGAAAGTGGACGGGACGTGTGCTAACTTTACAAGTTCCAAAAACACTCGTATTTTCTCATTTAAGGATGAAATGCTGTTTGAGAACCAAGCAATCATTTCATAAGCACTAGTGCATGTGGCAGGTATAACATTGAGAACTAAGGCCCCTTCATTCTGAAAAGCTGTGCCATTGCATCCCGACCTGCACCGTTGACATCCGCATGTTTCTTGCTTCTTTTGCTGCACTGGCATGTCTAGCATGCTGATTGGCTGCTACGCATGATACTGCTCCGACCAGCAACCTCAACGTCACGAGAATATCGTGAAGCTCGTTTTGGGTATTTTTTACCCTTTGTTCAGCTACCGTGCGCTTTCCAAGTGTGGTTTTGACTGCCACTGCGAATGTGCGCTTTCCAAGTCAGCTGTAATTCGAGAGTGGGGAGAATGCCTTGCTGCTTGGCATTTCATTGCAGAAGCATGACTAGCGTTATTTTCAATATCCTGGGCAAAACGGATCATTGCATGCTGGAGACAATTGTCACACGTGTGGCATGGACATTTTTTAAATTTTTTTGTAGCCACACTCTTCATTCATTTCAAATTAACACTCTAGTCGCACTGTGCATATATAGCTAGTTTTCTTTTTTTTTCTTTTTTCGTTAATACATTTTCGGTTAACTTATTCACCGTGAGCACTTCAGCGTTTTTTTTTTTCTGTATGCTTTAGATCCAAAGTATACAGGATATTTTTTTATAGACAATACAGACTTTTTTTAATAAAAATGCTGTGACTGTCAAGCCTCTGTCGCCTTCGCAAACGAACTCTACGCTGAGAAGGAAAAACTTTGCCGCACCTAAAGTTGCACTGGAATGAGCAGTTAACAAATACTCATAAATTAGCTATTTATTATTAAATTGAGGGCAGTTCTTATACTGAAAAGTTGTAGGATGTGACAATATGTGGCATACCCATTTTCTTTTTTAATCTAAAAAAAACACGTAGTTTGAGCGCTCCGGGCATGCAGGAAATGCGCCGCTTGGGTTACGTAAGACCGGGAAGCTTACGTGACAAACTTTGAAAAAAAGGCGCATCGCAGCAAAATTTGGTCAGAAAGAATGCCAATTTCTTTGTTATGCTCCAACTTTCAGCCCCATGTGCTATAACTGGCATTATGCAATGGGGGAGGAGATTCAGCCGGGCCCGGTGGATGAAGCGCCACTCCTTGAAGCGGGTGTAGCGGCCGGACTGTAGGCTGCAGCCCACATTATATTTTGGTCTTCATGGATCGGTTTCCAGTGATCAATCTTTTTCCCGTTGCTAGGCTGTTAATTAATGCCTTTGTTTTCACCATATTCATTTTAACAGCGAAGCTGGTTAAGCTAGCCGTAATTTGTGTGGCTTATCAGAAAACTATCGTCGTCATAAACGGGTGCGTGCCACAGAAATTGGGCAAATCCCACTACCCGCCACTGGTTCACTAAGAGAGAGAGAAAGCTATAGAAGGAGAAAGGTTGAGGACGATAATGGGAATAAATACATAAAAAGATAGGAAGACAGAGAAAGATTTAAAAAGAGAGAGCAAAAAGCAGAGATCAAGAAAGGGTCGTTCTATGAGAGGTGTGAACGCTCGGTTCGGGAGTTTGGACATCCATGTCGGGACTAACCTAGCTAAAGCCTAGCAACAACTTAGAAGCCACCAGATTAGACTTGAAAATTGTCCAGTTCACTGTTTCAAGCCTTGCACGACTTAGTGCAAGCTTCGCCAATTTTTTTGCCCTACTCTAATAATTTTCCAGTTAATGTCTTCAATCATATTTTTGTGATTCACTGCCATCGTTGCTAAAGAGCAGCATGTCCTCTGCTAGTGTAAAGCTGCTGAGGTACTCTTCATTCCCATTTGCTCCCTGTCCAGTCATTTGAATACTTCGCCTTGTCTGATGCCATTCTCGAATGCGATTCTATCGCTCTTACTGTGGAGAAGCAGGGCAGCTGCGGAGTCTTTGTAGGTATTCGTGAAGATACTAATTATATGCTTCAGGTACTCCTTGAAAGGCAGAGTGAGATAGAAGCTTGAAGAGATGAAAAATTCCTGAACACATGGTGTGGTTGGAGCAGACGTTTCGGCATGCCTGTTGAAGCGTCCACTCCAGCAACACCTCGTGTTCACAAATTATTCATCTTTTTCAGTACTCCTTGGTGACGTGATGCCTCCAAGACTGTTCATATCTTTACTGAGTCGAATGCCTTTTCATAGTCATGAAAGCTATATAAAGAGGTTTCTTGTATTCAGCAGATTTCTCGATTAGCTGATTGATTACATGGCCGTGATTCTTTGTAGAGTACCCCTTCCTGAAACCGGCTTGCTCCCTAGGTTGGTTAATGTCAAGTTTTTCATTGATACTGTTTCAAAATTACCTTCGTTAATGTTTTATATATCATTGAAGGTATAATTATGGGTCTGTAATGTTTCAAGTGCTTTATGTCTCTCTTACAGTGTATTTAGATAACGTTGGCATGTATGGCATGCAATAGAATGAAAACTTGAGGATGCTTGAGCTTTGTATTCAAGAGTAGAATGCAATAGTCTGATCAGGCCTGGTTTGCATGGTCTTCTCGTTCACTTGCCAGGCTTTGCTTTTCAGTGGACACCCAAATGGTGCCGTGTAACATTGCCCACTTGAGACTCTCCTAGAATGCATGCCTACTGCAAGTGCAGTTGCAAACAGCCCACTATGCCATAATTCTTTATATTGCAAATCAGCGAAGTACCCATTATGCATCCGTAAGGCAATACACACAGCTGCACACTTTTTTTATCTTGTTGCTGATGATGATATACAGTTAACCCTGGATATAATGAAATTGACAAATCCTGAAAAAATTCGTTATAAACAGGTCTTCGTTATATCCAGTTTCAGCACGAAAATTCGGAAAATAAACGCACAAATTAAACACAAGGGGAATTGAAGGCAGAGCTCACCTAAAGCATTTATTCAGCAGCAAAAAACTGCATATTTTGCTCTATTGCTTGTTTGTGAGGGATGGCAGTACTGTAGAACCTCGCTGATACATTTCCGAAAACAACGCGGAAAATAGACGTATTATCTGGGAAAATGTACGATGCGCATCCAGTCAAAATTTAGGCTGGCAAGCCTATATTGAGGTTCAAGGGCAAAAAACAATTGTTTCTCAAAAACATGGAGGGACTCTTCGATTTTCAAACTCCTTGCATCTCGCTGGCAGCCAGAGGTCAGCCAGCTAGTTCAGAAATAATGTTGTGGTCACGTGTGTCGAAATCCCGAGACAACCCGAATATTGCAAAATCGAACTCTGGGACGACCAGCGTAAACGTAAAGAAACGCTACCACTGTGTCAGCAAACGAAACTTTGCGCTGCATGAGCGTTCGTTCTTTCTGCATTGCCACTTGGAAATATGGGGCTAGGTTTGCCGAAGAGTGGAAGTGATATACTCGAGCATATGCATTTGGGATATGATCACGTGTGTTCGCAAGATCATGAGCGACTCGTCCCGTCCATGAAGAAAACTGCCGCCCCACTAAAGGCTTAACAAGCTCAGCTCTGTGCAGTGCGCGTAACAATAGCGGTACAACATGATATGCGAAATCTCACAAAAGTGATAAGCGTCTCCGAAAGCGACAGCTGCTAGCGGCTATCGCATACTACGTCGCACACTCTGGCTGATCAGTTTGCGTTGTGTCTTAACTTGAGACATGCGGTGGTATGTTCGCCGCCAGTTGTAGTCGTACCATCTCGTACGGCGCAACAGGCTTTAAAAGATAATGCCTGGCGTAATGGCAAGTGAAGGTGAAGTTCCCAAGCGCCCGCATTGCCATCTGTCGAGTCCTCACAAACATTGCGGCGAGTGCGCATCCTCTAGTTTCCGCATCCGATAACCAGAAGCCTTGCAGCTATCTTCCAAACAAATTTTTTCTGGCAGCTTCTGACGACCCTCTGGTAGGCAGAATTGTCCAGCCACTGAGAAACGAACGCCGACTGGACTTGCGCCGCGCAGTAGGTGGAGCAACCTGAAAACGAACGCACTTTGGGAGAAAAGTGTGGGGGGGAATTATCGTCCACATTCACTGGGCACAATGGCGGCATTGCTATAGTTATGTGTCGTGGCATGTTGTGCAGCGGTGGCATGTGCGTTTCCGTAGGTCTTGTACCAAACCATGGCGGACTGGAGGAGCAACAGCTTCCATTCTTTGGGCCTCATTGTTAGTTCCCCGGGCTGTTGTTGTAGCCATGGGGTCTGAACAAAAGTGTGTGGAGCAAGTATGCATCTATGTACCATGCTACGGATGAAGGATTTGCAATGCTCAGCAAAATCGTGCTACAGAAAATACTTTTTTTTTAAAGCTGTTTGAAGATTTTGACGGCCAGCATCCCACGTAACACAAAAGAAGCTATTTGCCGTCTAAAAGACGTCTTGAACGGCTACAAAAAGGGCTAATAGACGTCTTGGTCAAGACATTCCCGTAGCCGTAGACGTCTTTTCGACGTCTGATAGCTGTGCTAATGTCCCGCTAGTTGACGTCTTTAAAAGACGTTTTGGAAAGACCAAGATAAGACGTTTTATAGACGTTCTTGTTTTTTCGCCGTTTTCGAAATTTTGGACTTTCGAAATATAAAATAAACTAATAGAACTGTCTTTGCAGCATGTTTGGTCGGCAGCCTGACGACTACCATAGGAAGATAGAGATTGAAGGGACCGAAAGAGCTCCCGCAAGAGCACTTTCCTGTTTTTCTCCCACTGCCTATGTCAGTCGTCGAGCAAGTGACCAAACAATCAAGCAAGATCACTAACATACGTACATACCTGTTCACTCACGCATGTCCTCACTGTTGCACATATATATTTTCGACGCTAAGTTTACTCGCGTTTATTGCGGACCGAATCAAGTTGTTGTGGTCGCTCATATATGCCGCGTGAATTATTGGCCACTTCAGCACACCATACATATCCAATTTTCATATAAAAGACATCGGTTTATAATAAACTTGAACATGTACGCAGGGGATCAACATGTATACTGTATTACATAAATGACGTGTAGCGGATGGCGCGCAAATAAATAATCGCGCTTCTCAGTAACAAATTGATACGGCTGAAGAAACAGCCATAGCCCTGGCCATCGCAACCTGTGCCGAGGAAGCAATCATACTAACCGATTCACAAGCAGCTTGTCGAAATTTTCAGAAAGGAAGAATTTCCAGGCAAGCCTTACAAATACCGTATATACTCGCATAATGATCGCACTTTTTTTTTTTCAAAAAAATTGACGCCAACTTCGGGGTGCGATCATTACGCGGGGTAAATTTTCCGTGAAACAATATTCTGAGCACCGAAAACGCAAAGAAGTCGCTAATCTGAATTCTTACGATAGCTATCATGAACATAACCAAAAATAAAAGTAGAGTAAGGCTTACCTTTGTAATAAAATGCACGCATTACGCAGGAGCTACATGCATGGAACACTGCCCTTTTATTTTTGAACTCTCTGACCCCCTAACGTTCATTCTGAGTACGAAGCGTCACTGGCATCAGTGTCGTCGCCGCACGATTCCCTGTCGGAATCGGCAGTGTCTTCACTGTCCCACAGACGGTCATCTTCTGTCCCGTCGAGCGCGTTGGAAATGCCAGTCTTTTTAAAGCTCTTGACGACCACCTCGTCGGAAATGGTACTCTACGCTTCGAGAATCCATGAGCAGAGGACTTCCACGGAGGGTCTCCTGATTTTGCCACTTGGCGTGAAATCGTGGTCGCCCGCCGCCATCCACTCTGCGTACAGCCTCCGGACGTTGTCCTTGAACGGTTTGTTCAGTGACACGTCCAGAGGCTGTAGCAGCGAAGTTAGACCCCCCAGGGATCACTGCGATTTCCGTGCGCCGCTCCTTCAGCTCGGTACGGACACTGTCAACGAGATGGCCCCGAAAGCTGTCCAGCACAAGAAGTGAAGGAAGCAGAAGCGCTCCTGCTCTTCGCCCCCAAACCGTCTTGATCCAATCGACCATGAGGTCTACCATCATCCACCCTTTTGCTTGAGCGCGGATGTGGATGCCACGGGGAAAGTTTCCCTTCGGAATTGTTTTCCGCTTCAGAATCACGTACGGCGGCAGCTTCTGCCCGTCTGCCGTCACTGCGAGCATCACGGTGCACCGCTGCTTCTCCGCACCACACGTTTTCACGAGCACACTTCGAGCACCTTTCTCGTTCACAGTAGTGCTTCGAGGCATGTCAAACGTCAACGGCGTTTGGTCGGCGTTGTCTTTCTGTGACAGCAGGAAACCGTTCTTCTGGCGTATCCTCGTGACGAACCTGTGAAAATCGATCACTTTGTCTTCGTACGCGGATGGAAGTCGCTGGCACGACGTCCGCCGCCTCAGCGACAGTCCATTCCACCGCATGAAGCGTGTCGTCCAGCCGGAACTGGAACGGAAGTCCTTTGTGGCTATTCCCAGCCTCCGGGAAACTGTGCGCGCCTGCGTCCGTACCATGTCTAACGACACGGCACAACTGTCTTTGCGCATGTCCCTCACGTATTCGAGGACTGCCTTTTAGATGTCAGGGAACTTGCCCGTTTTGGGTCCGCGGAAAGCCCGGCGTGTGCTGTTCGTAGCCATGAGCTTCTCGTGCTGTTTTTTCCAATATCGGATCCGGATTTCGTCGACGCCGAAATGTCTGCCGGCAGCGCGGTTTCAGTGCTCTAGCGCGTAATCAAGCGCCTTCAGCTTGAACGCGGCAGTAAAGCTCGCATACCGCCCCATGGTGAAACGGTGCTTCAACAGACGATCACAAAGCACAGCCAAAAAAACGTGGTGTCGAGTGACGCCGTGACGAGCGACTGGGATGGCGGCGACACGGCTTTTTCAGGAATTATGGGAATGCGTCGGCAGCTTGTTGCTGCGGGATGACAACAGGTCGACCAACAGGCGGCTGCCGCTGTAACAGTGCGGGATAGCAAAACAAACATGGCGGCCCACAGAGCGAAGCGACCGCATTTTTTTTTTCTTCTTTTTGTCAGTCACGGTGGTTGTGAGTACGTCACGCGCGTCAAAACAGTCTCTTCTGTCTAAATAAGGAATGCTTTCATTTAAATCAGTAAATTTACGGCATTAGCGTAGTGATGCCTGCTTTCAGATCACAGAAACAAAGATGGGCGCGTTCAGCTGCCACAGACATAAAACACATGGCGGGCATTCAGTGAAAACTGCGGCATTTGCCTTTACTGCAATCCTAAATGGCACGTTTCCGCCAACGGTGGGCAAAAATTACGAATATGTTTGGTGCGTGCAGTTCACTTGGCGAGTTTGGAAGAGTTATTAACGCAACATTCGACAGATGATAAACGCGATGATCATCGGCTAGACTTGGCACACGACATATCGATGCGGCAAGTTCGGGGTGCGATCATTATGCGGGGAAAAAGAAAAATCGAATTTAGATGACAAAATTTAGGGGTGCGATCATTATGTGAGTGCGATCATTACGCGAGTAGATACGGAACTCACATCTACAGCAAAGAAGAACCTACCAGAAACGTACATCGTTTGGACTCCGGGTCACGAGTCCCTGATGGGAAATGAGGCAGCCGACGCTTCCGCCCGAGCTCATGTTCACCGGGCCTTCCCACAGGACTCACTTAGGAGGAAAGATGATGTACCCAAAAAGTACAGCGACATCTTACAGCACTACAGGCTAGGCCGAAGAACTTATCCGCCAGCTCACCCCAGCCTAACTAGGGAAGAGGCAGTAACCCTCAGGAAGCTGCAAACAAACACTTACGTTCACGGTATATTACTTCACCGTATCTCACCGACTGAGAGGCAAGTGCTTTATTTTGCAAAAATGTCTATTCTTGATCTTCTCATAAACCAAGACGTTTATAGCTGTCCGTAGCCGTTTCGAGACGTCTTTTAGAGGTTTTGTGTTACATGGGATAGCCGCCTGCCTTCGGGTTGGTGTGTGGTTGACAGAGAGCTGCGATTGAGCAATTCGGAGGAGACAGGGAGGGGACAATTGAGCAATTCCGAAGAGACGTGGAGGGGACAATCCGCCTTCTCCACGTCGCCCCGGTGCATGCGCTCTCGCCTAGCGGAAGAGTCGCGAAACATCTCTTTATCTCAGAGGCTTTGCTTCTGGCAATACCGGTTGTTCCGGCCCTTACCAAACCCCTACCAACACGGCAGAGGGCAGCACAGGAAACTGAAAGAAGCGGATTCAGCAAAGCAGAGGAAGCGCGGACGGGGGAAAGGCACTGCAAAGAAGCTGCCGTCACCGTACGGTGGCTGTCTGCCACTTCGCGCTTCACAAGTACACGAGAGGGCCCTTTTTGCACACCTGAATGAGAGTTTCTGAGTACAAAACATATCATATGACCGCAATTTTCTGCGATGCTGAACATTGCTGCCGAATAATCTTATTTTCTGGGAACGTATTAACTGAAACGTGTTACACACAGCTGTATTGGGTAATTTAAAATTTTTGCGATTGCGAGCATAGGAGCCGGGAAATTGTACTAAGTGGGAACATTTCAACGATGTTCTACTGTACTGAACGTTCGTTCACAGGACATCAATACAACGCTGCTCCATCATCGTCTAGCTGTGGCCTCCGAGATTGTCTCCAGCAACGCGACGCAAGATGGCAGAGCGCATGACAACAGTGACAAGTCGACCTCCGAAGATCCGTCGTTGTCACCGGGGTCGTGAACAGTTTCCACCAGCGCCTAATCTGACATCTCCTCGGTAGTGACAACACTGTTGTCGGCATTAAAAAAAAAATCTCAAAAGCTCCGCATCGTCAGGAGCTGCTCCATGCGCGCACAGTGAAACCGCGCACGTGCGCATGGTGTCGAAAACGAAGAGTGAACTCCATATGCGGCGCGAACTCGAAGCGTAACGACGCGGAGCAAGGATTTAACGTTAACGTGACCTGGTGTCACGTTAACGAAGTGCAGTTCAGAGACTACTGCAACAGCTGAATAAGAGTGGCGCTGCCAACGGAAAAGCCGATTTTCTTTCTTCCTTTTTTTTTAGGAAATCCGGCGCAGTTAGCGTGGTGGCACCCGCAAGCGACTGGATGACGTTTGAAGGGAGGGAGCGGGGCGGGGAGGGGAGGGGGACACGCCTGCACACGTGCCCGTGGCGGCACCTGCCTGCTCGCCTCGCGCACACGCACACGCACAAACGAGCGCTTGCTTCCTCCTCGCAGTCGCCGGGGCTTCGTATGCACCCAAATATTGGGTGGGCACTCCCAAATAATGACAGGAAATCTGCCACTGTCATTAATTGAAGCAAAAAGTTTAAAATAACGGCATAGTGCCAGTTCTAGCATATGGGGCTGAAATATGGAGGGTAACAGTGCAACAAAGAACAAGTTGAGGACCACATGGCGTGCGGTGGAACGCAAAATGATAGGAGTAACACTAATAGATCGGAGGATAGCAGAATGGGCCAGGAAACAGACGGGCGTTGCAGATACCCTAGTGCACATCAAGCGAAAGAAACGGACCTGGGCTGGCCACGTAATGCTAGGACAGACAACCCATGGACAGTAAGAGCAGCAGAATGGTTACCAAGGGATGGGAAACCCAGTTGAGGAAGGCAGAGAGTTAGATGGAGCCAGGAAATTAAGAAGTTCGCAGGGATAAAATGGAATCAGCTCGCACAGGATAGGAGATCTTTGGGAGAGGCTTTCGTCCTGCAGTGGACATAAATCGGCTGAAAATGATGATGATGATGCATGATTCTTGCTCAAAACATGGTGCTGCGTCTGAAATTTCACTTATTTCCATTATATGGTGGTATCAAGATAGACTGCCGGTCCTTGTGTCTTCTTTGTTTTGTTGTCGTTTAGTGTGCGCATTTAGATCAAGAATGAATTCAGAGTAACTAGCCCGCCTTTCCGTTTTCTACTGTGTTGTGATCTTTTTTTCTTAAAGGTGCCCTTCAACACTCTTCAATGCCCCATTTCTTACTCATGGGTTGCATAGACTGAAGTGCGGACGGGTTAGTGCAGCAAGAATGGCAGCAATAGCGGCAAGCAGTCCGAAGTTATTCAGACTAGAAAATTCAAAATACAAGAAAAAAATGCCTACCCTCAACTCGATTTTTGTGGGATCACATGACTCCATTTCACTCGCCCTGTGACGTTTCAGAGAGCCCCAATGAAATGAGCTGAAAGCTTAGAATAACAGAGAGCTGAGCTAGTTGGTAAGTATTCATTCTAAAAAGACAGGGCGTGCAAACACGGACACAAGAAAGAGTAGTTTGTGGCGTTTGTGGTGTCCCGACTTTTTTCTTGTGTCCGTGTTTGCACGCCATTTCTTTTTAGAATGAGCTGAAAGCTCCTACGTAGGGGAAGCTTGCACATCATTGTTGTTTGTCCTTTCCAACATATTGTTGACGTTGTTGCCATGGTAACAAATGTGGTGTCTCACACCTGACTTGGCAGAACTCGAGCAGGCACTACTGCTTTGAAGCGAGGCTGGCAAGAGTTTGTCTGCTGTTCCTTACAACGACATTCCATGTCATTCCTTCCTCTCATTCTGAGAAGGGAATTTGCGGAGCGGCAAGGGCGGTGAAACATAGTCGCCCGTACGCGGGTTATTTGGTGAGCAGCCAACGAACTACAAGGTCATTCAACGAAGAGGATTACTTGCACCGCTTCAACAACAATCAAGAGCCTACCACATATGTGGAAAGAGGCAGCTCATATACGTACGGACACAAAAAGAGGGAAGAAGGAGAAGCGTTTCGTATGGACATCTGACCGGCGCAGGCAAAAAAACCAGAGGCAATATGGCAGCCAGCGCCTGTGTCCTGCTTTTTGGTTGTAGTGATATTTTTTTGTTGTAGTAAAAAAAAAACATTTATTGCCTATATAACGTTTCTGGGCAAGTGGGTGGGGTCCTCAGTCCAGGGTTCCACTGGCCATCGGGAGCAGAGCCAGCTGGCTCTCCCGATCCTTGCTAGCAAGCCAGCTCTCCCACTGCCTTTATCAGGATTGTGACCCCAAAATGGGAGAATTTACGTTTGGGGGCCGCGATTGGCATTTCCACGTAATGTGGGCGAGAGTTGGCCATTCTCCACACCACGGACAGCTGTGCGCGTACATTGTGGGGTGTATGTGGTGTTGTCTTTGTAAGTGAGGGTAAGTGTTAGTTTGCACTCAACGCCAATCTCGTGCCTGTTCTCCGGTAAGATCCAGATGGGGATAACTGTATTTTTGCCGTTCTCCTCTTTGATTTTCGAGGATGTCGCGTGGAGTTGTTGGGGGTTCCTCGAGCGTTGCGACCGGTGCTCGGATGCTTAATTCGCGAGCAAGCCGGTCGGCCCTTCGTTGCCCCCAAGTCCCGCATGTGCAGGGCACCAAAGGATTGCATGTGAATTGAGGAGTTGTTCACCTAGGATTCTTATTGCCGTCCTTGGTATTGCCCCAGCCTGAAACATACGGCAAGTCGATTGAGAGTCGGTAATCACAAGGGCCCAATCTCCCTTTTGTTCTGCACATCTGATCGCCATAGCAACCGCCGCCGTTTCGGCCGTACTGACTGTTCTAGTTTTTATAGAAGCCGCCACGGTTGTAGCTCCGCTTGTTGCAACAATGGTGTAACGGTTGCCGTGCAGTTTGCAGGCGTCAGTGTAAAAGACTGTTGGGTTATCCCCATAATGCTTCTGTAGTGTTCGAGCCCTGGCTTGACGTCTGCCTGGGTGATACTTCACGCTCATATTCTTGGGGATGGGGGATGCCATGATTTGGGCCCTGATGGTATTCCGTAATAAGTATGTTTCCTCGCCGGCATGCTGAGGTCTTAAAGGGTAGCCAACCTGCTTGAGCAAAGCTCTGCCTTGTTCTGTAGAATTTAATCTTTCCCTTTGCGATATTAGCACAGCGGACGTGACAGCGTCTATTTGGAGTTCATTGAAAATGCACAGAAAGTAAAATTTGGCAGATCCCACGCATTGTGGTAATCGGTTTCATGCGAAGCAGTCAGCGAGTACTTTTATGCTGTATGGCTTTGAGCCAAGTGTTACGAGGTGGATCGACGTGTTTTTGGAAATGCAGGACTTGTGTGCACATATTGGGCTTACCAGGCACTCTGCACTCACGTGACTGCACTCACGTTTAAATGGTAACTTATAGCCTGACATAACATCAGCACTGATGTTAGAGCACAGACGTCAGTATTATCGAAACGATGTGCACTCTATGGTGCAATCATGTGAATATCATACGTAACTTTCGTTAATGTTTTCCTCCAGGGTTTAGCAATGCTTCATTATAGCTTGCTGAATCATAGGAATACAAATGGAATGTTTATTAAACTGCTATAAAAGCATAGCCAATACTGGAACCACAGATGTTAATCTGATATGACACCTGTATCGTAGGAGTACATATGTAGTGTTTATTGCTTTCTTGTAAAATTAGATAGACAGCACCACAACCACAACTGACGTTGCACCGACATTATGCCTGCATAGGCTGTTTTTCCATTTATAGACCTGGTGTGGCTCTGTGGTAGAATACCTGATTGCCAGGCAGAATGCTTGGGCTCGATTCTTGCTGGGATCCTAATTTTTATTCTTTTTCTTCTTCGGATCAGCGCTGCCAATGTCACTTTTTCTTAACGCTCTCGCATTTAAATTACCAGTGTCTGTTCTCGCCGTTCCTGGGTAGATATAAGCTGTCAATCACCTGCGGCTCATACCCGTACACCGCGGCCCATGGTAAACGGGTATGTGCCACACGTGTCTGGAAAAAAGGGTTTGACGACGTACACGACAGGGTTTTGGCGTTATTCATGTCATGACACGACAGTCATATTCGTCAAATCCTCTTACCCTCTCATGCCAATTTTGGTCTACACCAAGTTTAGGAGGCAATCATGAGAGCACGCAGACGTAGGCGGCTAGATGGATGGACGGACGGATGGAAACAAACGCTCAAAGTGTCAAAGGTTCGCTAAACATTTAAAAAACGAAATCAACTTTGATGCCACGCCACGATCACTTCTATTGTTACATTTATCCAATCATAGGTTGGCGCGCTGATGTGGTCAGCAGCAGTGTAGCGACTTTAATACGTGATTAAAATACTGAATAATTTGATATCGGTGCTGAGACCCACGCTAAAATTATCCCCAGCCATCAGTCTACGCAACCCGCAAGTAAAAAATGTGGGGTTGCATAGTGTTGGAGGGCCCCTTTAATCCTCGTCAAATTGGTACTGTTTTTGTCAAAGATGAATTTCCACCAACTCTCCCAGGTTTCTCTTCTGGTCTAGGCAGTGGGCTTACAGTAAATGCGCAGTTCTGAAAATGGAAGCATCAGTTAAGCTAGAAAGACACAGCTGTCATGTCATTTCCGAGAAGAATAGAATTTCACAATAAGTGCTTCTGATAATAGAGGCTGACGTGTGTAATGTGTGACTGTTAAGGAAGCACAGCATGATTATGTTTTTCATGTTGCAGTATGCAAAGAGAACGGGCATGTGAGCCATGCAGTCTCAAGTGCCCCACTGCACAAAACAAGACACCGCAGCTGCTATGCACACGTTGTCTTTGCCTGTTTCATCCAGTGTGCGTTGGGATGACAAGTCACCATCCAGCTGCTGCCAAGGGGCGCTTCATCTGCAAGGTACTCCTGTTATCCCACTAGTGCTCCAAAGACTATCTGTGGACATAAGCCCTGTTTGCCAATATGTCCCATTTGCTTACTGATTTCATGCCAACAGAGTGCTCGCTTGTAGAGCTCTCAGAGGTACCATTTTTTATGGTTGCTAGCTGACATGCTGTTGTGAACCACCGTTATGCTAAGTTGTGGGATTCCTGCTACACGCAGGTGTTACCTAAGCACTCTCTACCTAGCGAGGCCTAGATAACTCCCACGTGCTCCCGCATCCACCCGCTTCCAGCAACCGCACCTGGCTGCACCGAAGTGAGCGAGGAAACAACACGATGACGCAGAATGGACCTCTTTCGTAAATATGTTTATTCCTAGTCAGGAGTAGGACGCTCGTTGAGTGCGACGATTCCAGGCAACTGACTGGATCTTCACACGAAGACACCTCGATGAGTTGTGGCAACTCAGGCCTTTGTGGTCGTTGATGATGAGCTGGGCAATGGTGCTACGAGTCTAGCATCTGCCTTGGTAGCCAACGATTCTTGAATGTCAGTGCTGCGACCCAACAAGCTTGCGAGGCCATGCAGCCGACAAGGGAGGTAGCCGCGACCATGAGCGTCAGCAGGATTTTGTCTTGGGGGGTGCAAGCCTGTGTTGCATCGCAGCTGGGAGAGGGGGAGAGTGCTGGTGTAGCTTGGGTGGGGGCAAGTGCTGGTGTGGCTTGAGGGGGGCAGGTGCCCCTTTTGCACCCCCCTGCCGACGCCCTTGCCGCAACACACTAAGTGAACTGAAGCCTAGCTGTCTCTGCCATTCATCTAAAGAGAGCTTCCTCGCCAGCGCATCTCACTGTGCCTTGCGCATCTTGCGTTTCCATTGCAAAGCTCTAAGTAAAATCCGTGTGTGCCACTTGAAGTGCATGAATCGGTGACCTCTGTCAACTGGTTTGACGTGGGAAAAAGAATGAAGGACATGCATTCACATGCGCGCCTGGAGAGGAGGGCATCTGCCCTTCTCTGGCTAGTGTGCGACGATGCCACCGGGAGAGTGTAGCCACTTTACATTCTCCACAGCCTGTACCTCACAGGTCAGAATGCTTCAGTGTCTTGCTCAAGATTGCATTTTCACGTGGTAGTTCATTCATCATTAGATGGAAATAAGGCCCACAAAAGACCTAGTTTTAAATATAGTCATCAGTAATTTCTCAAAATCCTCCACTGGTGTTTTATCAAGGTGGTAACATAATTAATGTTCTTTATTAGAATAACTATCGATATCAGTACAATTGACTCCCACTGATATGAAGTCAACATTGACTGTGAAAGGTTCGAACTAAACAGAGTTAGGATCAAGCAGACTGTACGAGAAACTGTCAAAATGCATACAGGTCCTTGAAACCATTGAAAACTGTTCAACTGAAAAGTATGTTTTGGATGCCCTTGAAAGTTCTGTGGTTGTTTTCTTTCCTTGAATACCCTTAAATTTGACATGCTGTCTAACATTGACTACGTGACTTGCTCTATACGGTAGATAAGCATTCATCGTTTTCATGTTCACGTTTCATTCAGGAGTAGCACGGGGAGTTATTCCTTAACTGTCCGTCCAATGGGCTTGTCCATTTTGGCGGAGCGCATTCAGTTACGAGCCATGACATATCGCGCTCTTGACCAGGTCAATGCACTGCACCCGCATAGCATACTCCCAGCATTAGAAGAAAGTGGATGAAATGTACTGTCACAGAACATTTAAACAAACATCACAGGAATGTCCTTGCGTATGAACATGTCCCAGATTCTAGCGAACGGTGCAGAGAATGCGTATCAAGCTGCACAGGTGCATTAAACGGGCAGCCGCATTAAACCTAATTCAAAGGCTAACACGATCACAGAATCAAGATTAATGCACAGTCCAATGACATTGTGGAAGAAGAACCTGAAATTGGGCATGCTGCTCGCTGAGCTCCATCCAATCAGCGGCGGCCAAAAGTGACAGTCCATTAAATGGACACACTGAGAATATCTCCCCTGGTGTGCCATTTTGCTTATGCAATGGTTGCGCTTGTTCCCTGGGTGTTTCTTTCAAATATTGAGGCTGGGCTGCATGCATTGGTGTATCAGCTACAGGTCGATTCCACGAAAGATCAAAAAACGGTGTATACTTGATGTTTCCGATTTTCCTGATAATTTTGTATGTTGTGCACATATGACTGCACAGCACGAAATCGCAGTTCGTTCTCAAATAAAAATTTTTTTCAACACAGGAAAATTTGACAAGTGTGGCCGGTTGACGACGACCATTTTATGAAAAGTGCGTTTTCGTAAATTTGGAACCATGCCGGCAGCTACTGAAGCTATATATTACAAATATCTTTCTTTTTAGCGGAAGTAGAAGTAAAGAGGAAATAGCTTTTATCATTTCATGGAATTCTGAGCAGTATTTAAAAAAATTCACGAAAAACGCTGCCTTTTTGAAAATCAGTCAAATTTGGGACGCTAGGTTACTTCTGTGAACATCTTAGCTTGTTCATATTTGCAGTATGAATAGGCCTTTATGTGAATAATGAACCTCTGCTTTTTTATTTCTCTAATAATTTTCAAAGTAGTAAATTTTTATGCTCGAAACACCAAAAAGACAAAAGTGCTCCTCGATTAAAAAATCTGTAATAAAAAAACCCCAATCTCAATTTTGTTCAAAGTCCCCCAAAATGTTCTGAAAGGACTGCAGAATGATATGAAAAAACATGTTGCATCATTTTTATTAGAACAAAAGCAGAAATTGTCAAACATTGTGTTTCCAGAGCGTGGTGGCTACTGCGTAAAGGACATCTCTAGGAAAAAGAAAATACAGTAACACGTCTTTTTTCTTCTCTGAGCTTCGCTAAACAACAGTAATGATCTATTGTCGGAAAGTTGGAACTGTTTTGTAAAGAAAAAGACCGTTCCAATTAAATGCATTTGCGTGGTTTGCGACTTCACGCCAGTGTTAGAGATCCCTCAGTCCACAGTAGGCACTTTCAGTTGTAGCCTCCTTTTTTTTCATCTACTTCAGTTGAGTGTAATTCATATCTGGCATGCGTCTCTTAAGATGTGCTGTGCCAGAATTGAGAGGTTGGTATAAAAGGCACGGTCTCTTCATGAATGGAAATGAATTTCTGGAGAGCGGTCGCCAAGAGGTTTGCTTTTTGTTGGCCCAAATGTGTACGTTGTCAAACTTTATGTGATCAATGCAGAGTTTAAAAAGAATCGATTACGTGAAGATTGGTGGCAGCAGTTCTGACCACGGATAAAACACGTTTTGTTTGCATTGCATCTGCTTTGTTTTGCATCTCCTTGTATCTCTTGAAGCAGTGCTGGCAGATCTGGTCTCCCTCTTGAATTGAGCACGCATCCTACTTAATGACCCTCCGCAAAAGAGATTGGATCCGATATCTTCTACACAACGAAAATTCCGCTGCAGCGGAATTTTCTTTTTGTGCACCATGAGGTAGTCCGCACAAAAGACTCGGTCGTGGCTATAACGCCTACCCATAGCCACCTTCAGAGCGTAGGACAGTGATCGCACCAAAGTGAAGCACAATTTGGATGCTTAACTTCTATCTCAGGTGGTGTTTCGCTGACTGGTACAGCCGTGCTCGTTGCTGTCGTCTGCTCAGGCAGGCGTCCATCGCGCCGCCCTTTCAACCTGTCCACCTAACGCATGCTACTCCGTTTACACGAAGGCGTGTAGCGCGGGCCACTCGATCCACCACACGATCCGCACGGCGCGGATCCAGAGACCAGCCAGGAGAGAGACGAGCGGTGAAAAATGTATCGTGTAACCAACGCAATCGACACCCCAGCATTTTCTCTTGCAGAGCGACAAAGCCTGGCAAACAATGTTTGGCTGCTGTGCTTAGGTTGCACTGCGGTACTCGCCGTTCACCACTGTCGCCATTTGCGATTTCTCACATTCTTACAATGCATGATCGACTCAGCTACACAAATTTCGCGTTTAGCTTCGTTGCTTTTATATTAGGGAATTTACTGAAAATTATCCAGAGGAATGAAAATGTCCGTGCTGCCCATCGATGAGGAATATAAGTAGTGTCACAAATTCATTTAATTGGGACGACCTTCTTCTTTACAAAACAGTTCCCACTTTCCGACAATAGATCATTACTGTTGTTTAGCGAAGCTCAGAGAAGAAAAAAGACGTGTTACTGTATTTTCTTGCTACTAGAGATGTCCTTCACGTAGTAGCCACCACGCTCTGGAAACACAATGTTTGACATTTTCTGCTTTTGTTCTAATAAGAATGATGCGACATGTTTTTTCATTATATCATTCTGAGTCCTTTGAGAACATTTTGGGGGAATTTGAACAAAATTGAGATTGGGTTTCTTTTTATTATGGATTTTTTAATCGAGGAGCACGTTTGTCTTTTTGGTGTTTCGAGCATAAAAATTTACTACTTTGAAAATTATTAGAGAAATACAAATGCAGAGGTTCATTATTCACATAAAGGCCTATTCATACTGCAAATATGAACAAGCTAAGATGTTCATAGCGTCCCAAGTTTGACTGATTTTCAAAAACGCAGCGTTTTTCGTGAATTTTTAAAAATACATAATTTGCTCAGAATTCCATGAAATGATAAAGAGCTATTTCCTCTTTACTTCTACTTCCGCTAAGAAGGAAGATATATGTAATAAATAGCTTCAGTAGCTGCCAGCATGGTTCCAAATTTACGAAAACGCACTCTTCGTAAAATGGTCGTCGTCAACCGGCGACACTTGTGGAATTTTCCTGTGTTGAAAAAAATTTTTATTTGAAAACAAACTGCGATTTCGTGCTGTGCAGTCATATGTGCACAACATGCAAAATTATCAGGAAAATCAGAAGGCAACATCAAGTATACACCTTTTTTTGATCTTTCGTGGAATCGACCTACAGTTAACCTGGATAAGCTGGTTAAACCTGAAATTGACAACATCCCAAAAATTTTCGTAATATGGAGGTTTTCGTTATGTACAGATTCAGCATGAAAATTCGAAAAGAAATGCGCAAATTGAACAAAAGGGGAACTGAGAGTAGACCTCACCCAAGACATTTATTTAGCAGCAAAAAAGTGTGTCATTTTGCTGAGTGTTGCTTGTTTGTAAGGGACAGGAACACGGAACGTTTCTAGTACATAAAGGAACACAGCACTGCTCTTCTGTCATCGTCTAGCGAGCCTGTGACATGGCGCAAAACGTCATTGACATCCAGCACTATCATAGCGGAAAGCAAGGTGAGTGATGAGTCGACCTCCGAGGACTCGTCATCATCACCGTGATCTCTGGCACTTTCCGCGAGCGTGCATCATTTGACATCTCTTTGGTAGTGACGGCACATACCTTCGCATGCAAGAAATCTCAAAGCTGCACGTCATGTGTGGCTGCTCCATTCATATGCAGTGAAACCCAAGCTGCCCAAGCTTCAGCGCGATCAGGTGGGCCTGGAGGCTCCTCCTCTCCCCTTTCGGTTTGCCTCTGTGGACATGTCTAAGCTGGTAGGGGCACTTCATGCTGTTAATAAAGCAACTCTCAAGGGGCTGGATGAGCGATGTGGAGTATGCAGGCTATGCGGGCAAATACTGAAGTTTAAGTTTCCTTGTCAAAGCATTTACCCTTGGAATGGTTCCCCAAAGTGACTGGAAGCATAAACACAGGAGTCGGCACAGCGTTGAAGGACATCTCTTGCCGATCTTCAAACCGTACGCACATCCCTTTTTTTTTCTCGTCCCCCCCAGTTCTTTATTTTTAGTAGCCTCTTTTCCGCACATCCGTGCGTTTCTTCTTTTTTCACTTCATCAGCGCCTTGCGTGCAGCCCTTCTCAGGGCTTCCAAAATAAAAAGAAATGTAGTCCTCTGTCTGTTTCTTTTGTTTTCTCCTGTTTTTTTTTTTCCGGCCATAAGCGGCCTAACCTTCGTCAGTCACGGCCGACGCTCACTCAGAGGACCTTCCTCACGGTTCTTGTCCTGGCACGAGCACCGGCAGCACCACACCAAGGGCACCCAAAAAGAGTCGCCCCAACGCGGCTCGCAAGTCATCGGGACCAATCCAAACTTGCGCGCGCAAACTGAGGGCCGCCGCCGCGAGCCGCCTTCGCAAAAGCCCTGCTGCTAGAACCCCAAACTCACGGCCACGCATACAAGCGCCACGGAAAAGGCCTGCAACCAACAAGCGCCGCCATTTCCCCGATTCTTCGGCCTCGCTTCATTTTGAAGCGCCCAAGCAACCGGACGGAGACTCCTCGTCCTCGCCCACATCGTCTGCTTCTTGGGAGCACACCATGCCACCCTCCTCCCCATCCCTATCCCCGCGCCGTCAGACGCGGGAAACCGGTACCTGCACGTACAAGCCCGGCCGCCAACTCCTCACACAGCAGGCGTCGTCTGCTACAGTCTGCTCCAGTAGGCGAGCGGCACGCGGGCACTCTGCCCGAGGTCTGTTCCCGCCATCGCGGGAACAGACCTCGGGCCTCTCCTGGCTGTCACATCCATCTGTGGCATTCGTGTGCATCTTAAACAAGCGGCCACCAACACCCGTAGTGGCGTCACTCACGCCGCGGACACCCCCAGCACACTCAAACCCAATAACACGCCGCAGAGCCCAAACCCCGCGGTGCAACACCAGCGAGTGACGGTCACAACCAAACGCATGCGGTTCCGAGTCTCCCAGCCACCCAGGCAGAGCAGACTATCCTCTTCCGACCGGTCGGGAAAAAAATCTCATTTCCTGGCCGTGTCGAGAGACTCGATCGCCGTGTACCTTTCCGGATTTACGGCAACTAAAGCCGTGCGAGTTAATCACCACCGCAACGGCATCGCCGTCGACACGGTGGCATCCTGTGACGTGTCGGCACTCATGCCGACACCCCTGTGAAGGCAAAACTTCTGAACAACAACACCTGTTGGCACGGTGTACAGTGTTGACCCTGACATTCCCATGGACGATATTACCACTAACATTGTTTCGCCAGTGAAAGTCGTTTCGTGCGTCCATCGTGGCAACACCGTGCTCATCACGTTCGCGGGCACTGACGTCCCCGCTGAAGTACACCTTTTCAAGCAGCAGCGGCCGGTTCGGGCACGCCTACCACGTCCCCTTCAGTGTGCGTGCTGCGGTCAATACGGGCACGCCACTGTGACCTGCCCGCGCGCTGGGCGCTGCCTGCGCTGCGGCAGGAACCACACCGAGGGCCCATGCACTGCGGAACGCCCACGATGTGTCAACTGCCAGGGCATGCACGCTACGAACGAGCCACGCTGTCCCTCCTGGCAGCTACAACTAAGGTCCCTATATTTTTAAAGGTAGGATGGATGGATGGATGGATGTATACGGCTGTGCCCTTTAGATCGGGCGGCGGCTCACGCCACCTAGCCATAAAGTTCAGTACTATCATGATGTATTGAAGGATTGCATTTCACTCGTGCCTTGATTGTATCCACCAATCGGTTAGCCTCCTCCTGGTTATTTCTACTCGTTTAAAGTCTATTTTGCCTTCACTGTCCCTAAACCCCAATGCTTTGAAAAAATCCGCGCCATTATCTTGGACTGTAGGGTGAAGCCCTTTACACAACATTATCAAATGTTCAGCCGTTTCCTCCTCCTCTTCACACGCACTACATAACGTGTCTGTGCCTTCGTATTTGGCTCGGTACGTCTTGGTTCGCAGTACTCCTGTCCTGGCCTCAAACAGCAGAGAACTACCCCGAGAATTATCGTAGATCTTTTCTTTTGCAATTTCCTGCTTGAAAGTTCGGTAGGTCTCCAGTCATGATTTCGTAAGCATCCCCATTTTCCACATGTCCCTCTCTGTTTCCTTCACCTTCTTAACCGATGTTTCCTTTTGGCTTGGTATTCTGCTGTTGTCTAAATACTTGCTTGACAATTTTCGAGTTCGCTTCCTCCATTTAGTATCAACATTCTTCATGTACAAGTAGCTGAAAACTTTCCTAGCCCAACGCTCCTCTCCCATTTTTCTCAATCGCTCCTCAAATTCTGTCTTGCCGCTAGCTTCCCTGCCCTCGAACGATGTCCATCCCATGTCACCCCCTGATTTGGGGTATTCCCGTGTGCTCCCAAAGCAAGCCTACCTATGCCACGTTGTTTAATTCCCAATCTTGCTTGAACCTCTGATCTCATGCACCAGACCGCATTGCCGAACATCAAACTTGGGACCATTACCCCTTTCCAAATCCCTCTCACAACGTCATACCTATTGTAGTTCCGCAATGCCCTATTTTTCATTACAGCTGCATTCCTGTTGCCCTTAGTCATTACATATCTTTCGTGCTCCCTTAGGTACTCAGCCCCGTTGTTTATCCATACGCCCAGATATTTGTATTTATCCATTATCTCCAGCGTGACTTCCTGTATCTTATGCTCACTGCCTTCATTATCATTAAAAATCACGATTGCCGATTTTTCCCAACTGAACTTCAAATTTAACCTATCTCCTTCATTACCGCAGATGTCTATCAATCCCTGCAGATCTTCCTTGTTGTCGGCCATTAATACTATATCATCTGCATACATCAACGCCGGTAATGACTGTTCAACGTGTTTTCCTTGCTTGGCAAAAGAGAGGCTGAAGCCGAGTCTACTCCCCTCTAATTTAGCTTCTAATCCTTGTAGATACAGCATAAATAACAGAGGTGACAAGGGACACCCCTATCGAAGCCTGCGTTGTATCTCTATAGGTTCGGATACCTGTTTTTCCCATTTTATAACTACCCTGTTACTTTTATAGATGTCCTTTAAAAGATTAGTTATTCCACCTTCCACATCTAGTGTGTCCAATATTCCCCACAAGTATTCTTGAATCACGCTATCGTAAGCTCCCTTGATATCTAGAAATGCCAGCCACAGGGGCCTGTGTTCTTTTTCCGCTATTTCAATACACTGCGTCAATGAGCACAGATTATCCTCCAACCTCCTTCGTTTATGGAACCCATTTTGTAGTTCCCCCAGCACCCCCTCATTCTCCACCTATGTCTGTAGTCTTTCCTTTACGATCTGCATCACCAGCCTGTAAACTACTGATGTCACTGTTATAGGGCGGTAGTTGTTTATATCAGCTTTGTCCCCCTTTCCTTTATAGATCATGCTCATCCGGCTTAGTTTCCACCCATGGGGGGCTTCACCATCCATTATTGCTTTGCTCGCTGCTTCTCTTAATGTTTGCTTAGAGTTTGGACCTAATTTCTTTATTAGCATAATTGGGATGCTGTCAGGGCCTGTTGATGTGCTATTAGGAACCCTCTTCTCTGCCCTTTCCCACTCTCGTCCCAGTGGAGCCACTGCGCTAATTGGTCTATCCTCATCCGTTAGGGTGCATGCATCGCTTCCTTGTTTAAATTTTTCTGTCATCATTGTTCTTATAAGTTCCATTGCCTCATCCCCTTCTAGCCTAACCCCTTGAACTGTAGTTATAAACCTCTGTTCCATGCTTGTCTTATTACTCAGAGAATTCAGATGGTTCCAAAACTTTGCAGCTGCTTTTCTATCCTTTTTGTTTAGTTCTGCCATCCCTTGGGCCCCCTTTCTTCTAATCTTTTCATTGATCAGATTGGAAGCTTCCCTTCTGCAGCTCAAAAAGTTACCCCATTTTCTTTCGACATCATCTTCCGGTTCACCCCTCTGTTTAGCATGCCTGTGTTCTCTGGAGGCTTCCTGACGTCTTACTATGGCTCTCTTAACTTCCTCATCCCACCAGCTCTTGGGTTTGTGTCTCCTTTTCCCGGTTGATTTGACTCGTACCTTAGCAAGCTCCAACTCAAACAGTCTAGTTAGATTTGTGTACGTCCACACTGTTTTAGTATCCTCGGTGATTACTTTCTCAATCTCTGTAGTTGCTATTTCTATTTGCCTTTCTGAATAAATATTACCCTGTGGTTGCTCATATTGCCTCCTTCCTATTTTCATTTCTCTTCCAAAACTCAGCTTCATACGTTTGTGATCACTACCCAAGCTTCTGGAACCATATTCATCTATGTTCATCACCCTTAGCCTATCATACATCCTATGTGACATCAGTGCGTAATCTATCGTCGGCTGCAGCCTTCCCACCTCCCATGTTATCTGCCCTTCGCACTTCTCGGTACTGTTGCAAATGATTAAACCACGCCTTTCACACATATCCATCAGCATTCTGCCTGTTGGGTCCATCCATATGTTCTATGTGCGCATTCATATCTCCTAGTGTAATTGTCTCGCACTCTTCTCCTAGTTCATCAATGTCCTTTTCTATGCACTGCACCATTCTTGGTTTTCCTCTCTGGCTTTTGTTCCTGTCCACAAGTATACAAAACCCAGGAATGTCATCTGCCCTGCCACTTTCCCTTTTAGCCATAAATGTTCCCTGCACTCCTGCTTGACCCTTTGCCAGTCTGTACTTTTATGAATAAGTGCCCCGATACCACCCCCCTTTCTGCTGCCTTCTGTTCTATTGCAATATTCCCATGCGTAGTCCGGATTGCTAGGTGGTTGTTCCATGTCGCTAAGATGTGTTTCTACAAACCCATATACCATCAACTTCTCCTCCCTTAGCTGCTCTTCTATCTCTCCCCACTTCAACCTATTCCTGCCACCCTGCATGTTAATATACCCTACGTCTGAATTTGCTCGGCCCTCGTGCCTACGTCAATTTCTTCTCCCCCGGACTCTACGGGTCTTGGATATTGGCGTCACTTTGAAATCGTATCTGTCTACACTGGTGGCCTCAGGGCACTGGGTCCCCCTAAAAAAGCTGTGGCTTGACGACCCATCCTATTACCTACCCTCCTGCCCGTGGCACCACTGTAATGAATGCCATCTTGTGCAAAAGGGCGGAAGCCGGGCTCGTACACGTCTTTGTTTACCTCCATTGTGCTGTAGCCGAGCTGCCGGCTCATACCTCTGATGACACAGTTAGCCTCTATCACCCTCCTTTCCATACCGCCAGATTGCCCCCAGACTTCTGGGATGGTGCATATGGTCACATGCACACCCTCAGAAGCTTCTCGAAGCTTACGCACCCCATCCTCTAACTGTCTCTGAAGGTTCTGGCTCTTTCCCTTCAGGACATCGTTGAGACCAGCATGAATGATGACGAGGTTTTCACCCTCCATGCTGTCCCCTACCAATTCCTGTGCTTTGGCCAGTGCATCTGTCATGCACTTTCCTGACTGGGCCTCCACTTTTACCCTCCTGTCTGACTGTCGTAAGGACTCCCTGCTTGACTCTGGCTACATTGGAGTCCCCCACCACTAGGACCCTTCTACGGTCCAGTCGTTCGCTTCCGGCTTGCGATTGCTGTGATCCTGTTCTCCCCTGCTGATCCCCCGTTCGCTGAGCGTCCCCGACTCGCGATAACGAGCCCGCTGCCGGTGCTCCTTGCTTTGCCCCGCCGGAAGCCTGTCGCACCACATCGCTGTAGCTTTTTCTCCTGCTGTCGCCTGTTCCTACATGTGCCACTGCAGCCCATAGGTCCCCTTTCATGCCTAGTGTTTCTGCCTGGGATTCCGTGGTGCCCTTGCATTTCGCCTCACACTGCTCGGGACTGGAGTCAAGCGCCATTACTCGCTCTTCGAGCTCGGCCCGCCTTTCCCGTTCCTTCCTTAGGTCGGCCTCCATTTGTTCTACTAGGCTGGCGGTAGCCTCCCCACGCTCACGTGCCTCTCCGAGCTGCGCTTGGAGCTCAGTTCTCTTTTCTCGCTCCACCTTCAGCTCCCCCTTTAGCTCCTCAATGCAAGCTTCCATGCGCTGCACGGCCGCCTTCACTTTCTCGCACAGCTTGCACTCGAAGCTCGCCTCCTCAGCGTCGGCTAGACTTGTGAAGGCCGTCTCATTTAGGTAGCACCAGCACGTGCATTCCCCGCACTGCACGAGATCACTGGCGCCCGTGGTTTTTACAGCGAAAGCTGTTATGAGATCATTTCACCGGCCGTTTTTGGTGCCGTAGTTGTCCACCGCCGCCGCCGCCGCCGCCGGTGTCCGTAACCAGTATCGCTCGAAATAAGAAAAAAAACTAAATAAGAAAAAAATTCCAGGATGGAACGAGGTTCGAACCTGGGCCCTCTGCGTGGGAGCCCAGTATTCAACCTCTGAGCCATGCCGGTGCTTGAAACTACTTTGCAAAAAGGTCCTATACAGGCATGTCGGGAAGGAACCACATTAGCATATGCAATATAGCGTGGTAAAAGAGTAGAATAAGCACCAAGCGTCGCACAACGCGAATTCTGTAACCAGGCGTCACACAATGCGAATTGCGCAACGAGTAGGTTGTTGAATGCTTCCAACCCATTACAAAGAGCTCTTCCATAATTCTTCATCGTCATCACGCACAGCATCAACAAAGTGCGCATAATGCCTTACACGCGTTTAGCAGGTACCACGGCTGTCTGTAGAATGACGAAAAATGGCACAGTGCCTACTGCCCTACTTCTCAAAAATTACAATGATTTATAGCGTAGTGGGTTCCTCGCAAGTGCACTTCTGTTGGTTGCCAAGGAAGCCCATAAGGCTCCCATGATCCATTTCCTCAGGGTCTCAATGAAGTCAATTCTCTCTCTCTTTCGCTCTACGTTTCTCTAGTTAAAGTGTGTTATAAAGCGTGGTGGGACAGTTAAATAACGACCGGGCGTCACACAATATGCATTACGTAACTAGTGGGTCGTTTAAAGCTTCCAACCCATTACAAAGGGCGCAACCATAATTATTCATCGTCATCAACCGCCGCATCAACCAACTGCACATAATCGCTTATATATGGTACCTCGCTTCTCCGCAGAACGACGAATAATGTCGTGCTGGGTGCTTCCCAACTTCCGAAAAATTACGCTTTGTTGTGTAGTGGGTACGTTTCTAATGTACTTGTATTAGTAGCCACAGGAGAGTTTATAACAGGCTTTAGAAATGCCGCTCTTCCAGCTTTCGCTGTGACTGTGCTGCGCTTTCCGCGCAGGCCTGGCGTTTTTTTCCAGTCCGCTTAACCATCGCCCGCCCGACCATCGAACAGAACACATGAAGTTCAGTCTAAAACCATTGATATAACTAAACAGGCGCTAGGCTTACAACTGCCGCCTACCCCGTTCACGTGGTAACGTGGTCAACGTTACTGCAACGTTGCCCGTGGTGCACGGTACTCGACCAAAGGTGCACTAAACCGCAAATAATAGTTCTTACATCGTTTATCCCTACACCCCAACAACACAACGAGCAATATATAAAACAAAAGGAAAAAAGGAAGAGAGAAAAAAAAAAAGAAAACTTGTCGCTTTGTACGCTGCTCCTGCACCGTCCAACCTCCGCCTGGAAAAGCTGGATGGATGGATGGATGCTATGAGCGTCGCCTTTATAACTGGGCGGTGACATGTCTGCCACCAGGCTCGAAGAAAAAAAAAGAAAAAAAAAACTTCCTTGTTTCAAGTCAGCTTAATACCTTATCTACACTGATCAAATCTATGTTATTATACCAAAAAAAAAAGTTAAATTCTCGGTCCATCTCTCTGCCTCTTAAGGCAGAATGACCTTATTTTTCCCCATTATTTATTTTGGTACTTTATCTCTACTTTTCTGCCACCAATACGCTAACCGTCTCTTACTTATTTCTATCGCGGACGTGTTCAGCTTTCCATTGTTGTCCCTAAAACCCAAGGCTTCCTGTAGACTCGTGCCCACACGTATACCTGGGTGAATATCGCCACATTCAATCAGTACATGTTCCATCGTTTCCTTAATTCCCCCGCCGCATGTACATTGTTCTTCTTCGTTACTGAATCTCGCTTTATAACTACGCGTTCTATGGCAGCCCGACCTTGCTTCAAACAGCAAAACGCTTCCCCTTGAATTATCATAAAACTTTTCCCTCCTTATTTCGTTCTTTCCCTTTCGGTAGTTACTCAGAGCCGGCTTCTTTTCCATCGCTGCCATCCAATAAGTCCTCTCCGCCTCTCTGACCTTCCGCTTAATGCTCCTTGATGCCATATCGCCCGCACTGCTAGCCGTATATTTACTGGTGAGCCTCCTAGTTCTTTTTCTCCACTGCGTGTCAACGCTTTTTCTATACAAATACCTGAAAACCTTCTCTGCCCATCTACTCTCCTTCATATTCATTAGCCTTTCTTCGAACCTTATTTTGCTCTGAGCTTCCCTCGCCTCAAAACCTGCCCATCCCATATCGCCCTTTACAGCCTCATTTGTCGTCTTCCCGTGAGCACCCAACGCGAGGCGTCCCACAGTCCTTTGATTTATATCCATTCCCGATTGCACCTCTGCCCTCATGCACACCACTGAGTTCCCAAATGTAAGCCCCGGGACCATCACACCCTTCCACAGCCCTCGAAGCACCTCGTACCTATTGTATCCCCATAAAGCTCTGTGCTTCATAATTGCAGCATTCCTCTTTCCCTTTGCTACCGATGCTTTCTGTTGTACCTCCATATATCCGTCCCCCTCATTTACCCATACTTCGAGGTACTTGTACTCGCTTACCCTCGGTATTTTTTGGCCCTGTATTATGACCGCATGGTCTTCGTGATCATTGAATACCATCAATCCACATATTGTCGCACTAAATCCTAGTCCTAGAGCCTCCCATTTCCTTCCGCATATATCTGCCAGTCGCTGTATATGACTAGTCGCTGCCAGTGACTGTCCGCAAATAAGACAATATCATCAGCATAAAATAGACCTGGAAGCTTCTGCTCAACCATCGTGCCGACCTGTTTGTGTGACAAATTAAATCCAATGTTGCTACCTTCTAGCGCTTTTTCCATCCTCACCATGTACAGCATGAATAACAGCGGGGACAAAGGACATCCCTGTCTCAGCCCCTTGCTAATTTCAACGCTGCCCTTGCTACTTATTCCTTCCCATTCTATACAAACTGTATTTTCTCGGTATATCTCCCTCAAAAGCTGTATACAGTCGTCCCCTATGCCCACTTCTTTCAATATATCCCCAAAATTTCCTAATTAACGTTGTCATACGCCCCGGTGATATCTAGATAAGCTTTGTATAAGGGCCTGTTTTCTATTTTCGATATTTCTATACACTGGGTAAGAACAAACAGATTATCGTCTAACCGCCCGTCGATTCGAAATCCATTCTGAAGTTCTCCCAAAATATCATTTTGTTCTACCCACGCTTCTATTTTTAATTTTACTGCCTGCATCGCCAACCTGTATAGCACCAATGTAATGGTTAGCGGTCTATACGAGCGAATGTTATCCTTTTCTCCCCTGCCTTTATAGATTAAGTTCATTTTACTTTTTCGCCAACTGTCTGGTATTTCCCTCTCCTGTAAGCACTTTTCTACGGCTTTCAGCAGTGCTTCTTTAGTGTTATGTCCTAGTTCGTTAATGAGGCTGACGGGAACCCCATCTAAGCCCGGAGTAGTGCGCTTAGGAATTTTTCCTTCGGCCTTCTTCCAATTGAAATTCTCTAGTACTACATCTTCGTCGGTTGCACTCCTTTGCGTACTTTTACTCACCAGGGGAATCCCCTGGGCGACCTTTTTAAATGAATCGGCTGTTATCTTTCGGATGTAACCTAGCGCTTCATACCCTTCCAATTGATTTCCTCCTTCATCTACCAAACGTTGTTGCATTGTGACAGACTTCCTATCCAGCGCTTTTAGGTGGCTCCAAAATATCCTAGGCGCGGCCTTCTTCTTTTCGCGAATCTCTGTCATCCAGCGTTCACTTTCACCTTTAATTTTTGCCTCGACTAATTTCTGCACTATGGATTTTTGCTCTAAATATATTTCCCATATTTGGTTGACTTCGTCCTGTGGCCGCTTCTCCTTTTTTGCCTGTCTGTGCTCCCGTGATGCCTCACGTCACTTCTCAATCGCCTCCCGGATTTCTTTGTTCCACCAACTTTTTGGCTTTCTCTTTCCTTTCCAACGAATAGTTTTCTTCTCTTTTTCCATTTATTTCGTGATTACATGTAGCAGCTCACTATACTTCCAGTCTTTGCCTGGTAGTTCGTCTACTTTTTCCTCGACTCTTGCGGCTATATTTGTTATTTGTTTGTCATAACTTTGATTCTATGTTCTTATTTTCAGTTTTATATCCCATTTGTAATATTATGCGTTTATGATCACTACCCAAGCTGTTAATGCCTTCCTCGTCTATTCTCATCTCTCTCAGTTTGTCATATACATACACTACACGCGCGCCCTCTCGAGGGGTCCAACGAGCAGCGATAGCAGACAACGCGCCGTGCGCTCCCGTGCATATTGCGGGCGCTTGAAACCGAACTCGGTGCGCGCTTGAACCGTTAAATTAATAATATTTGTGGCCTAAGATGCTCATCAGTGATACATGCGCAGATGGCCGGGAGATAGCCGGAGACTAGATAGCAAAAATAAGACATAGCGCTACGAGAGCCCAAAACAAAACTGCCTCTTTATTTTCCCGCGTCCCCATCTTTCACCCTCAGGCGTGACGCCACAACACACAAAGCAACAGAGCCACGCGAGGGCACTGCATGTTAGCCATTACATTGTGACAATCCTCCCCTCTTAAGAAGAATAACTACGGGGAGTACCTAAGCACTGGTTTCCTCGACCTGTTGCTGCATCGCAACACTGGTGTGCAAGGCGCAGCCACGGAAGAGTCACTCCCCACGTGAACACCACTGTTGCTTGAAGTAATGTCAGTGTTTATGGCACAGCCCCTCTCAGGCGAACTTGTAGACGACTCGACAGCCTATTGCTCCGGCATGTCCGGAACAGTTGATTCAAGGAGAGGAGGCTGTTCCCATTGCGGTATGCCCGCAGCACTAGCATGGTGAAGTGCATCCGTTTCAGATGTACCCGGTGGCCCTGTCTGGGTAAGACGCAAGTGGTCACCGTGTCGGTGCCATGTAGACCTATCGTCGAGAATGACGCGGGCCGACGGCGGGGTGACGTCGACAACACTGGCCCGCACCCATGGTGCTCCCTGTCGAAAGTTTCGCGCATACACGCTGTCTCCTGGTTGCAATGACGGAGCTGGCCGGGATCCTCTGTCGGCATACAACTTCTGCTTAAGTTGCCTTACAAGTACCGACGTCTGCAGGCTTGGCCGCAAGACATCCAACGGTGTCTTGAAGGCTCTCCCTGTGAGGAGTTCGCACGGTGGCCGACCCGTTACTTCGTGAGGTGTAGTCCTGTAGTGGAATAAGAACCGGGACAGTTGTGTTTGCAAGTTGCCCGACCCAGATTTCTTGAGTTTGTTTTTGACAGTCTGTACTGCTCGCTCTGCGGCACCGTTGGACGCAGGGTGATACGGCGGTACCAGCATGCGACGTATTCCATTTCGAGTCAAGAAGTCCAGGTACTGTGCACTGGTAAAAGCAGGACCATTGTCCGAAACTATGATGTCAGGGAGGCCGTGCTGGGCGAATGCCATTCTCAAGGCGGAAATGGTAGCGTCTGCTGATGTGGAAGACACAGGGAAGACTTCTATCCATTTCGAGAAGGCGTCCACTATAACCAAGAAGGTATGCCCTAGAAATGGTCCCCCGAAATCAATGTGAAGCTTAGACCAGGGTCGCTGTGGAAAAGGCCAGGGTGTCTGCTGCACTGGCCGGGCAGCTCTATGTTCAGCCTGGCACGTAGCGCAGCTCTTCACACTGTTTGCGATGTCATTGTCAATGCCTGGCCACCAGACATGGCTCCTGGCGATCATCTTGCTCTTCTCAATACCCGGGTGGCTGGCATGGAGCACACCAAGTACCTGGGCCAGCAATTTTTTCGGAATCACGACTCTTGATCCCCATAGTAGACAGCCTTCATGGAGACTGAGTTCCGCACTTCTGGCACTGAAGGGTTTCCACTCTGGTCCCACTGGGAGGCTTTCTCCTTTCAACACAGATAGGACAACATGGCTCAATACCGGATCGTCTCTTGTGGCTCGTGCTACAACAGCTGGTGAGAGGAGTTGTGGATATGCCTCCTCCAGCATGGAGATCTCAGCAGGGCGAGGAAATGCAGTGCAATCTCAGCAGGGCGAGGAAATGCAGGTATCTTGGATACTTAGCCCTAAAGTGTCCTGTTTCGATCCGTCAGTATACTGTACACCTTTTTTGTCTGAAAATATGCATTTCGTTAGGTTACGAAAATCAAAAACATAGCAGATAATGCGCCATCAGGAGACGGCAACTAAATCCTGAGTTTGCGCGTGCACCTTTTGCGACAGCTTCCATCGACAAAAAAGCTGTCCGTTGGGCGCTAGCGTGTTTTATAGATTGCGCTTTAGGGCTGAGATTGTTCCGCCTGACAATTTCACTCATGAACGACGGGGTTTCGCAGCCACAAATTAGAGGTATATTTTGAAGCCTTCAGCCGCATATGACATAACAATTCCTTTATTGAACTGTGTGGTCATTTTTCGCACGCTTAGCCCGACGCCCTATCTTCGTGATCACTGGCAGCGATGAGCGCAGATGATAACTTACATTGACACGCGCTGCAAATAGCTCTTAAGATCGTCTGTATTACAGGTTTGAAGTAGTAGACTGTGAAAGCGGCGTCAGTAGTGGTGCTTCATCAGTAATGGTGCCTCATTTTCCTCGACTCAACTGCGCTCATGTAAGGTCAACTTGCCCCAACATGAAAACGGCAAGCTGGGCTAAGTTTAATTAGGATTTGCTTAACTGAACTTACTTATGCTCGGCCTTATTACGAGATACTATGCTCAACTAGGTTTAATCAGTTTCGGCTACACTTACTTTGGCTTAACTAGGCAAGCTTAACATGGCTTAAAGCGACAAAGACGAGCTTGGTTGAGAAACTTAATCATGCATGCTTGGCTTCACTGGGTTCTACGTTGCTTAGTTAGGCTCATTGACTGGTGTAAAAAGCGACGCGCGCAGGGCGCTTGAGCCGGCCCCGCCGCAGCCGCTTCGTAAAACAACGGCGCAGATTAGATGGAGCAACGAAAGCGACACCCAGTTGACGTTTTGTCTACGAGCGCCATAACCACGTCAGACAGAGCGACATGAGAGGCCATCTGATATGTAGGGACGCGCATGCGCACCGCTGCTTCAGTGGTGCTCTCGACAGCAGGCGCAGCGTCGATAGATGGCGCGTCGATGCATTCTGCCACGCGATCCCGTGGTCCTTATACTTTTGCACGCGCCTGTACATGTACAACGATACGAGAAACAGCGCGACACACGGGACAGTGAAAGAGACGGACCAAGCGCTGACTTACAACCAAGGTTTTATTCCGTACATGGGGGTATATATAGCACACGCACCGTGAAAGGAAGGAGAGGAGAACAGTGACGTGGAACTTTGTTCTCAAATTCTATGAAAGCTTCTGAAAAAAATAAAACCATCATCCAGTAGACAGATAGGCAATTTCCCTGGTGAGGAGCGCTAACGAAGGCACGCTCACGCACATATCACCTTTTTTGTCAATGCAAAATGCCTCATAAATCTCACGTGCTCGTTGATCCCTGTATCGCCGAAGTATCTTACATTGATCAAACATTGCATGACAGCCGCATACGGAGCTGTGTGCAGCTAGGTGGCTGCCCACATAACCCCGCATTAGATTGTGATGTTCCCTGAGGCGGTCATTAACACACCGACCAGTTTGGCCGATGTAGCAGCGACCGCATGAGAGGGGGATTTTGTATACCGCGTTATGACAGCATTCAACAAACTTTTTGGCGTGTTTCTTATCACACACGCGAGGCCCTCTGTCTTCTCTGTTCACCTTATTGCACATACCAGAGAACTTATTTTTGCTGTTCTCCTCTCCTTCCTTTCACGGTGCGTGTGCTATATATACCCCCATGTACGGAATAAAACCTTGGTTGTAAGTCAGCGCTTGGTCCGTCTCTTTCACTGTCCCGTGTGTCGCGCTGTTTCTCGTATCGTTGAACATGTACCAACCGGCCCAAATACGCACCTTATTGCTGTACATGTAGTGAAGCTGTCGCACCCTTGAACGTACCCATACTTTCTTCAAACACTTCAGTATAATCTTGCACTACGTGTTTCACATCAGCAAGTGCATGAATGTTCACTTCAACGTCGGAGACGCCGATGCCCAATTCTTGCATCCAGTTGCGTCCGAGCATGAGTGGGTGATTCGTTTCCGGCCAGAAAAATTGGTAGGTGAGCCTCCTTGCCATGAAACTTTACATGGACATCAGCTTTGCCTTGTACCTTCTTTAAATCCCTGGAATAGCTTCGCAGAAACCCTTTCCTCCAGACACATGTGGCACGTACCCGTTCACCACAAGCCGCGGTGTACAGGTATGCGCCACAGGTGATTGACAGTTTATATCTACCCAGGAACAGCGAGAACACACATTCGTAATTTTACCTGCGAGAGCGTTAAGAGAAACCGACATCGGCAGCCTTGAGCCGACGAATGGAAGAATAAAAACTAAGATCCCAGTAGGAATCGAACCCAAACATTCTGCGTAGCAGTCTGGTATTCTACCACAGATCTACGCCAGGTTTATAAACTGGTTTGAACAACAGCCTATGCAGGTGTAATGTCGGTGCAACATCAATTGTGGTTGCGATGCTCGCTATCTAATTTTACAAGAAAGCAATAAACACTACATATGTACTCCTACGATGCAGGCGTCATATCAGATTAACATCTGTGGTTCCAGCGTTGGCTCCGCTTTTATAGCAGACTAGTAAACATTACATTTTATTCCTATGATTCAGCAAGCTATATTGAAACATTGCTCGACCCCGGAGGAATACATCAATGAAAGTTACATATGACATTCACATGATTGTACCATAAAGTGCGCTTAGTTTTGATAACACTGATTATGTGCTCTAATGCGAGGGCTGGCGTTACGTCGCACCATAAGTTACCCTTTAACCGCTAGAGTTATCGACGTGCCTGGTAAGCCCACGATGTGCATACAGCTACTACAGTTACAAAAACATGTCGATCCACCTCGTGGCTCAAAGCCATAAAATACAGCATAGAAGTACTCGCTGACTGCCTCGCATGAAACCGATTCCCACAATGCGTGGGATCTGCCGAATTTTATTCCTCACTGCCAATCTACCTCTGAAAAAACGCCTGGATAGTGAGTGACCTCGCTCGCAGCGTCCGAAATCAGCATGCGGTGCTCGCCGATCTAGGGACCTTGTCGCTAGTAAACCGGAGTGGGGCACGCGCGACCGCTCACCTCTCATGCTTTAGAGGCCTGTTTTAACATTTTTTTTTTTTTCGCTTCGTATGCACCATATCTTAACCACGATCGTGTCTGAAGTGTTCGTTGTAAAAGTACGTGGCTTTAAAAAATGTTCGCGACATGTGGACACAATTTCAATGGGTAGCATAGGAAAATCGTAAGCGCACCGAAATATGGTCTTTATATAACTGATAGATAAGTGGGTTCGACTGTACCAGGCGCACAGGAGGTGCCAACACAGCTGCAACAGCAGCTGCGGCAGATGCGTGGGGGGGGGGGGGGGGGGTGACTGCAGCGGGGCTTGTTGGTGGTGCTGCTGTAGCATGACGTCGTACAGGGTCTATTTAAAACCGAGATGTGCACATGATAATGCTGCTTGAAGGAATTTGTTTTCTAGTGCTACCCCAACACAAGAGTGTGACCTGTGTGAAGACACAAATGCGTTCATAAACATCGTTCATAAATTAGATCGCCATCGTTTCGATGTTAGATGGGCATAAATGCGTACGTGTACATACGTTCGTCACTGCTCACATTGACTAGTCGCATGCGGCTCGATAAAACGGACCGCCTCCGTTCCAACTTGGAACGCGTACAAGATTGCACCACTGACCTCATTGTTCCAAGCCTCACGTCTGTGGCTGGGATCCCCCCATCTGGTTTTCTGCGCTTAGTCCGCCCTTTTCCCGATGCCCCAGCGCATGCGCCTTTCCTCTAGCAAAAAAAGTCGCAAAGCATCTTTTCATCTCAGAGGTTTTTCTTTTGGCGATACCACTTGTCCCGGCCCCTACCGAAACTGTACCAAAACGAACACCTACCAGAACGGCAGAGGGCAGCGCAGGAAAATTAAGGAGGCGGGTTGGCATTGAGACATCGTTGTGGGCTGCATCATTTGTCTGCCACTTCTGCTGTTGCTCCAGATCAGAAGTCCTCAGTGGCGTCTCTATAGAAAAAAAAATTAGTTTCCTGTAGACAAGCAGAGCATCTGATTGCCCCTTTTATAAAAAGTTGCTGGTTTCTGCCCGTGCTTGCATCACTGGTGATGTAAACTCGATGCCAGGCAGAATGGAATAAAAACACAACAGAATAATTTCACGTTACAGGGCCCCTGCTGAGCGGTGGTCTCCTTGGCACTGCTGCCGTTCAAAATGATAAACAGGTGGCTTGCACCACAGAGAACCTACCATGTGTTGTGGTGGGGTGCAGAAGCAGGGCATTTGTTAAACAAATTTTTAATATAGATGCTGCTGTGTTCAAAGAAAATTTCACCTTACTTCTTTGTTTGCCAGTGTGCTGCCGGCAGTGACAGCCCTCAAAAGTGGTGGAGGGAGGGGGGGGGGGGGATGTTGGAGTGCGGGCTCAGCCCCCCTACTCTAGACAGTGGTGGGGCCAGCACTCGCCTTCCTCGTGTAAGTACGCCTATGGCAGCATGTCTCTCAGCGTACACAAAAAGGACGAAGAATAAACACATGGGTACAGCTACCTGTACCCATGTTTTAGGGGCGAAGCTCCTCTTAGTCTTACCATAGTCCCTCTATACTTCTGGTCACGAAAGTGCCGCCTCAGTTTAATATAGAGCTAGCGGCGGCCACTAGGGGCGCCACAGTAAAAGAAAGGCCACCCAGTGAAACGGCCGCCATGGGGGATGCTTGTATTTTTTCCTCTCTAGTACGTCGCGGCCGAAAGCCCCGCTCCATTTAGACAATATTTACATTTTATTTTGTCGTAGCAGTTATAAGAATTAAACTTGGAATTTCTCAGAATGTTTTCTTACCGAAGACAGGGCGCATACAAAAATTAAACAATCTCAAAATTTAGCTGGCGGCTCAGTGTGCCAGCAGACTATGCGCATATACCTTTTGTTACTGCAAAATTTGTCTTTAATTGGCCCAACAGGCCTCAAATAATAAGAAAAAGACTTCACGTTGCTGTGATGCGCTGTACAGAGAATGAGACATCGGCGGCGTTAGAATTAAATGTATGGCAACCTGAACTCAAGGTCATGAACTGTCATTTCCCGAACTTCCGATTGCACGTGCGTCGTTCCAGCAGTGGTTACGGACTAACAATAAAGTTGTTTACAACAATAAAATTGTTTCCATCCATTACGGACTAATTTTACGCGACAGAAAATGTTCTAGGACGTGAGCTTGCATTTGCCCGTAATCTGTTTTGAACAGATACATCGGCAGATCGTAGCCGTCAATGAAACGTTTGCTTGATGGGAACTCTTGTTTCCAGGCCTCGAAAGCTTTGCTAGTTTTCGTGCGTATCAGTCCAATCGTGAGACACAGTTTTCTAACGCGATTATTGTTGTTAATATCCCTGTTGAAAACCGCATAGATTAATATGTCCCCCTGACTTGGCATTGCGCTTCTTAATCACAAGCAGGGTGACGAGGATTGACGTATGTTTACATTCAGTGCCGCACTTCCTTGGCGAATCAGGTTAATAGGATTGTAATCGCGATCTTTCTTTGAAGGAAATGAAGCCGTGCAAATGCTTATGAGATATAGCAGATAATTTGCGCCTTCACTCCGCACTGGGGTAGCATAGAGCTCAAAGGACATCTTAAAGAAGTATTAGCACAAAAATCTTGCATTTTGTTTTTGTTTCTTTGTTTTTTCTTTTTTTTTTGCTTCTGGTTGTTACAATAAGTAGCTAATGGACCGTTTATCACGTCTGGAAACCCCTTTGCACACCATGGCTCTTGAGGTTGTTTCAGTGGTTTAAATGGCGTTGAAACTGTCCGTGGTCGCGACTTCCGATTCGTAAAATAGGCTGGCAGGCCGTGGAACACAACGAGAAATGGTGTTAGGCCTGAGGCGCGGCTTGTCTCTTGGCAACGTTGCGGCGTCGCCGTTTATCGTGAAATCGTCCACACGGATGATGTCCGATGAATCAAAGTGCCTCGCAAACACGCACATGCCTTTAATCGATGCTGAAGTTGTCCGTTTCTTGCTGCGTTATGGCTCACTTTTAGTTCTCGAACTGCCCATGAACACTTGGCATGCAAAATGGCGGTACCTTTCCAGTAGTGGCCTTGTAGCCGAGACGGCACCACGGTACACAGCACCTAAATGGCATCGTCACGCGAACGTGCCGCTTAAAGTGCACAATACCTGAACTTGGCCCTTATTCAAAAAGCAGTCACAGATACAGAGTACACGTGCAAACTTTCAGCTCGCGCCGGCCGCAACTGCGGTCTCTGCGGTATCAACGTGTAGTAGCGTGGCCTCTAAGCGACGGTGGCGCTGCGGCGCGGCAGTTTTCCGCGCCATATCAAGCTCCCCCATAGCGTGACGGCAAACTTTCGTGACCAGAAAAAGTATTGAAGGACTGTGGTCTTACCTTGCCACGCGTCTGGCGTAAGGCGTAACCGGCAGTATACTACGACCCATGACCGGTCCTTTGCAAACTGCCCACTACTTCGTCTTTGCAAACATCCCACTACGATCCATCACCGATCCATTACTTCACCGACCATAAAGCCGTTATAATGAAGGGGGAACGGAAGCCACCTTTGCAAACTGCCCACTACTTCGTCTTTGCAAACATCCCACTGCGACCCATCACCGATCCATCACTTCACCGACCATAAAGCCATTATAATGAAGGGGGAACGGAAGCCACGTCTAGCTACCACTTACGATTAATAAAATTTCTTGTATAAATATATACAGTGTTTGTCACGTCTTTGATGATGTACTAGGCTATCGCTTTGATTACTGCTGGGCGAAACCACTGAAGATTTCACAGTGTAACCATGATTGCTTCAGGAGCTTCACCCAAGCTCTTCATAATTCACCCGTGGATATGCTGTGATTTTTTTTTTCTTCATCCTTTTTGTTAGTGCTGACCGTGTCATGAATGCAAAGCAACTAGCCCAGGTCACTATCCTTATGCACGTGTCATCTTGTGTCAATGCTCTCAGCGTCTCAGCAGCTTATGAAATGTGTCTCCAATTTTTGTTTTGTTCCTTTCTTTTTTTTACACAGGCTTGCACTAAGAAGCCTTACAAAGCTGCAAGAATGTTGGCAAGCACGAAACAGATCTCAGAATCGGAAAAGACCGCTGCAAGTTGCAAGAGCACGAATTCTAGGCCTGAAATTACGTGGGTGCAAGTTTTGAAAGAAAATGCCACGAAAGCAACGCCTCACAAGTCTTTTGCTTCCACAACAGCAGCAGTGCACACACAGTGTCCCAGTTCTTCAACCACATCAACAGTGACTTGCACAGTACCTGCGTCCTTGTCAGGCTCGCCAGTGGGGATCACAAGTTTATCGAGTTGTGCCAACAGAATGCCTGCATTGAGTTCAAACAGCACCATCTCTGTGCCTGTATTTCACGTGGTGTCAAGTAGCCCAAGACCCTCAACTAGCGGCACGCTCTCCAGACACGTGGCTCAGCGTCCTCGCCTGCCACTCCTGCTGCCGGCTCCTCCACCAATGACTAGTGGCAACATGAGGGAGATGCCTGCACTGAGAGTTCAGTCCAAGGGTCCCCAGAACCTTACAGTGGTTCCAAGTGTCTACTACACAATCCAAGTGACTCAGAAGCCTGGCAGCATGAACGGCACAGAGCTGAAATCTCTGGTCAGTCAGCTGGTTCAGAAGCACCCAGAAGAGCTGCAGAAAATGGGCAGTGGGCAAACTATTCTGCTTCAGACGCCTCCACTGTCGGTGCAGGCAGCAAAGACTGTGCAACAAGTTGGCTCCCAGGTGACAGCCAGGGAGCCAGTCTCAAGCTTGCCGGTCACACCTAATATTCAAGCAACAAAACTGCCAGTCATTCCCACACAGCCTTTGATTGCAACAGGGGCAGTTATGCCAGAGCCAGTTCCCTCAAATTTTGTACAAGCAGTCCTCGACGATGGTGACCAAACGCCTCCAGCTCGGTGCAGTGTGGCAGTGAAGAGCTTGCTTTGCACTCAGCCAAACATCGTGAACCTCACAGACATGGCAGCCGGGGCCCTACAGAAGTCGGCAATTTCACTGCAGCACACCACATGTGCTGGCACAACGATGGTGCCATCTTCTCAACAGGAATCCCCTGTTGGAGTTGTGATGCCGACACAAGGGCCACAGAGAACTATGCACAATATTTCTAGCGTCCCCCTTGTGAGTTTTGCAAGTGGACAGTGTCCAGTAACTTCAGACATACCCGAAACCGGTTGTCGAAAAGAGATTATGCCAAAATTGGAACCAGCAGAACAGCAATTGCCCCTTGATGAAGATAGAGTGAAACACACTATGGTGAGTTCTAATTTGCCAAATGAACTTCTGGTGTACTGACGCATTGTCTGCCTGGCAATGTGTTTTCTAAAGCAAGTCACTTTTTTTATTTTAAAAAATGTAGCAAGTCTTACATTTCTCAGTGATGGAAAGAAGATGACTCTTAAGGGCTCGTTTTCTTTGTTAGACACAATATTAATGAGAACTAACAGACAATAACGCCAAGGAAAGTATAGGGAGTGTTATCTGTAGCATTTAGAATACAAATGTGAAGAAAGTAAAGTGGACGAAAAGATAACTTGCCGCCGGCAGGGACCGAACCTGCGACCTTCGAATAACGCGTCCGATGCTCTACCACTGAGCTACGGCGGCGGTCATCCTCCCGTCCACTTTATGGGGTATATATGTGCATTTAAACCTTGGAGTGTTAGTCAGCGCCATTCGCAGCCATGGCGGCGAGTGTGGAACACTCTTTTTCTGCCCTTCTGGTGTCACATAGCACGTGATCTTTTTACGAGCTGGCAGCTGACCAATAATCCCTCGCATACTACCTGAAGGCATCAAGTCTGCCAGAACGAGACCCTTGCTATGAATGAAGGAAAGAAGATGACTCTTAAGGGCTTGTTTTCTTTGTTAGACACAATATTAATGAGAACTAACAGACAATAACGCCAAGGAAAGCGTCCGATGCTCGGAGCATCGGACGCGTTATTCAAAGGTCGCAGGTTCGGTCCCTGCCGGCGGCAAGTTATCTTGCCTTCAGTGATTCAGTGAGTCAGTGATTATGCCATTTGTGCGCAGCTAGCCACCAAGCAAGGCTTCCTCTATGTTTCCATCGTGTCAGAGCAGTGTAGTGAGAAAGCGCGGTGCAAGGAGTGTGAGCATGCGCCCTTTCCCTAGCCGTAAAGTCATGAGATGCCTCTTGATCTCGGTGTCTTTCGTTCAGGCGATACCGCTTGTCCTGGTAGTCGGCGCTCCACCAAGACGGCTGAGGGCAGCACAGAAAAACGAAAATGCGGACTGCATGGCCAAAACTGTCACCGCAGGGCCAAGCTGCATTTTGGTAGTGCAAAGGACCAATCAGCAAAGTTGGTGCTACGTAATGTTGCCCATAGGCAAGATTACGTCAGTGTGTGTTTCGTTCATGCAGTGACATAACAGTGCAGCAAGGCGAATATCACAATGCAGCGTGTGAGTATCACAGCGCAGTGACGAATACCACAGCTCAGCGCTGTGATATCCACACAATGGGACCATCTTGTTCCTGTGCATGAATTAGCGAGCTTGTTGGGGAGGTGTAAAAAAAAGTCGGAGCCTGTTTACTGGCTCATTAAAGACCATAGTGTCTATACGCACTTAACAAGAGCAAAAGAGTTCAGGACACTGAATGCTCAAGTGGAAAGGTATCTTGCAATTCCATACGCCACATTCATGTCAGTGCATTATAAGCAATCATTGAATAAACATGAATTTGGTATTCTGGCTCATATTGCTCACGATAGTACAGCCTTACAGTATCGGCACGCGGTAATGTGCACGCTGCTGAACTGTTGCATCCGATATACATGTGCTCAGTAATGCCTAGGCTGACTGTGTTAGTCCTTTCACATCTCATGCATAGAGGTGCATGCAGACGCATTTGGATATGTGTAGTATTTTCAAAGTAAGAATGGTCAAGAAGTGGCAACGTGTTCTTTTCGTTTGATGCTCTCACGAAGCCAATGAGCAGCAGGCAACTGAACAGCCAGCATGCTTGACGTACACACTTTTCCGATAGTGCTCTGTTTGCCCGCAGAGCATTCTGGAATTTCTTGAAAAAGGTTGATTGGAAAGAAGGTAATCGAGATTATCTTCTAACCTGCCATTGCCCATCTTTCTGGGGCTTCTTTAAGAACAAAGGGTAAAAAAAAATTTTAGAAATCACTTTTTTTTTTGCAAGTTGGAAAGGGTGTCCCTTTGTGTATATTTTCCACATTTGAGCTTTCCTTAAGTATTTTTATGGCTGAAAACCAGTTTTTCCGAAAGGAAGTAGTCAGTGAACATGCACCCTAGGATAAGCCCCTTGTATACGCTTCATGCTTACGGTCGATTTTTCTTAAAAAAGGCTTTGTGTACGAAAGCCAAAATGCTCGTTTATAGTCAGCTGTGCATAGGATATTATCGGGTAACTTCTAAGGCAATCCGAAGATGCTGCGCACCTTTTTATTCATGCTTTTTCTTTGGAGCGCATCTGTTCGAGCACGTTCAGCTCCTAGCTTCATGTTACACCTTGTGTCTGTCGTGCCTGTTGATGAGTTGAGATGCTGAGGGTAAAGAAGGCAAGTGTAAATTTCGTGGCAAACAATACAGTTCTCCTGTAAATGCGAATAAATGCCAGCGACGTACAGAGGGGCTGAACGCTGAACCAGTAAGCTCTTCTTCATTGAACCTCTCAGCCTTTTCAGCGTCCTTCGAGGCGAATTGCATGTAGGCTGGCAACAGGTATGCACTAATGGACATGAACATTATTTGAGATGCAAACTGTGCTGTGCAAGTGCTGAGCTTGTGGGAATTGCGTTGCAGAGTCTTTGCTGTCTTCGTTTAGGCTTCAGAGTCTTAAGGATTGCAACATTGCATGTTGTTCTTTTGTTTAATGATGGCAGTATGGCACAAGCCAGAATTCCGAAATAATTAAGATTGAGACCTGGCCAAAGTACAGTCAATTTGCAGGAAAAAGTTGACCAGTGTCAACGATACATTGCGGATAGAGCTGCACGACAGTTCACAAGAGAAGCAAGGCAAGCAAGACAAGAGGCTCCAAAGTGAAAAATTGACTTTGGCAATGATTGCCAAGCTTTTCACTAAATAAAATAGTTGAACGGTGTTTGTGGCAAAGTATGTTTGCTTTTCAGCTGTTTTCCAACTTTAAAATCTATTATCTCAAAGCCATGTTTTTTTATTACTTAGGTACCATTATTTCCTATGTATTCTAAGATATGCTATTGATTATTTTTTCTTGTATTCTGCTAAGTGCATACAACTACTGTACCAGAATTGAAGTTATGCAAATTTACTCAAAATTTAGGTCCTAGTGGTCAAAGTTCACCAAAGTTCAAATATTAGTCATATTTAAATAAATCTGCTTCAGTTAAAAGAACGTAAAATTTGGAAGAAAACGAGGTATGCATTATGTGGGTATCCCTTTTAACCATTGGGAAAACTGTACCTCAAAATGGCCATAAATGCATGGGACGTATAGGGCTTACCCAGTGGTGCGGACTACCCTTCTCAAAAGCCCATTCGATTGTGGCTGGTACTCGGGCATGTGCATTCGTTATATTATACTGCTTCACAAATGTTGTGAATGCATCGCTTGTGAACTGTGTGCCGTTATTGGGTGCGATGGTGCGGGAAATACAAAAGTGGCAAAATATATTCCGCAATCAGCTGATTGCAGTGCAGCTGCCTTCTCACTTTACTCCCGAGAACGGCTTCCATCCAATTGCTGTTTTAAAAACGCCGACCAAGGCGTAAAATTGTTTTTAAAAGATGTTTCGGCTCCCACATGGGAGTCTTGTTCACAATGACAGCAAACGGTGTAGTACCCTCTTCTTAAGTACGTGTTATCACGTCTTGCAGGCATCGTGCATACGCGGGAGGAGGGGGGGGGGCAGTGTTTCGATATATCTGTTTAGTGCTTTCACTGGCAATGATGCAGGCGTCATCCCAGTTCATATCGTGTCTAGTGGACACCACATGCTCTGCAAGAGCATTAGAAGCAACTTTCTTGTTCTTGACATCATTAATATGCTCCTGGAGGCTTCTTTTGAACCCTTTTGATGCCCTGTTTGAGCGAGCCCATTGACAGTCTGCGTCACTCAAGCACTTCTTAGCAATATGCCCTTGCTTACCACAGCACCTTGCCCTTGACTAACCACAAGCATTGCTGCTGTGCATTCTGCTGCCACACCGCCTCGTTGAAGTCACCTGTCATGCATCAACCTTAGGAATGGCTGTTACTTCTCTGAAGTTATTTTCTCGGCCCCTTTTTCTGCCACTTTAGCTGCCAGCGCCATGGTTTCCGCTTCCTCCAGTGTTAAGTTTTTCTTAGTCTGTGATTGCTTTTGCAGTACACTTGGCCGTACACCACACACGGTCTCAAAGCATTCAGTTCAGCATTGTCCCAAAATTGCAGCTGTGGGCGATGCATCGTGTTTGCAGAATAAATTCATGAACTGGCTCACCTTCCTTTTGGGAGAGGTGTAAGAACCGAAGCTTTCCACAGTTTTGTGTCGCTTTGGATTGAAGTAGTCATCCGATGTTTTTACTGCTTCATTGTAGGTGAGCGCATTGGAGACTCTTCCGGCGAATACTTGAACGGTACGTGTGTGGAGCGCCGCGATAAGCAGCGCCCTCCTCTTGGTCTAGCTGCTGATAATCGTTGCTTCAATGTAAGCTTCAACCTTGACAATAGTACCTTTCATCTCTTTGATCCAGTTGCTGTTGATGCACCATGGAGGCAATTGTTGCAGCAGCCATTGTTCAGTCTTGTTCCGCTCGCTCTTCCTTGGTTGCAAGGGTTTCTTCCGCTTTGTAGCCACTGCTACATCGCAGCGTCATGCCAGGCATACACTGCAGTACCCGGACAGTACGTGCAAAATGTAGGCTTCAGAACAATCTTTTATTCTCGTAGAAGCAAGGCGTTTATAGCCACGAAGGAAGAAGGGGCGTGCACACTCATACTGCTTGGTGCCCACCCACGTGCGACTAGCTGTGTCGCAAAATAAGAAGCCGCAATCAACAGCCAGGTAGGGTTCCACTGCTACAGTAAAATACTTAAAAAATTGGAAACCTCAGGAGCATCACCAAATGTACTGTACAAGACAATTCATCAAGGTTGGATATTTTCAACTTAAATTTTTTCTCTATTGGTTTGAACACAATGTAGTAAAGAAGTGTTACACAGGATGCAACTCTGAACCCTAGAAAAAGCGTTGGTGGGGTCTTGAATGTCTTTGTGTACCCTTGAATTTTTGTCTCTGAATCCTGTACAAACCCTGGATGACATTTTGTGGTTCACCTTGGAGTTGGTCTTGACAAAATGGCAGCGTGTTGGCATGCAGGTATGCTTCATCACGTACACAAACACAGCATCTCACTGGTACAAAGGACCCATGCACGAAAATTATGACAATGATCATCAAACATGGCACAGTATCACTGAACTTGGCGCACATTCATAGAGATCATGTACTGGTCATCAAGCAGTTCGAAGAATACCATGTCTAAAGCATGTTTGGTTTTGGAATGTTTGACAAGAATACAGCTTATTTACTTTGCATTTGCATTTAATGTCGTGCAATTCTTTGTCGGCACATGATACAATATACTATATCCACTGCAGATATCCAGATAAACAATTTCTTTCTGTTCTATGGAACTGCATAATGTTTCACGTGACGTGCACTTTAGAAGGCATGTCCTCTAAAGTGGAGACCAAAGCACAACAGCGATCTTTAATACAGATTTTCAAAACAGCTGACCAAACCTGAAATGCTACCACTCTTTAACACAGCAACTGATATACGTATAGTTCATGCAAGCAGAAGGAATATGAGTTCACTGAGGTGGGATAATAATTATTCCCTGCCAGGACTGTCAGAGAGACTCACACAGGAGGAAAAGAGAGCGTTTTAACAAGGCAGTCCTTAAATAGTCAGTTGTGTGCTAAAAATAAGGTACGAGATGTCTACATCATTGAGGCTTTTGAAAGAAGGCTCACCTCAGAAGTGTCAGGAACCAGTCGCTTGATCACTCTAAGGAAATGTTGCTGTTGCAGTAAGTTAGACACCCATTGTACGCTTAATGTAGCTGCTAAGCAAGCAGCTTGTATGTGCCAAAATTTAATGCGTTAACTCTGCAAGTGATTAAGGTGGGCATTTGTCAGTGAGCTGGGAAAAGATAATGATCATCATGAGCTGGCTCTCTTCATCTTTTTCTTAATCGTCGTCTCCTGCTTCACTCCCAGAACACCTGCGCCGATTTCTCCTGCGTGGGATACATTAAATCTTTATGTGCAAGACAAGAAGTACATAGAGAGAGAAAGACAGAGGAATAAAGATAGACAAAGAGAGAAACACTAGGGCGGCAAATTCACCGACGATTGCGATCTGCCTAGTGCGAATTCTGAGCGCAGCTTCGTGTTTGGGCAACGCCAACTGTGTTTAAGTTTTGGCCATCCGCAGTTGTAGCAGTGTAACATTCGTTACATATTGCCACAGAAACTGCCAGCGCTCGAATGCTACGCACACCACTCTGTGCATTGCAGGCGTCAGGAACCAAGCGAAATGCCGACAGCCCCGTTGCGACAAGCGAAGCCAGCCGTAGTGCATGTGCGAGCCCTGCATGTGTACGAGCTCCGACCGAGGGGCCAGCGCGCGTGACGGAGGAAGAAAGCGAGGTTAGGGGCCAGTGGCTCATGATATCGACAGACTCTGCGTTCGTCCTCGTTTCTTCCCTTTCTTTCTCTCTCCCTCTTTCGTTGTTTCTTTTTATTTCCCTTTTTATTTTGGTTTCTGTCTTGCTCTCTGTTATTGCTATCTTTTTTTCGTGTCTGTTTCTTTCCATATCTTTCCTTCTCTGTCCTTTTCTATCCCTTCTTTTCTCCCTTTCTGTGTTGCTCTCTGTTTTTTCTATCTCTTTTTCATGTCTGTTTTTTTCTCTCTCTTTCTGTGGTTTTCTCTGTCTCTCTCTATTTTTGTGTCTTTATTCCCTTTATTTCTACCTGTTTTTCTCTTCCTCTTTTTTTCGATTGCTTTTTACTCTCTCTCTGTTTTTCTCTATTTTCTATTTCTTTTTCTCTCTCTCATTTTCACGCGTTCGTTTTTATTTGACGCTTGCACCTGCTGTACACGGTAGTGGAGCTTGCCCAATTTCTGTGGCCCAGACCCATTCGCTCGGTTATGCCACCGACGCCGCTCAATGCAGGAACGGGCGCCTAAGAGCTGCGCTCTGAAAAATTTCCTCGCTAGGCAAGATTGGAACCCGCGTACCCTCAATCTAAAGGCACTGCCTTAACCACTCGGCTGTCCAGGCACGCCAGCGGAGCATAGCATAGCCCTGTATAGTGTATAGCAGGGGGGTGGGAAAGAAAAGTGAGGGCGAGGAGGAGGGAAGAGAGTAAAACATAGAGAGAAATAGGGAATGGAAGGCAGAAAGAGTGAGAATCAAAGAAAGAGAGAGAGAAATAGGTAACGAGAGATATAAAGAAAGAGGGAGCAGGAATTAGAGAGAGAAAAAGAAAGATGGACCGAAAAGGAAATAGATGGGGAGAGATAAAAGACATAGAAGTAAACAGAGACAAAAAAAAGGTCATGCACTAAAGACAGGGAGAAAAAAAAAAGATAAAACTTTCAAGACAGCAGCAGCCAGGGCTACCTGGGTGCCCATCAGCTTCACTGTCTCTTTAGCATTGCGTCTCCAGTGCAAGCTACACCAGCCTTTTTGTTTTTCTTTAAGCAAGTTTACTGACGTTGTCTTGCACGACTGCTTTCTGTTCTGCATCAGCTGTAGACTTCATGGGTAATCCTTCAGAGCAACCAATAGCAGACGCAGTTTGGGCATACTTTTATATAGTAGTACTACACTCCATTTCGCAGATCAGGTGAAGCATTGTCGAAGCTGTGCAAGTTCGGCCAGCAAAATGTAAAACTCTACGTGTAAGCTTTTGTGGCTATAAGTTCTCGTGCAACCAAGAGTGCAAGCCTGCCCATGCAATGTCGTGACTGGCTACAAATAATATACAAGAAACTGAAAAGAATGAAACACTAAGTCTTGTGGAACAACATTAATAGACGTATAACTTACTTTGTTTATTTCTAAGGCACAAAACATCTTGATGTATTACTGAGCCTGAAGAAGAAAGGACAGTCTTGGCGGTAAGAAACACTGAACTATTCGCTGGTGCAAACGCATTTACTGCAAGGAGTCCCACTAGCCTCCACAGTGTTGCACCTGATGTATGAAACGGAGTACATTTATCTAGCTTAGCAAGTACCCAGGCAACGAGTATTTGCAGCATTCTGTGTTACCATTGTAACATAAAATTGAGATTGCTTGGAATGACCATGGACATGTCTTTTTGCTACTTCCGGGTTTTTTTATTGTTTTAGGAAAGGAGTGTCACAGCAGTTTATGATTCAGTCTTTTTTATTTTCAGCCTGTAGCTACTCAAAGCAGCAAACTAGGTGCAGTATTTGCGGGTCCACCAGACTGTCAACTGAGTGCAATTGATGCATCTCAAGTCAGCGCTGCTGAGGAGACTATCTATGGACTTGACACACTGCCTGATGACCCGCAACCATCATGCATCATCACTTCCTCGTATTCATTGGCTGGTGAGCACAAGGAGGCAGACCTGTGGCGGTCGTGTGATGCATCTGAAGCGGATGGAACTGTCGAAACTTTGCAGCACCATTCACCACATGCTGTTCACGAAACTGTTACAGTTGTGAAGTCAGCAGCTGACACGGAACAGCAGCACCTAAAAGAAAAATTGCCAGTAAGCTGTGCGTTGGGCGTGCCGTGCTCTCCGAAAGCTGTTAAAAGTTTGCACTCGAAAAGCAAGCGGCATCATCGTGTTCTTTCAAGCACCGATTTGAGTGGAGCATCCATCTGGGTTGATAGTGGTGGCCAGCTGACCTGCGTGCGAGACAAGGCAAAGGCCGCAGCCCATGCATTGCAGCTAGAAGATGCAATTCCAAACTGTTCAAGAGACATGCAGAATTTGACTGATGGTTTCACTATCCTGAATCACATCTTGCAGTGGCTTCCAGCGCCATCTCTCTGCAAGTAAGCATATTTTTATATTTTTGCAGCTGTGTACAGGTGTATTAATGTTCCTTCCAGAGGCAAGGAGAAAAACGAGATTGTTTAGCTGAATTTCTTTCGACCCTTTGAGGGTTAATGGCATACATGTACATCCTCCGCAAACACCTTCAAGACTTGTATGTCATCGCTCGTATATCAAAAAACGTGCCTTTTTCAATCATCTCTCTTACTTGGCATGTGCTGCCACTTTGTGGGAATACATGGAATTCATTTCGATGTCTCTTCATTTTTTTTTATGCGTTACTACATTGGTGTGCCGGCTAGTTTCGGTTTCGTCCTTCGGGTCATTCCTGCTTTTCGGGCGTGCAAAACTTATGGCTGTCTGAACCTCTCAAAGGGTAATCGTTTTGTTACTCTCTCCTTTATTGCTCCCCAGGATGGGATTACACCCATCTCCATGCAGGCACTGACTGACACAAACGATGCCTCTGTGGTTGCGTTTACGGTTTACGGGACTCGCAAGAATCGCTTCTGTCTCCTAAGATGAATATTGAATGATTATTACAAAAAACAATGCAGAATGTAAGAACGGTTTCGTTTATGTCTTCATTCAGATTTACAAAAGCACTCTCTAATTTGTTTGGGAGTCAAAGTATTTAGAGTAAATCTTTCCCCTTCCAATTTATTTAACAACGAAAGCAGGCTGTGTCTTAGCGACTGCATGAGATACTTTGTGCGCCTGTATGGCACCGACCACCTGTCTTGGCTATGAGTGTGCTAGTCACTTTTTTAATGGCAAAGCTGTTCTTAGTCAAGTCTTTTGTGTTCAATGTTGGCATAACAGCGTTATGGTAATTTTACGGATCTATGCCACAGAAATTGGGTAAATCCCACTACTCAGCACTGGTCCACTAAATATGAAAGAAACTTGTTGCAGGCCGGAAGCTGTTGAAACTCGTATAACACAACAAGAGGAAGAAGAAGACTGCGGGCATTGAAGGCGCACGCATTAGTAATAAACAAAATAACAAAACAGAAGAACCTTGCTTTCGTTTGCTTAAAACGCAGTTGTCTCGTCTCGTTTCTGCGACATTTGTGCTTTCAGAATGGTCAAGCTTCCTCGTTCTCCCGATGAAGAAGCCGCTTGACGTGAGCGTCAGCGAGAACTGACGCTCACGAGGGCTAACGCGGGAACAGCCTAACGCACGGCGATGGCTAGTACGGGATTAGAGGACAGGTGGTGAATGTGCCGATTGATGTTCAGACAACTGTAGATTGCCTTCCCAGAAACATTCCTGATGACGTTGCCATTGACGTGCATCTTAAGCAAAGGCTTCTTTGTAAACCTGTGTATAAGAGTGATATGGTCTAGATGCAATAAAACTATACTACCACCTCGAAGTTTCACAAAAAGTGTTTAATAAAAAGCAGTGATACAACGTATTTGAAAGACTTGCAAAACATAGAAATGCAATAGCATGACGGAGGGAAGGCCACCAGCTTTGCTGTTTGATCAATGTCTGCAAAGTGGAGCTGGTTGAATTTTTTTTTGTATTCAAATCGTGACGTATGTTTTAAGAAGGATCGAAAATTGTTAGAGCCGAAACAAAATGAATATAGATATTGGTATTCATGAGTTCATGAATACCGATATGAGTTCATGAATTCATGAGTTCATTCATGATACTTCGGACCATACAAGGTTTTTTGACGTCTCGCCGCTCTGGACTACGAGGTCATCCGGGACAGCATCACGAAGTCTCAGTGACGCCACGCATGACCCGAAGTCATCCATGTCATGCACCTTAAGCTGTTTAATACGCGTTAGCGAACCTTTGGACTGCTTTTTCCTTTATCATTGTACTTTATTTGTGTATGCACTTTTTTCCTCCTTCCATCTTCTGTTACGAGCATCAGGACGATGCTTTTTCAGAGGGGGGCAATGCCACGCGTGCTTCTTTTTGTCATTTTTATCTAACTAGTCTGTTGCACGCGTAGCCGCCGCCTTGCGCAAGCTGCACCCTAATGTCTGGGAACCTTCCAGATTATCTTAGAATCTTCTTATAGGCCTGAGCGCGCAAACGCGAACAGTTGAGATTATTCTCGAACTAACGCGGCCACCTACGATAAGGCTTGAATGTTCGGTACCACACATATGAATGCCGACGCGCCTTGCCGCAGAGCAGTTCGTCGACGGCTGACGCTCTGTTTGCCGCTATCGGTGTACAGTGTGTATTGCTGTAATTTGACTTTCCGTTTCTCGGCTACAGGCTCGGCCAAATAAAGAGTTTCCCCTTGGACATGCCAACTGCTGCCTTCGTTGACGTCACGACCCCGTAACAATATCTTCTGAAAACGTAACGCCTAATACTTCGTCCTTCCTCAAAATTTCAATGGGAGCACCATCTATGGATAATTCTTGATTTAAACAAGACTGCCTGCTTCTTGCCTTCGATAATATAGCCTTTTATTTTGAGCTGTTAGTTAGAGTATTATTACGAAACGATGCCTACAGATTGAAAAGAATACTGTGAGATTTGTGCAATAGGTCATTAAGTTCATGGCCAGAGGCAAATAAACTTCTATCGTCAATACAGCACAATGTATGCATCGCTAACAATTTCAGTGATATCATTTACAGAGACAATAAATACACTACCCTGCGGTACTCTCAACTTAATTTCGCGATACGAGGAGCCGAATTTTTCAATAGCAACACACTGCATCTGCCCAGAGAGGTACGAACGAAACAACATGTTTTCCACGCCACGGATACTGTAGCAGTCTAGCTTTCTAATTAAAATGTCATGATTTAAGCAATAGTCTATAAATATACCTCAAGTTAGTTTTCCTGCATCAACGTTATCAATTATTGGCTCCTTTTGACATAACAACGCTGTCTCTGCCGACCTGTCTGGGTGGAATCCATGCTGGCAGTCAGAAAGAATGTTATTCTTTGCAAAATAATTGTTGAATTGAGCAGAGATCACCATTTCTAAACCCTTAGAAAATGCAAACAGAATAGAAATTGGCCTGTAGTTCCCCAAGTCATTTCGACTACCACCTTTAAAAAAAAATGGAAACCCTAGCTTTCTTCATAGCACATGGAAAATGATCAGTTTCTAGGACAGTCTTTAATACCATCTGAATCAACAGCATTGCTGTTTCTTAGGCCCAAAAAAGTGCGACAAATCTCAGTGTCATCAGTCGGCTCGAGGCAAATGCTACGCATACATTTATTAACAGCAGTGCCACTGACCGCGCTATCTGATGGCGTCATCATGTTCACGAAGTGGTTATTGAAGCGTTCAGTTAAAGCAACGCCTGTCACCTTTTCATTGTTTAGGGTGATTTCACAAAAAGGCTGTGTCACATGTTTTTGTCTTATGGCGTCATTGATAATTTTCCACGTTTTTTTCTGGATTCTTTCTCTGTACTGATGCAGAAGGAGTGTGATAATAGGGGGCTTTAGCTTTTCGCAGTTCCTTATTTATTGCATTCCATAACTCCTTAAATGCAGTGAGATCGCTTTTCTCAGGCATGCGTAAAATCTATTGAACAACCTATTTTTCTTACTTATAATCTTAACCTGTTGAGGCCAAGGTTTTCTAATACGTTTCTTTACCTTGCTTCTTTTGAGTGGAAAACTGTTTGCCTGTTTGAATGGAAATAAGCCGCGTAACATTAGGTGGGGCAAATAAATGTATTTCGTTTTACTAACATGTAGTTGCAGTTTATTTAAACTAAGATAAGCGGACAACTTTTGTAGGTAATTATTAAGCTGGTGTTCAAGCTCTAGAATGGATGTGCCGCTGAAGAATATGTTAGTGCCATCTGCATACATTATTAACTTGGGAGAACATGGGATATCACACAGCTCGTTTATGTAAACTTTGAACAATGGAGGGCCAAGAATTGATCCTTGCAGTACTCCTCGTGTTATGTTTAAGTAAGTGGATGCACTGTTGTTTATGCAAACATATTGATGGCGGTTTGTTAGATGGTCTTTCGTTAACTCAAGCACCACACCACGTACGCCATATTTGCTAAGTTTACCCGTTAGTACTTCATGACATACCGAATCAAACGCCTTCCTAAAGTCTATGAACATACCGAGTGAGTACAGTCTATGTTTGATGTTTGTGATTAGTTCATGTTTAATATTAAGCAGAGCTGCTTCACAAGATTTATTTTTTGGGAAGCATGCTGAGCCTCACTGATCACATTATACTTGTCAAAGAATTTATACAAGCGTACGTTTATTGCATTCTCAAATAACTTAGATAAAACAGGAAGAACGGATATTGGCCTGTAGTTTGTGAATTGCCTTTTATCACCGCTCTTGAATACAGGGCATACTCTCGCTATTTTTTAGGCTGTCTGGAAAAATGCCAGTTTCGAACATTCTATTTATTATATAAACGATCACTGGAGCTATAATATCAGCTAAGTATTTTAGCGGAGTTGCCTTGATCTCATCAAAGCCAGTGGTTACGTTATTCTTAATCTGGTTTAATAATTGTGTTACCTCCTCTGATGCCACTGGGGATAGTGACACGGAGTTTGTAAGCCCATATTCTTTTAATGTAACACAGGGAGCTATATTGCTGTCGTTTTCGTATTCTGCACTGGTCACAAAGTAATCATTCAGCTTATTCGCCGCGCCACTATCAGATAAGGTACCTGCATTAGTATGAAAACACAGCGGTGGTGCTTTTTTTTTCTCCGACATTAGATCCTTAACCTCGTCCCACACCTTCCTAGAGTCATTTTTTAGTTTTTAAATAACTTTTCATAATACTGTCACGTGGTCGTGACGTCGACGAAGACAGCAGTCGGCGTTTTCAAGATGAAGCTGTTTATTTGGCCGAACTTGTGGCCGGGAAACGAAAAGTTAATTTACAGCAATACACACGGTATGCACTGATAGCAGCGCACAGAGCGTCGACCGTCGATCAACTGACAAGCGGTCAAGTGCGTCGGCTTTTATACAGGCGCTATCGAACTTTCCAGCGATATCGCTGGTGGCGGCGTTATCTGTCGACAAAGCTGGAACATTCGCGTGCGGCGCGCAATCTTAACAAAACGATCTACTACAATCGCGAAGCTTCTCGAACACTGCTCCGCGGACAGCGTCGAGCGTTGATAACTGACCTTGCTGGTGAAACCCGAATACATCAAAATAAAACAAGAAGTGGGCATGGCAATACGTTTCCCTCGCACGCTTTAAGTCGGTGTTCAACCTATTTCGGTATTCTTTAAACTCTGACAACACCTCCAGGTTCCATGACCGAACAAAAGTATGGTACATTTTATTTTTTGTTTTAATCATTTGCAGTAGCTTTTCATCAACCCACGGCTTCCTTGCACGCTTGGGTTTTGGGTTTCGGAAGGTTATTTGAAATGCCTGATTACAACACACTCCAAGTTTCTCAAAAAATGCCTCGTATGCTGCATTTGGGTTTCTCTGTTCAAACATGCATGCCCAATCGACTGATCGAATATGTGAGCGAAACACTTCCAAGCCTGCAGCACTAATGCAGTGAGATAAGGCTTCCATTGTAGTTTTGCGTTTGACCTGCATATTTGGCAGTAAGCAAAAAATTGGCAGATGGTCGCTTACGTCAGCTGTTAGCAGTCCAGAAAAACTCGAGAATGAATGTTTGTTACACATATGTCGAGTGAAGTTTCACTTTTTTCTGTTAATGTTGTGGCTTCCATAATAAGATTGATGCATGCAAAGGAGTGTATGATTTCAATAAACTTTTTACCTGCAGTGTTACTCGATAACGTATCTCTGTTGACGTCCCCCATTATTACAAAAGGCATCGAAAATCGACATAAAAAAGAAAGCCTACACTCCAAATACTAAAAAAAAATCTAGTTTGTTGCGCATTGGTGGTCGATACATTACTAAAACTATTAATTTCTGTAAATGAACCGACATACATTCGATGTTGTTTATTACTGAAAACTCAGAAATAATTTCATGCCTAATGATGTTTTAACATAAACTGCTATGCCACCACCTCTACCGCTTGACCGCACGGGCCCATTATACTAATAATCGTGGAAATGTGGCAGTTTTTCCGTTTCTGTTAGCCAGGTTTCTGTGTACATCAGAATATCAAAGCTGTGGGTGATCGAGGCATACAAGTCACTAAGTTGTTCCTCTTTATTTCAAATGCCACACGTGTTTAGGTGCAGGATCTTAAACTGTTTAGAATCACATGAAAAAGTTTCGTTAAAAGTGGCAACATTGTAATAGCTACACGCTTCAGGACTGTCCATTGCGTATGCGGCTCTCTATAAGTACACCTAGAAGACCGTGCACTACGTTCCTTCGTTCATCTTTTCAGTGTCGCTAATGCATGCAATCTTCAACACTGGTGAGTTTTCATCTTTCCTTGCAAACATTTTGCCTCCTGCAGTCCACACAAATTTCCATCGTAGTTCCTTCTTTATTTGTACTGTGGCACCGAGCAGTTGCTTGCCATAGCGGGTTAGGTGTTCATTCACATAAACTTTGGATGGGGATTGGAATCCCAGTTTCTTTGCATCTAATTTCGATTTCTTCACTTTGCCGAGGAAAGCATTTCTCTTTGTTCTACGGATGAACCGGACAATTACGTTTGATTCGTCGTGCCAAGCAGTAGGCACACGATGACGAACATCAATGTAAGCTTCCGTTACTTCCTCCTGTATAACTACACCAATTTGTTTGATTATAGCAACTGGTTCACCCGCAAGCGGAATGCCCTTAATCTCGACATTGTTAAAATGCTGATACTGTTCCAGCTCTTCTAGTTTGTTTGTCAGTGTCATGTTTTGGGCACGAAGTTCTCTGTTTTCTTTCTGTGCTTCCTGTAACTGCTTCGTGATTTCACCAATGCCCTCAAATTTTTCTTTTAACTGATTTCTAGTCTAACCCCCGTATTTGGAAACGCTCCTCGACTTGAACTTGACTTGCCACCGCCTTGGGCTGCGCGTTTCAAACGCGTTTGTGCTGCCTTGGCACCGCCTAAAGGCAGCACATTCGAAACGCGTTGAAGGCGGTGGCAAATTCAAGTCAAGGAGCGTTTCTGAATACGGGGGTAAGCTCATGCTTGAAATCTTCGAAGGCCTTGGTCATGTCATGCACTTCTTTAGCCATTGCAGCACCAAGCCAACAGCAACGACTATGCAAACAAAACAAGTGACAAATAGTTCGGCAGCAGTGCACAGTTCTAAAGTATAACAGGATTTTTTCAAAAATGCCGCCTACCTCTAAAAGCAAGCGCAATATTTAGGTGGTGCTCAGGTGCGCACCGCTGCCGAATTGTGTCAAATTCTCGTTGCACTGGTCCTTTTAAACTGTTAGCTAGTGGTGTGCGAATATTCGAGTTTCGAATTCGAATCGAATAGTTCCTAATCGAATAATTCGATTCGACTTTCGAATAGGTAGTATTCGAAGTTTCGAATAATTCGACAGGACGAATATTGTCACGTGGTCGTGACGTCGACGAAGGCAGCAGACAGCGTATCCGAGATGAAACCTTTTATTTGGCCGAACTTGTGGCCGGGAAACTGAAAGTCAAACTAGAGCAATACACTGATAGAGGCGAACAGAGCGTCGACCGTTGAAAAATGGACAAGCGGTCAAGCGCGTCGGCTTTTATACAGGCGCTATCGAACTTTCCAGCGATATCGCTGCTGGCGGCGTTATCTCTCGACAAAGCTGGAACATTCGCGTGCGGTGCACAATCTTGACAAAACGATCTACTACAATCGCGAAGCGTCTCGAACACTGCTTCGCGGACAGCGTCGAGCGTTATAACCGTCCTTGCTGGTCAAACCCGAATACATCAAAATAAAACAAGAAGTGGGCGTGGCAATATCTAAAACGCGACAAAGGTCAATGGTGCAACTTGGTTAGGGTAGGGTGGCTAAAGCTAACGCTAACGTCGCCGTTAGTTAAACTTTCACTGACATCCTGGTTCAAAAGCGAGCGCATGTTGATCTTAAACCAGATTATGTCATTTCCGCACGTAGAAAAACACACGAGAAAACTGTCACGTCCTTCACAACTTCGCTCCCAAAACGAAAGCACGGACTTGCGTAGTTCGGTCAGTTCGGTCGCATATGCCGCTAGCGCCGTAAAACGACCTGGCTTTGGCCTACGAAACCCTCGGTGATTGGCTTTGCATGTAAAAATTTGTTCACGCTGGGCATTTGCCACTGCCACACCGCATCACTAGTTCAGAAACTCCCATCGTTCCGGCGCGCAGTTAAAACGCAGCTGTGAGCGGGCGCCCGAAGCCTTTTGGGCCCGGAGCACCCATGGCGATGAAGGACAACATTACCGTTGTCAGATGAGCTTTATTGCTTGACCATGGGGAGAGAAAACTAGTTACCCTACCCCCCTCAGTTAGGAGGCAAGGAGTTCCGCTGCTGACTGGAATGGCGGCTCTTCTATAAACATGCCTGCGCGCCCATAAAAGCTGAAACAAAAGCCACTCCCGAACTAGTGCGTAATGAAGCTGTCAGCACGCCGTAGCGTCCCTGATTTTTCCTTTGTCTTGCCGTAACTGGCGGTATACATTTGGTGTAAATATACTATTCGATATTCGATATTTTCGGCCACTATTCGGCACTATTCGATTCGAATTCGATTCGAGATTAAATTTCACTATTCGCACACCCCTACTGTTAGCACTTTAGGCAGTCATCGTAAAGTGCGCGTTGCCTCATCTTTCACGCACGAACACAGATGATGCAGGCGATACTCTGGGCTCATCACACAGATCTGTCTTCAACTGGGCTGGGCAGCAGCAGTTCCTCTCATGGGTCCGACAGCACTGTAACAGCAAGCGCAATATTTAGGTGCTGCTCAGGTGCGCACCGCTGCCGAGCTGTCATCTATGATAATGTAATCTATGATAATGCTTAGCACTTCATAATGGGGCACTTAACAGGGGGCACTTAACAGGCGCTAACATAACGAGGCGCTTAACATGCAATGGAACACCGCCCCCACGTTTTCCTGTGCGATTAACAGAAAAGTGCCTATGCCCATCTATGATAAGCGTTTCACTGTGTTCTTGGTACCATGTTTTACAGAACATAATGATGTCAAATGAAAAAGTTAACTCTGCAAGAAACACAGCTAGAATATCTTGCTTATGAGCGAGTGCACGTGAATTTGCATGAAGCGCAGAAATATTTCTCATGTGTGAAGGCAGGGAAATTTTGGGTGGTAAGCTAAATTGTCGATACATTGTGCGGTAAAAAAAAAAAAAAAACTTGAAGTTCTCGTATACTGTGTTTTAAGCTGTCTTTTGAAGGTCAGCCTCCAAAGCAATGTGGATTACACTGCTAGCCTCAGTTTTGCGCACATGTACCTTTCCATTTCGCGTCCAGACAAAGTGCCAGGACACAGATAAGCGCACTACAAGCACGGACAAGTGCACTTGTCTACATCCTGTGTTCTTCGACCCTGTCCGAGCATTTGCACCAGTCATTTCAACTTCAGGTTAATATGAAATAGGCTTCTCCAAGCTCTGAGGTCTGTCACATAGTCATAGTCACTGCGTTTTTTGACTTGTTCTTATCTGATGGTAGTAGCAGCAATATCTTATCTCCAGGTGATGGCGGTCGAACTCTTGCTTTTCTATCGCAGTATTTCTTTTGCATCATTTTCGCTTTCAGAAGTTCTTCATATGCTACCTTGCAGGTGTGCTGCAGTCACCCATGGAGCTCTTCAACATACTCGTATGTTGTCTTCGTATCGGTATCAATGTTGGCCCTTGTCCACAGTTCTTTAAGAATTGACATTGGCCCGCGTACAAATCTACCGTAGAGGAGATCAAATGGCGAGAATCCAAGACTTGTTTGGGGAACTTCACGGTATGCGAAGAGCAGGGGAGCCATGTATCTATCCGAGTGTTTAGGCCACTTTTGATACATGCGCCAAATCATTTGTTTGAGAGTACCGTTGAATCTCTCCACAAGTCTGTTGGCCAAGGGGTTGTAGGGAGTTGTGGGTAGTTGCCGAAATGAGTATAGTCGCCCGAGTTCCTGCGTGAGGCTTGATGTGAACAACTTTCCCTGGTCGCCAGGGACATCGGCATAAATTTTTTTCCGGGGGGGGGGGGGGGGGGGAGGGAGGGAGGGAGGGAGGGGGGGGGGGGGGGCCACCTCCTTGGTCTGAAGTGGGTACCAGGCAGCCAGATGTGGTCGAGTGTCATATTGTGCTCTGTACGCCATGGCAAAAAAAAAGTTGATCACAAGCTTGCACTAAGCCACGCAAAGCTCATATGCAGTGAAGCCGATCGGTGTCGGGCATATTTATTGCTGTAATGAGGTGGAACTTGGCTTTATCTAGGCAGAACTGTGGCACTCTCCCCCGAAGAATGGTCTCACGGTATATTGTGCAGAGCCGCACACCTTCCAGCTGCTCAATCGTATCGTCGGGTAAGAGCTCCTGCAGCAGACGCAAGCCATGGCCGCGCTTCTCCACTGACCACACAGTCTCAAGAGTGGACAAGTTTGTATTGAACCAAAGACGATCACAGACTTGACAAGAATGACCAAATTCCAACAAAAGAAACTCATGCTGAAACTGTGCATCAGCGCCACCAGTAGAAGCATGGGCTCGCTCCGCTTCTTGGTAAGCTGGATCTTGCCTTCGAGCACGCATGTAAGCAGTATGCCTCTTGCGTATACGATCCCCATTTCTGGATCTTGCCGACACAGTCTCTTCTGTTCCAATTTCCTGGCCACATTTTCCAAATCTGCTTGGCACTGTTGAGTCCGTTCTCGCGAGGCGGCAAGCCTCGCTTCTCGGATCGCGGCTTCTTCCTCGGGAGTGCGATTTAGCTGCAAACGACCCATAGCTGGGTATGGTTAGGCGCGAGCTGTACACTAGCTTCTGTAATTGAGCACGCCATCGCTTCTGTTGTCCTCTTCATTTCTAGTGGACCTGTGGTCAGTAGAGAGATTTACCCAATTTCTGTGGCACATACCCGTTATGATGATGATATTTTTCTGTGATCGACTAACAAGGAACAACTTGGCTAAACAGCTTCGCTGTTAAAATTTCGGGGTTGGGGGGGGGGGGGCAGGAGCACAGTGTGCCACTCCTTGGCTATGCCGCTGCCAGTTGCTCACTATCTGTCGTGGCACTCCAACATGGGAGAACATTTCTATTAGTGCTTCAGGCATCCGCTTGGTCTCACTGCTCGGTAGTGCAACCGCATGCAGATATTATGTAGTGAAATCCACCATCGTTAATACGTATCTGTTTCCCTTAGATGAGGTTGGTCACAGAGGGCCAATAATGTCGATGGCAACCCGCTGTAATGGTGTGTCGATGATGGGCATATTTTCCAATGGAACTCGTCCGACAAGGTGTTTAGGTACCGTCTTCTGACATATGTCACACGACTTTACAAAATACATGACATCAGCCTGTACACCCAGCCAGTAAAATTCTGTAAGGACACGGTCTGTAGTCCTTCTTTGTCTCTGGTGACCAGGCCTTCATGAGCCATCTTCATCACGGTGTTCCGGGGATCCTTGGGGACTAACTACAAGTTGCTCCAAGTCTTGCCGTTCTGCCATGGGGTGGTGTCAGAAAAGAATGTTGGGTATCAGCACAAACTCAGTGACTGCTGACTTTTTAAATGTTATTTTCTTTCCCAGCGTGGTGAAGCAAGTTTCTAGCATGAGATCTGTGCACTGCAAATACTGCAGCTCTTCCCGGCTGATATCCAGGGTTTGGATCCGGGGAACCAGCAATTCTCGTGGCTTTTTTCCTTCTTTTCCTGCAGCTGCCGACACGTCGCCTTGCTGTCCTCTATACGATGAGGTTATGTCTTCATGTTCCTCTTCATAGGCAACTTCATCACAGTGAATTCATGCGGGTCTTGGCCGCTGCGCTAGCTTTGGGATTTGGTGTGGATCTGCACCTACACCTACACCTACAACGTTGCCAAGCACAACTTGGTACTATGGGTTCTCCATACAAATGGCAAGAACCTGACCCTTTAAAAGCAGAAAATCGATGCTTCTGGTAAGCTCTCCGCCGACCGTTCCAATAATCAGATGGCACGGGTACGGGTGCTACCAATCAGTCACTACTAGCGCATTGCATCCTGTATCCAGTAATATGGTAACCAGCTTTCCTTCCAGATAGCCCTGTACTGTTGGCATCTGTTATGACTCGTTATCACAAGTTGCATTGCTTTGGGTACCATCGCACATATCATGACAGTGTTTGTTATGTGGTTTGTCATGTCCCCCTTCCATTGATTGGTCATGCTGCGCTTTGTGGCATCCTAGGATGGAGCATGATGCTTCTCTATGTTTTCTCGAGTTCGAGGGACAACTATCGGGTCTGTGGTCCCGTCTTCTTACAAATCCAGCATGACACAGACTTCTGCGCTCGAGACTTTGTCCAGCAATCGGAAACCCGATGCTGGACAAAGTCTGGCTTGTTGCCCAGAAAACAGAGTGGTTTTCCTTTATTTTTGTTTGCAGTGTCAACTTTGGCGGCAGCCATCGGTTTCCCGTTTTCTTCCTTCCCTCTAGCAAGGTTCACGATTCCTTGGGCTTCCAAATATATCAGCTGTCGTTGCCAAAATGTCCAGGTCATTACATCCTCACTTCTTCAGGAAGACAGCCAACCCCTCATTGCACCACTCAAAGAATCGCGTGGAGTCCTCGCCAGCTTTTGCCAATGGTTGAAGCATCCACAGAGATGTCCGTCCCTCGAACTGCCGACCTGTCTCAGCATTCTCGGGCCAAGCATCCCTAAATTTCATGCGGTATCCCCCTTCTGTGTAATCGAACCGCTGGTGGAGCGAGCGTCTGCTTGAGCTTTGCGTAGTCCATAGATTTTTGCAGACATCTGTCCTACTACGGTTAAGGATTCTCCATTTAGACACAAGCCCACATGTCGGTTCGCCAGCCTTGGCTCGTGGCAGCCCTCTCGAATATCGGGATGTATGCGTCTGGTTCGCCCCTACCGTCACTATAAGGCGAAATTGTCTTACGCAGACCGCGGAAACTCCGACCACTACCGATACTATTGTCCAGAGAACTCACATTCGAATACTGCACCTCTGAAACACGACATCGCTCCTCAAGGAGGAGTCTCTCGCTCATGATTCGCCTGTGCTGTTATGCATGCCTCTTCTCATTCTTTTGCTCTCTAATCCCTCGTTTCTTTTTGCTCTTCCATGCCTCCTCTCCACTCAGCCCCATCTCCTTCCCTAGCTTAACTAGCATTCTCTTCTCGTCCATTCTCGCCTACCACACATAAGCGTGAGGCTTTCAGGTGTAATGAGAGAGCTTAGTCCTGTTGCGGACGCCAGAAATTGTGATATGTTAAGGACGTTCGTCACGATGTTTGGTGACATCGGACGAGAAAGGATTGACCAGAACACTTTGAAGAAGGAAAAAGAAAATAAGTTGATGTTTCACACTAATGAGGAGTGAACAAAGAAAGGAAAAAAAAAAAAATCACAGGGTCCCTTGCGCATTCACCTAAGACTACTCGAAGGCGAAAACCACCTTCTTTTTCTTCTCAGTCGATGCATTAGGGAGCCTACATGAACGGCCAGTCATGTAGGCTCCCTAGATGGATTTATCCTGCCCCGCCACCCTCCGAAAGCTTTGTGCACCTAGCGGGGTTTCGCACTGCCTCCAGGATCGGAGGCACCTCACCTAGTTTTGCACTGCCTCCGTGGTGAGCCTACCTTCGGCCTAGCTACGATGTCATATGATGATGGTGTAGGCTTATGCCACAGGAGCGAAGGAACGAGACGGCTGAACCGGAATCGACGCCAGCAGGGAATACGAGCCGTGGCTTCACGTGCCACTGCAAAGCGCCATCTTTATTTTCTTCTCTTGAGGTTGCCCGCTCTCCGGTTTTGTTTGCCACCCGAAAGAGGGCGCCAAAACGGCATTATGTGGCGTTACGTCGCATGATGTCACACCAGAGTTTGTGACGTCATGATGATGTCACAAAGTTTTGCGATCTGATCTGTGACTTAATGAGGACGTCATATGATGATGTCGTCATGTGATGATGATTTTTTGTACCACTAGTCCCCGACGCTGCAAGACGCGAGACGCCGCCGATGACGTGGGACGCCACCGGTAAAATTTCATGTTTAGTGAGGCATATTTAGCAAATGAGGATATTTGGCAAAAATATTCGGCAGATGCCACATATATCGTGGCAATCGATGTAATGCAAAGCATGCGGCGGGAAGGTGACTGTGGCGTAATTCTTTACATTGAGCGAAACGTTATGAGATGACGCTAAAGATAGGCACAAATGGAGGACAGAGGTGGCACAGTTGCTGCAGCGGGAATTGTCGCTGGCACATGGATGCGCTAACATGTGCGGCACCATTGGGTAGCACGTCGCAGCCAACCCAGCAATGACTGGCCGCCACTCTCGAGGGCCAAATGAGATATGAGACAAATTGAATATTTTCTCTGATTTCACAATTTCTTGTTTTTGGAGAAATTTGGAGGCTATTTTACCCCTCAACACTTTTGTAATAAAATACACTTTCCTGAAAACCATACTGATACTAAGATTTATTAGGGAGAGTGGGAGGTAACTTAAGAAAAAATTGCGAACCTTGAAGATTTTCATTGTTTTTGAAAATACTCAGCTGCTAGTGAAACCCAAAAAGTTCAAAATTTCGGAAAAGATAGATTTTATATACATTTTTTCTATTAGCACAGCTTAACAAAAGCAAGTGAAATTTGACAAGGTGCCACAGTCATGAAATCTTTTTCTTTCTTTTTTGAGCAAAAATGTTTGGTCACAATACTTCATGTGGTACAGTAAATAGGCACAAATTTTGTCAGCAAAATCTGCGATGTGCGAGCACCACGGCTGGGACACTTGGCATGGATTGACCTATATATGTTTGCACACGTACATATATATATACCTACATGCACGTGCACACACACACACACACACACACACACACACACACACACACACACACACACACACACTCACGTACATACATACATACAGGGTGCCACAGCTAACTCTAGTGAGAGTTTAAAAATATGCCGACATACTCTGTGACGATGCAACTAAATGCATGTTGCTACTACTGCATGGAATAAGCCACTCTATTCTTATGTTTTGCTTAATTAACTAGTTAGGCAAGATTATGTAACCAACTTTTGATGCAGCGAAACTGGACAAATATTTTCAATTAGAAAGTTGTACATGGGTTAGCAAAACGGTCTGATTAGATAGTTTCTAACTTTCTATCTATTAAAAATATTGCTGTTTTTCTGCTGCACCTGTTGTTTGCTGCCACACATGCGATAACCGCTGCATCTGCCTATCGCTGCGATGAACCACCGCGAGGGAAGCATATCATTTGTATATGGAACGTCAGGCAGCACTACAATAATGGCATGGAAGTGGGCATGTCACGTGGTATATTTTTGTATTTCACATCTTTAGTATGCAGAAAAACACTAATACTTAATAGATAGAAAACTGCCTAATCAGACTTTTTGCCAACCAATCTACAACTTTCTACAGCTTTGTTGTTTCAAAAGTTAATTACATAATCTTGCCTAATTAGTTAATTAAGCAAAACACAAGAGTAGTGGGGCTTATTCCATGCAGTAGTCAGCAACATTCATTTGGTTGCTTTGTCATTGAGTGTGGTGGCATTTATTTAAACTCTGGCTATAGCTCCTATATATATATTAAACTGCTCAGCACAAAATTTGACACTACGCATAGTACACATAGTAAACATAGTACACATAATAATGGAAAACCACCTAGCCCAATCCCACACTTTACTTCTATATATAATATGCCATTGAAACATCTTTGTGGCACCTTTCATGTAAAGAAGGAGTCCAACAGTGACTCAGTACTTTGGATAAAAGACCAAATTTAACTACAGTACAAAGATGTTTTGATGTGACAAAGTTAATTGCAGATTTTACAGACTTCGCTATACCGAGGTGTGCACTGATATCATCCTTGCTCTTGTCCAGCAACGTATACCATAGCATGCCACTGTGTTAAGTAAGCTTTTCATGCTTTCTTTTTCTTTAACTGTTCAGAGTGGCCCAGGTCTGCCGTGCATGGAGGATGTTCTCCCAGATGCCGCACTTGGTGAGTGACATCAGTTGTTGGTGAAGACTGCATGCATGGTGCTGTGATTTTACTAAGAAGCTGTTATTGTTACTAGGACCTCTAAAAAGCATCAGTGGCATGAGCTCAACATTTACAACTTTCTGCACCGAAATAATGAACCAAAAGTTGCAAATTGCTCTAAATATGGTGGTACATAGAGAGGAGGATGATGCTGATGTCTCTGGTTGCTAAATGCAAGAAATTACTGCACCTCAGTAGTTACTACTTTGATAATTACTAAGCCTACTTGCCCAAGCCATGTGAAAAAAGAATTACATCGGACATGTACTGGTCATGTCAAGTTAAAGGGCCCTTTACCAAGTTTGGCCATTGCAAACAAACAAGCGGGGCGCATAGATCACTCGTTAGCAACTGTGTGGCATGTAAATGCCCAACACTTGGAACAATATGCCGCGCCCCTTTTTCTCGCGGCAGCTGTACTTGAAAAGAAAGTGCAACCTGACACTCACACATTCATGTCAAAGAGACTTTTTTGAATGTCCCCAACTGGTCTGTGGACTCCCTCCGCGGAACTGGTCATGAGTGTCCTTGACCATATACTGCTTGAATTCTTCATCCAACTGAAAGTGTGGAATGCTGCTACTGAAAGTGCACCGAGTACCAAGACGTTGTAAAGCAGAAAAAAGCACAAATATTGTTTATGTGAAAGCGAGCATAAAAGGCTCAAGCTGACAACTTTGAACATGGCTAAAGAAGCACTAGCAGCAAGTATGCTTGTTCCTCAGCATCTCTTGTCTGCTAGTCCTAGCGTTTTCCATTGGGACACTACAAGTCAGGGCTATTACGGCCCGGAAAAGGCATGCATGTAAGGATTGAAGCAGGAGACATGACTCTCAGTTTTTGGCTGCACAGATGACTAGCCTGGCTTTTCAGGAGCAGTCTCGTAAGTCCTATTCGAAAGCTGCACAGGATTTGGTATGACCCGAATATTGCAATGGAAGTTTTTTCTGATATGATGACCACAGGAGCACGAGGGAAGTGGGTAAGTACTACGCATCCCTTGTAACGAGACTTCTAGAAGTCTTGGAATCACTCAGGCAATCGTGAGAAAGCTGACCGGCCTGTATCGCGAGCACATGTGGTGTGCAGCTGTGTGGCAAGTAAAAGTGCAGTGTCCAGGGGCAATGCAGGATCATGGCCAAGTAGTAAATAAACATTGCATAGCCAGCCATCTCACAGCAAGATGAATTTTACATAGAGATGACGTATGACAGAGCACTGTCCTGTTTAGTCACTCTGCATGACCGTTAAACTGTTGATGGTAAGCTGGGGTTTCTTGATGATCACTTGAGCATGAACATAGGATAATGGCCTTTGACAGTTACTGCCTGTGATTTGTGAGGAGCTGACGTGAAGCACCATGGTGTAGGATGTTGTTGTGTTGGAGGAAATTTTCTGTGTCTGTGGTGCAACTGGTAGGCAGGGCGTGCATATAATGGCAAAGCGCATTGCGTAGTTGGTTGCAACTTCAACCCTTTTGTGGCACCTAGTAGAAGCCCTGCTGGAGTCATGACTCATGAGAGAGGGCTTCTGGCACGAGTCACAAGGTGCAACATGCCTGCACACAGAGTGGTAGAGATCAGGAGATGATAAATGGTGCTGGACTCTTTCGTAGGTGCAAATATAATACCAAGATGCCCAGCAGTGGGAGCGTCGTGGAGTTGTTGAAGCATGATGGATTGTAGGTTTCAGTTTAAGTTGAACTGCAGTGTGACCCTCGGTGAAAAAAAAAAAAAGATTGGTTGATAAAAGGTAAGCTAAGACAGCAGAATTCAATAAAATATAAGCAAAACAATAAATGTGCACAATGCTGTACAAAAACTAATTTTATAATGGAAAATGCATACAATCGTATACAGAGAAATTAATTACATTCGAGAAATAGTACTAAGCATGAACAGCATAAATGAATAGCAACATGCTTAATAGGTCAGCAAACTATTTACACTAGATGTAACATTTCATTCATGTTTGAATGCACGCAACGAAGATGTGTCCCAGAACAACCGGCAGTAGGTCAGCAGCATGAGAATGCAAGTTGCATTTGTACAGGACACTATCAAAAGTACAGAAGAAGTGAAGGAAATTAGCTGCTGGGCTTAGCCAATCCAAGATGGTGTGCAGAATGGGATTACGGCACTGTTCATCGACATGTTGAAGAAGCCTGATATGGAAATAATGCAGAGTCTATGTTTGTAACTTCTGGAGGACCCAGAATATGTCCCACCACCCTATAGAGGGCAGTGAGACAAGCGGCCAGCATCCGGATCTGTACGTAACAGAGAAAGTGCGCTCTTGCAAGCACAGTGTCCATTGCCCAAGGCACACTGCAGGATCTGCCAGATCTGCAAGTGAGGATGTGGTGGTTGGTACTTATGCAAAAATGGTGACCACCACATGGACACAGGGGAAACATTGCTGTCGCCCAAACCAGCACGAGGCACTCACATTCAGCGATGGAATAGTTGCACTTGGCCGTGGAATGAAAATGGCTGACATAAACAATAAGCTGAATCTGGGAAAGAACAGCACCGATGCCATGACCACCAGCACCTGTGTGGACCTTGGTAAGTGCTGAAGGGTCAAAATGTGCTAAAATTAGTGAGAGTTGGACGATTCCCGTGAAGGCTTCGGCCTGTTGTTGTGTGCACGAGAAAGTGATGTTTTTTAAGAACCGATAAACAAACCTAAAGTCCAAAATTTGTGATAAAGAAATAACTGTGCGCTCGTATGATGTGAAGATGCTGCCCTCAAAAATATTTTGGGAATGATTGCTGTAATAAGGACCTTACAGAAGATTATGGCTGCTTTGGCTGGTTCCAGTTTCTCGCTCGGCCTCCCTCCCATTCTTCGTACGTGAAGAGAAATAGGCACAGCCCATTGTCTTGACTGTGCTCACTTGTGCAACGTAACGGGACATCAGCGATTTACGTCGTCAGCATGCAGCCAATGACCGAGCAAGGGTTCTTTCACATGTTGCTCGTGTCGATTACACACGGGTGGCACGGTAAAGAAGCTCGGTCCAAGGCACTGACGACTTAAACAAATCTGCTGTGCACGCGACAACTGCGTCACAACAGCAGCACCACAGGGTCAATACGCATTTTCTTAGCGCAGAGGACCAATTAATGAGCTCAGTGCTACATCAGTTTATCGATGGGAAGCATTACATCACATTACATCACAGAGGACTAGGCACCGGAGAGGGGTGCGAGAATTATTGTTTGAAGTAGAGCATCTCCACGGGGCACAGCACTGTGATATTTGCTAAAGGTGATCGCCGCGGCTTCCCGTAGTTTTGAGCGAGCTTCTTTGAGAGGTGTAAAAAAAAGAAGAGTCGCGGCCTGTTTACTGGCCCTCTAATAGCTCGGTGAGAGCGTGAGCAATCTGCTAGATTTTGAACTCGGCCATGAAAGTACAAGCTGCCAGTAAAGCTGTGAACTTTCTTAACTGAGGGTGAATGGAAGGAGGGTAATTTTAAGGGATTGATTTTTCTTTGTTAGACACAACCTTAATGAGAACCAACAGACAGTTGAACCAAGGAAAGTACCAGGGATGTAATTTGTAGTATTTATGATATAAATGTGAAGAAATCAAAGTGGATGAAAAGACAGCTTGCCACCGGCAGGAGACGAACCTGCAACCCTCGAATAACGCGTCGGATGCTCCACCACTTGAGCTCAGTCGGGTCCTTCCCAACGAAGACGCTCACGGTGATGACGATTATATACAGGTGAAGACGACGAAGGACCGATGCTGTGAATATTGGGCTCACAATTTAATACCGAATGGCATGCTGGCACCGACACTGGCGACAACAGCAAAACTCGCCAATAGTGTCCATACAATTGCTATCACCATAAAAATATGCAATCCGCAGCGACGGTGTGACGATTATGGTGCTCAACTGCCGACCCGATGGTTGCAGGATCAAAACCCAGCCACCGTGGCGAAATTTCGACGGAGGCGAAATGCTAGAGGCAGCGAGCCTCAGGTGGTCGGAATTTCTCGAGCACTCCACTACGATCGTCCTCGTAAAAATATTGTGCTTTTAGGATGTAAAACCCCAACGATTATTCTTTAATAAAGATATGGTGATGACTGAACGGTATCCGCTGATGATCTGTTTGAGCTGGAGCAAAGTTGGTAGTGATTGTCTTATCAGTCTCTGGGTAGAGCGAAGAAGCCAAACTAGAGCACTTGAGAATTTTTGTGAGGGTGTTTGAAGTGAGTTACTAGAAAGATAGTAGCAAGGTATTTCTGCAAGTTGCAACTTCTGTGCCATTTATGGTAATTACCATTCTGGTTGGTAGATTGTGCAACGTTAGCTCGACACAAGGGCAAAAATGCACACCATTTCTCCTTGGTGTCCCATCACTGTTGCGCGATCCATAATCAAGTATGTTGTACCGTCAGTGGTCTCTCGTACTTCTGTATTCATAAATTACAAACAGAATGCTCAGTTCTCTCACTATAATTCATCGTTTTTGTATTTGCAACGTCGTCTAATGATGCGTTCTGGGCGGTTGTCAGTACCTAATTACTTCAAGAGGAGCATGTCGGAAAGCTCTCTGTCATTTCAGCCATACTGCCACCTTGCAGTACACAATGTAAATTGCAGTGTTGCAATGTGTTTTCTTAAAGCTGGTGAGGAGAAGCATTGATCATTCAGTGGAGTAATGTTGTTCTTTCACTTTGTAAATGTGCATTCTGATTTTGATGTTACGTTACACATAAAAAAATTGTGTAAGTATGTTTCGTGCTAAAAGCCTGTCTTAGCTTGCATCTTTGGATACATTTTTTTTTTTGATTGCATGATTATTTTTGCAGTGGAAGCGGGTCGACTTCAGACAGTTCCGTGTGCACGACTGGGATGCGTGCGTGGCCAAGTTAAAACGCATGCAGAGTGAAGAGCTTGTAAGTTATGCCGTTCTGCACTTTGTTCCAAGCAGTTGTTGACATTGCTTCTGGCTAAGAAGTTTGTTATTGCTTGTTATTGCATAACTATATTCACTTATAAAAGGCAGGAGTCAAGGGAAGATTGAAGCTTGTGATGAAAAATTCGCATACAGGGGGTGGGTTCTAGAGCCGACGTTTTGACACGTGGACTTGTCTTCTTCAAGGCTGCAACTGCTTTCCTTAGTGCCTGGGTGAGTCAAAAGAAAAGAGGTATATTCCGTGAAAAAGAAAGAAAGCAAACGCGGGGGCGAACAAGCAAGCAGGCCCGCTTCTACCTTCTTCCGAAAATTCATAAATTCATTAGTTAAAAGCACCGGAAGTGATTACGTCCGTCATATAAAATCTTGTTTTACCTGCACTAGTTCAAACGTTATCTATGTGATCTTATTATGTTCATATTGTCACAAATAGTACATTGGCAAAACAGGACAACCTGTTAATCGAGACACGACGAAGAAATTATCAAAAGCAGTCGCACAACATTTTAATGTAGCAGGTCACAACTTCGACGATCTCAAACTTTACATACTTCGGTCAACCTTCCAGTCCCGAGAGACAGAAAATATGTAGAGTCATACCTTATTCACAAGTTCATTACACTCCAGCCAGCAGGCATGAACGTTTCAAAGGGGGCTCTCCATCCGATGTGGTACATACACAACGAAAACAAATCAGTGTTAAGCCCTTCTTCTAGGAATTTCTAACCTACTATGGTCAAGGGACGCTTCCTTCTGACTACCGTAATTCAGCGAATTGTCTTCGCCCCTCGTCTTCATTTTCTTTCTTTTTCACGAAATATCTCTTTCCTTTTGGCTCACCCCCTGTTCGTCACGGCGGCCTCTCCTTCTTCCCTGCCCCCACCCCCACTTTTGCAGCTGCCCTATCCTTCTCCTTTGTTTGAATTGGGGAGGCTACGAAGCATATACACAGAGGCACTAAAGAAAGAAGTTGCAGCCTCGAAGAAGACGAGTCCGCTTGTCCAAACGTTAGCGCCAGCACCCACCGCATGTTTACGAACTTTTCATCATATATTCACTTACCTTCATATTGCGCATATGCTACACATTTTATCTGGTCATTGAAAGATGGCTCTCTGCTTATTTGTGCTCTATCATCTTTAAGACTACAACACAGGCAAAGGCAGCAGGTGAAAGAGGAACTGAGCTTAAACACAGAAGAGCAGTGCCACTCCAATGGCTCTAAACTGCTCCAAAAGAGAAATGCTGCTACGTGCTGCTCCACTGTGATTTTTGTTATTAGCTGCTCTGAACCTGCTCCGAAATGGCGCTGGGAAGCTGAAAACAAGGAACTTAAACCGTGTGACCATCCAGCGAGCCTAAACAAAACAAAACAAAAAACAAATTGTATGCTATCATCTAGTATGGATCTTGTGCACTAGCTGCATACTAGCATACTAGCAATGTTGCAAGTATTGGCATTGTTGATATATATCTTATTTAGCTGTATATTTGTTTCTTGCAAGCACACTATTTTGGTGAAATGTGTGTGAGATTAGTTCAATATCACAATGATAACTAACTGCTGCTGTGATGACTGTTATCTGTTAATGATTACATTTATCACTTCATCAGCTTTGAGCTTATTTATTCTACAAGAACTGGTATTTTAAGTGTATAGCTCATTTAGCTGTCTTTCTTTTTTCAGTGTTGGCTATTTTGGTAAAATATGAAAATAACTGATTGCTTTGACCTCGTACCGATTATAAACTGCTGCTTTGGTGACAGTTGTATGCGACTCTTATAATTTCGTGCTCAGCTCATCTTACTAGGATAGTGTTGAATGACCATCCATCAGCTTAATTATTTGTTTTAACCCGATAGCGTTAGAGAGCTCGTGTCGCAGAAATTCCGCCATCGGCGTCGGTGTCGGCACCATTGGTTGTGAGCGATAAATCGTCCATGAGTGAAAAATCGAGGAAGAAGCAAATAAAATAAAGAATAAAATTTTCGGTCCCATTGAGGATCGAACCCGGGCCGTTCGCGTGGCAAGCAGGTGTCCTACCACAAAGCCACGATGTTACTTGCAGCTGCTTCGGAAAAAAACACTACATAAATGCCATGTAGTGGAAGGAGTCTCCTTAACGCATTTTGTTCGACAGGTGTGAAGACGAAAACGAGCCCATTCGGCGATTTGTAGGTGCATTAAGGAGGCCATCAAACTACGTCGAAAAAGGCCGGGACAGTGCATCCATCGCCGCTAAAAACACACGAACTTTCAAACAGCTCTAAAAATGGACAACTGTGTCCATCTACCGAAACACATATCAAGCCAACGCCGGCTTTCGAGAGGAGGCGTCGATAAAGCAAACAGCAAACGCTAGATATTCTGCTGCCATCTGTGAGGCATTGTGAGACTCTTCATGGCCTCCGAGATGGCAAGCGTACGGCGTCTATCTCGGAGGACATGCGACTCTTGCTTTAGATCAAAAAACTGTATGTACCATTCGCGCGCGCGCGTGTGTGTGTGTCTGTGTGCATGTGTGTGTAACAATACACATTAATAAGTATGCACTTAGTGGTTGAAGTGCGCATTAGGGGCCGGATTCCGCTATTGCGTTCAACTCTTAAAGGCGAAGCTTAAGGGTCCCCCAATTTTTTTTTTTTTTTTTTGCAGTTTGCAGTGATTATTGTATCTGCAATATATTTAATAATAAATATTAATATTTATGAGATGCCTAAATGTTGCTTTAAACTCCAGGAGTCGTTTGGAATATTTTGGCATCGGCTCCAAAAAGGAAAATGTCACTTCCATCAGTGGAAGGGGCATTCTTGCTTTTAGCAGCGGAGCTTTTTCGTTGCTCCGGGTAGTTGCGAACAGAGATGAACGTTCTCGTTTCGTTCTCTTTATCTTCTCCTTTGCTCCCACAACACATGCGCCGATTTGTCCGACCATGGAATTCAACAACTAGGATGGGCGAGTGTGTTACGTGACTAAAAATCGCATAACAGCACGTAACAACTATTCACGAGACTAAAATCTAAAACATCACGTAACGACTACTCACGTGACTAAAAAATCACGTAGCAGTACGTAACATAGTCTCTTGACTAAAATCACGTAACATCTAGCCTCGTGACTAAGATCACGTAGCAGCTAGTCACATGAAATCTTCCCGCCATGTATTACATAAAAACTAGTCACGTGACTCAAAAATCTAGTAACATTTAATCACATGACATGTTCCCGCCAAAACCACATGACAGGTGCGTAGTGTGGGGAACTGACTGAAACAGGAGAAGGATAGACAAGCCTAACCATACTTAGTACTACTAGTAAAAATTTGCCATGTCTAGCAAAGGCTTGACATTGCTGACAAAAACTTACGAAAAGCTAGGTCAAACACTACCGTAAAATTCTGAGCAATTGCCCCCCCCTCCCCCCGGAGGTGGTTATAATGGCCACAGTGAAGGGGAGGGGGCGCTTGCTCGGAAGTGCTGCAAAATTCAAGATGGCAGCCGGCCGTTTTTTTTTTTATAAAAAAAGATAAAGGCTTCCTACAGCGATGTACAGTGTGAACAAAAGCTTCATGGGGAAATTCTCGATGATTGCTTTATTCACTCTCAAATACATCAAACGACCCATCGGAGTCGGTGTCAAACAACATGGAACTGCATTCAGACTGCAGTTCCATGTTGGCCATATTGAAAGGCGTGTAGTCGTGCATCAATCACAGTTCGTTCACGGACAACCGAAAGGCATGCACTGCTTCTGTGTGGTCATCCGGCGTCTTTTGGCTTCCATTCGTTGCCTGTCGCATGGAGATCCCGAAACGCTCCTTCCACCTGGCAATATAATGGTCCGACGCTACGAAGTTTCCGAGCTGCAGGCTCCTGGCTACGCGCACAGCCTTTTCCGCAAGCGACCTGTTGCTAACAGCGCGCCCGGCACTGCGCTCACTTTAAAAAAACTCGAAGAGGGCATCGTCCACTTCTTCGCTTAATACGGGAGCACCGTTCCTCAGCTTGCGTCATGACTTCGACTTGCCGAAGTTTTGTTGCAGCAAGGCTACATATTTGTTGTCCCACTTGCGAATCCTCCTGCGATCAATGTTGAAGTGCTGCGAGGTCGCGTGCACATTTCTTCCACCTTGGCGATGACACTGAACCACCTCAATTTTCTTGGCAACAGTGTGAGAACGCTTCGACGGCATCGTGCAGCAAAGTGGACCACGAGGAACAACGAACAAATACGGACTGGCTACGTTAACACACGCCAAGCCTAACGGCTATGGCTAGAGACGGAGAAAGGGTGCCAGTTTTGATAGGGGGCGCTTGCTCGGAAGTGGGTGGCAAATTGAAATTCCCAAAACTAGGAGGGGGGGGGCGCTTGCTCGGAATTTTACGGTAGTTCCGCTGTTGGTTCCAGCTTTGTGTAAATAATGCAAGCTGCGCTTTTTATATATATTCGTGTGCAATGGTGTCACGTGCATATGCACTGACAGAACATCCTTAAAATTATGCTATGATTCGCTGGCCACATTTTAATGTGTGCTCGATTCATTTCTTCAAGGCTTCGATAGATCAACTTGCTTGTGTTACTTTCATGATGTCATTGTTTCCTATTTTTGTTTACACAAGGCATTTTGAGCTCTTCTAGGCTGTTCCCCAGGTGTGCTGTGACACCGGTCTCAAGTGCAACTCGCACAGATGTCACTTTGGTCATCAGTCTTTCAGTCTGCCATTCTCACGGCAGTTGCACGTTAAAGAAGCCAGGTGGCCAAAATTATCCAGGGCCCTCCATCATGGTGTCCTGGGTCGTTTGCGATGTTAAACCCTATAACTAACAAACCATTCTCACATCAATTGGTTCGTCTTATCACAGAAATCACTACAATGCTCTAGTGAAATGGTTTTTCACATCTCCAGAACCAGTTGATGCTACATTGCAGGCTCATATTACCTCTGCTTTCACAGGTACTGGATAAGGACAGCCTGGATCCTGTGTTGTCTAATGCCAGCCACTTGGAGGCAGTGCAGCTTGTGAAGGTGGAGGTGAATCCATTGCAGCTTGTGTGCTTGGCAGGGGCCTTCCCTCACCTTCGTAGCCTTTCTGCTGTGATCACTCGAAAAGGGTGAGTCATTAATAAGCAATAAATGATTATGTTGCTTAAAGTGATGTCTGCTTTATCGTAGAAAAAAAAAACCTGCTAAAGATAAAGGAAATACCGTAGCCTCTAGTATGCAAAATGTAGAGACTAGTTTCATATCCCACCGGTGGCAAGTTTTTAGAGTGCAGCTCTTAGGCCCGCATTCCTGCATTGAGTGGCATTGCCATCGTCGTCGGTGGTGTAACTGCGCAAATGAGTATGCTCCACAGGAATTGGGCAAGCCCCACTACCATGCTCAATGAAAACGATGTGCCACAGGAATTGGGCAAGCAAACAAGACTTGCGTTGATCGAAGGCGCACTTAGGCGCCCATTCCTGCATTGAGCGGCGTCGCCATCGCCGTGCAGAAGAAATACATTGAGAGTCTCCGAAACAAGTACCAAGCCATGCACTAGGCCTTGGAAATGACCAACTGTGATTCAGAGGCGCAGTTCTGGGAACATCACGGCTTCATGGACAGTACGTTTTGGTTCTCCAAGCAGGTAGTCCTCATCCCACCCTTATGCTACCCCGCACCGTGCAGTAAAAGTGGGTGAATTACTTTAACCCATAGGTGGCGTCCATCCTAGATTCAAACATGGATCTTCAGATAGTGCTTGACACGTATGCATGTGCTGCTTACTTGGTGGAATATGTAAATAAGGCCAACTGAGGTATGTCCAATCTGAACCGGGCAGTGCAAGAAATTGCAAGAAATTGTCAAAGAGAAGGGCGACATGGATTACATGCAGCCACTGAGACATCTGGGTGTGAAGATGCTCAATGCGATTAAATAGTGGTATGAAACTGTACATACATACACGTCTCTCTCAAATTGTGTGTCTCAACTTATCACAAAATCAGAACACCTCAATAGCTGCACTCATAATTCCCTTTAGGCAGTATCGTAGTCGTCGAAGTTTTTTTGCATGCACTTTAATTTCTGTTTATCCTATAATTACTACAGTGTGAGGGCTAGGCGTGATGGCTGAGGCGTGAAGGCTGAGGCGAGAGTAACAGGGTAACGAACTATTTATTAGAGAGCATAGTGGAGCGCGCCAAAACCGTGACCGTCCGTCGCGGTGGCGGTAGCGAACTAACGTGACCCCTTCCTCGCTTGGGCTTGGTGTTGAGTCGGCGTAACAGCGCTGTAGGTGGTGCTAGTGATGAGATAGGCGGCACATGCGGGCGCTCACATCCCACCCCAATCTGACTGACCAAGTCTCTTGGTTAATTTATTTTTGTTTATTTATTTGGATACCCTAAGGGCCCGGTGGGCATTACATAGGGGGGGATTAATTGGAAGTGAAAGATACAGTCACAATTCAGGCATACACTAATTGTAAAGGTAATACTATTAATACAATGCGAAAATGTCTAATTTGGTAGTGAGAGATACAGTCACAATTGAGGCATACAGTAATTGAAAAGGTAATACTATCAGCACAATACGAAAACGTAAAGATGATAATTCAGGCATACAGTAAAAAGAAATAATATAAATAAATGCTAACCACGTGATTTACAAATATCAGGCATACAGGAAAAAAAAAGAAATATTATAAATACAGTAGAACCCCGCTGTTACGTTCCTCACTGCTGCGTTTTCCCTGCTGTTACGTCGTTTTCCGCCGGTCCCGGCATAACTCCCATAGGATACAATGTATTGGGAATCCCGCTGTTACGTCGTAACTGTTGGACCGTTCCCGTATGATACGTCGCGAAGTGCGCTTGGAGCCGACCGAGTGACTACCGAAGAGAGTGGCCATGGTGCATTTTCACGCAGCTTGGCCTGGTTTGACCGTAACATTAGCCGCATGAGAGGCGCAAGCAACAGGATCTTTCGATTGATGCAAACAAAAGCATCGCCTTCGAGATTTGTAGTATTACAAAGATGGCGTCTATGACGTAATTGCTCGCGAAAGCAAAGCCTTCGAGATTGGCATTTACTATTGACAAAAGCATGGCCTTTGGGATTTGTATTGCACAAACATGGCGTCTATGACGTAATTGCTCGCGAAAGCAAGGCCTTCGAGATTGGCATTCACTTCTGCCATCGCGTTGGCGTAGACTCATCATCATCGTTATTCGTCAAAGGACGGGAGGCGTTCGAGCTGGTTGGAGCTCACATGGTCGTGCGCGCGGTTCGCCGTCGGACTCGCCGCGCTGGTCGTGATTGCGTGGGCTTGGTTCTTTCATGCCTACAGCTGTTGGTGTTAAAAAAATCACATACGTTGATTACATTTCAGTGGGTGAGGCCGTCCACAGCTCCGCGTTTCTATCCGTCGACTAGATCGTGGCTGAGCGCGCCAATTTTCGTGTCGCTCGTAAGCATTGAAATAAAATTCTGTACCACTAAATATTTTGTCGTTTTATTGCGATAGCAATTATATGGACAGTCTCAGCTGGAAAATGTCCGTCCCCGTCGCCGTCATTTACCGTATATGTATAAGTATGTATATATATAGAAAAGCCACAAAGAAAAATAATTCAGATATTCTTTCCGACGCATGGAATCAAACGGGCGACCTCTCGCTCTGCAGCCCGCCGCGTTAGACGTTAGGCCACGACAGCACCGTCTATCAGCCTGCTAATGGCGAGCTATTTATATACACCATGTAATTCAGCATGCTTTCTTAGTGGCCACATAGATGGGGCGACGTGCGCGCGTGTGGCGCGCTTTAAAGATCGTCGCCCCGCTCCTGCAACGCCGTTGCTCTTCGCTCTACAGGGCGTGGTCGCTTTCGTGCACTTATGTCGAGGAAAGAAGGGGCGGCCGGTGGGGTGCTTCGCTTCGCTCGCTGCAGCGGCCACGTTTGCGAAAGGAGCGCGCTGTTCAAACAGAAACAAGTAACAACTGTGACAATAAGTTCGCGCTCGTCTTGTGTGTACCTGTTCCTTCGTTTCGTGCATCCTGCTTTATGTTTGAGCAGTGCACTTCAAGTGTTGAGCTGTGACGCATTAGTTTGCGCTCATCCTGTGTGCGTTCTTTTCGTGCGTCCTTGGGCTCGAGCGACGCGCTGGCAATTTCGAGTTGCTTTCCGTTCTTCGCGTTACATTACAATTTATTGCTATCGCATTCATTGCTTCGCCGTTGCGGTGAAACTGTGACTTTTTTTCCTGTTTTTTCGGCTCTTGCGTTTCCCGTCTCTTACGTTTATTTCCTACGATCCCTTCAAAAACGTATCAGCGGGGTTCTACTGTACAATGCAAACCACATGATTTACAAATATCAATAGCGTCGGGATGATTATTTTCCATGTTTGTACGCTTTCTGAGACCATCACAATGAATGAACCCATGCGGTATAAGTACTAGAAATGATTTATAAAAAAGTGGTATCGTGCTTGAGAAACGAGTGGAGCGCTAACTGGAAGGACTGGTGATCATTGATGGTGGCAATGCTAGATGGAAGTGAATTCCATCGATCTATTGAGAGTGCGAGAGGTGAATTACGGTATTTATCGGTGTAAGAAAAAATTGGTTTGACTTTATATGCGTGGTCTAATCTAGAAGAGATGTGGTGCGCGGGATAAATGTGAGATTGCGAAAAGGGCGTGCCGCTATGGTAGAGGGTGTGAAAGAAGGATAACCGGGCAAGTGTTCGGCGCAAGGCAAGTGAATGCATATCAAGGGTGCTTTTTAGTTTTGTGACACTTTGAAATCGAGAATAAGATGAACCGGGCTGCTTTGTTTTGGACCGCTTCGAGCTGATCTGTCCAGGTGATGTGATGGGGATGCCAAATAATAGATGCGTATTCCAACGAGGGACGAATGAGCGAGTTATAAGCTAATAACCTGGTGTCATGGTTCGCGCGATAAAGGCGTCGCTTCAAGAGGCCGAGCTTTTTTAAGGCTTTAAAGGTTATGTATTCTATGTGCTCATTCCAGGTCAAAGTCGAATTGAATAGTATTTATATGTCAAAATTGTGTCAATTATGATATTGCCAATTGTGTATGAATTGGTCTGAGAATTTGTTGTCATGCTAAACTTAAGGTGTTTTGTTTTATCTATGTTGATTTGCATCTGCCATAAGGAACACCAGTCTGTTAGTTTACTGAGGGCAGACTGTAAGTGAGTGTAAGTTTACTGAGGGCAGACTGTAATTGCTTCTGCACACTGTCACGTGCACGATAACACACTCACACACATGTGCGGAAACGGTGCAACTTTTAGGGCAGACTGTAATTGCTTCTGCACACTGTCACGCGCACGATAACACACTCATACACATGTGCGGAAACGGTGCAACTTTTAGGGCAGACTGTAATTGCTTCTGCACACTGTCACGCGCACGATAACACACTCACACACATGTGCGGAAACGGTGCAACTTTACTCGAGCACAAAGCCGTCGAGGTGGCTCGGTAAACATCGAGTGCATTGGGGCCGTTGAAGCTGTTGCTGCTCTGCAGAGGCGACAACATTTGCTCCTGAGGCGGGCGTAGGCTCTGCATTGACGGTGGGCTGTTGCTCGATCACTGGAGAAACTGGTGGTACATAAGGCTTAAGCTGGGACACGTGCACCATTCGTGGTTGATTAACCAAACGAGATGTCAAGCATGACACATGTAAAGCCCTAAATGTGGATGGAGCGTTTTTCAGTCCAAATGACATGCGCGTCCACATGTATGTGCCGTGATGAGTAATGAATGCTGTCTTCTCGTAGTCTTGTGGGCGTAAACTCACTTGCCAGTAGGCACATTTCAGGTCCAGGGTAGCGAAGTATGCGCAACCTGATAGTATGTCCTGAATGATGTCATCTACAAAGGGCAACGGGTGCACTACTGTGATGGTGCGTTCATTCAAAGGTTTATAGTTCACACACAAGTGCTTCTTTTTCTATACGGGTCACCACAACAATCAGTAAGGCCCACAGGCCAGAAGCCGGGAGTATTATACCTTGGTGGAGCAACTTCTTCACCTGAGTTTCCAGGAACTGCCTGTCTTCTGTAGCGTACCGGTATGGGCTCCGACTGTACGGTAAAGCATCAGGTAGCAGGTCAGTGCAGTGCTGCATACCAGTGAAGTGGCCAAGATCATCATCATGGTGAGCAAAAACGGCGTTGTGCTCGGTCAATCAATATACCTTTTATAACTGACCGCTGTGTGAGGGTGAGCTGGCTGCCAACGCGAGCCGGTGGAATGTCAGGATGAATGTGCACGAGCACCGTGTCAGAAGCGAGGGAGTTTGACACTAGAGGAGCGCTACTTGAGGGCAATGTTTGGGCTGCTAACGCTTGCCATGGTGGCTGCTCTGGCATTTGCAACGGATCGCGTTGTAGGCAGTCTTTGGAACTGGGCCTGGTTTCAGGAAAAAGGACGGACCTTGTTGGGATCACAGCATTTGCCATTCTTGGGACTAGCTCTTGGTTTGCGGTAATGGTAATATTCGTGGCTGTATGCTGCAACTGCGCTGGCTTCAGCGGCTCGAATATAAGGCGTGCTTGTGCTGCTGAGAACCAGTCCTCACCTATAATGAGGGGGAGTACATTATCTTCCAAAACAGCAGCTTCAACAACTCCTGTGGCTGGGCCAATGGATATCTTCAAAAATTCAGCACCAACAGGTATCACTGTGCTTCCTCCTACCACCACGAATGGAGGCTCGCTCCATGGGACGATCATGCTTGCAGGCACACGAACTTTAGAGATTAATGTCACCTTTAGAGATTAATGTCACCTAGAGATTAATGTCACCAATTAGAGTCAGGAAACGCTTCACACTCACCGACTCCACTGAGAGTTGCGTTGAAGAAGGGGCATTGGCTGCTGTGAGCCGTCAAGCGTAATGGGTGCACTGTGCAGTGCTGGAGGCTGCTGTGTCTTGGGCATGGTTGGAGGCGCTGATGATGATAAGCGGCTGGTGTGTGTAGCGCACTTGGATGCCAGATGACCCAAGGCATGACATTGGTGGCAGACAGCTTGAGACAGGTCTTGACCGCTACGAAAAGCTGGAGCGCCGTACTGTGCCGAAATAGCTGCATAAGTAGCTTCTTGTTGCTCGGCGGGCAGCTCTGAAATGCGCGTTTTTGGTGTGGCCCCTCGGGAGGACTGTGGTGTCGATTGTTCTGAGCGAGGCTGCTGTCGCTCTGCGGGCTTAGTGGCACGAAAGGGTTGCGATGGCGGCAATACCGAACCGGCAAATGGTGACGGGCTTGCTTTGGCGCGCAGATGTTGCGCACTCTTGTCGAGGCTAGTGCAGGTAGAAATAAACTCAGCTACCGTGGGCGGCCGGTTGGCTGCTATGGCGGTGAGGATGTGTTGTTCCCATAAACCATGCAGCAGGTAATCAATCTTTTGGGCCTCCAAGAGGTTAACGGGGCAACGCTCAATGATCTTCAACTTGGCAAAGGCATACTGGTGCAAGCTTTCGGATGGGATCTGGGTTACCCTCATGACCTGCTCTTGCCACTCGATGAGGTACAATTCTGTACAAAATGTGTCCTTCAGGGCGGCACTCCACGTGGCCCATGTGCTGTACTGGTTGCCGAACGCGAGATTCCAGTCTCGCGCCGTGCCTTTCAGCTTGCTAGCTGCGGTCAGGCGTGTGGTGGCATCGTCCCAAGAGGCGAGCTGCTGTACTCGTCGCACGTCGTCAAGCCATGTATTGACACTGTGGCTCTGCAAACCAGCGAATTGCGGGATGGACGATGACAGGTCTGGCAGTGTCGTCACCGTTGTTGCAGGGCGAGGTAGCTGCTGGAACAGCATGGCGAGGCTCTGTATAGTGGCTGGGTCCAGCGTCAAAGGCGCCGCAGTGGTCGAGGCGGATTCATTCGTTTCAACCAAGGGGGTAGCTTCACACTGCTGCTGAATGTCGGCTTGCAAATGCTGAAAGAGCTCCTCTTTCGAACCTGTGATGGTCCAGCTGTCGACGGGCCAATTCTTCGCGTATGAGGTCGATGCCAAGGCGTGACATGGTCACTGGGTCGAGATTCTGCCACACAATTCCTGGAATGGCGTTGCGCCGAGCCGGCTACACGCTGATGTTTACACACGAAACACACTCTTACTCAGTGAGTCCACCAGTAAGCGCACGCAGGCGCGCACATGGAAGCGAGTGGACAGCGGGAAATGTTCTGGCGGTGACAAAGACAGGAATGGCGGGACATCTGTCGCGGGGCGAAGGCTGGCTTGCTTACTGATGCGCTGGCATTCTTGCGTGGCTGAGTGGCTGCGCAAAGGCTCGCGCGTCGACTGCGCCAGATGTGAGGGCTGGGCGTGATGGCTGAGGCGTGAAGGCTGAGGCGAGAGTAACAGGGTAACGAACTATTTATTAGAGAGCATAGTGGAGCATGCCATAACCTGGACCGTCCGTCGCGGCGGCGGTAGCGAACTAACGTGACCCCTCCCTCGCTTGGGCTTGGTGTTGAGTCGGCGTAACAGCGCTGTAGGTGGTGCTAGTGATTAGATAGGTGGCACATGCGGGCTCACATCTGTTAAGAACTACAAATAACGACCCCTATGCTTTCCTTGTTTTCACAGGCTTGCAATGGTTTTTTCTAACAGAAGAGAGTCTCAGCCAATTGCCCTTTCATTCACTTCATAGCGAGGGTGTAGGCTCCACCACGTTTGATGCCTCTAGGTGTCATACCAGTGCTTACTGGTCAGCTGCCTTCTGGAAAGGCTCCCATGCTGTGTAACGCCATCAGGCGAAAAGAATGTTCTCCATTAGCTGCCATAGCCACGACAGTGCTTCTTGATACTCCCAGGGTTGCACATTCATAAATGCCCAAGCAAGTGAGGTGGACTGTTGCACGATTGGTAGTGCACTGCACAACCAACTTGGGGGTTGCTGGTTTGTATGACCCTGGAGTGTAGCCTTTGAGATTTGACGGGCCGTTGCTGAGGTGTCAATCGATGACGACAGTAATCGGAGGATGATTATTGTGGTGTCTAGCATGTCGTGCCATCTGTCGCTTACGTGTGGGAGCCATTGTAAGAGCCACCAACAATAGTGGCACGCTGTTTGAATTTCCATGGCTGACCATTTCTGCATGCAATTTATTGAGGTTTTTAATGCATGGAGTTGTATGTAGCTTTGTTGGACCGTGCAGCTTAAGTTGAAATGTTTAATAAGGTGCGAGTTAACAAGTTTTTATTGCATTTTGTAGGAAGCATTCTAAAAAGACAGGGCGTGCAAACACGGACACAAGAAAGAAGTCAGGACACCACAGACGCCAAACTTCTTCCTTGTGTGACTTCTTCCTTGTGTCCGTGTTTGCACGCCCTGTCTTTTTAGAATGAATATGTACGAACTAGCTCAGCTCTCTGTTATTGTAGGAAGCATCTCACCAAAGAAAGTATTTCAAATTGGTTCATTACTAGAGGAGACAGCAGAAATTTAAACATCACCATGCTGTTAGCAGGCAAGCCTCACAGCCAATGCAGACACCCTGCTTTTGTTTTCTCATTCCTCTCATATTTGTGTTTATGTTTCCCCTCTTCCTATCTTTGCTGCATGCTCCCAGCATGGTGTGTTCTATATTTTGCAATGTACCGAGGTACTGCAATCAGTTTCTGAGCCTGTTTGCGATTTCTGGTGCCAAGCCTCACTGCCAGGGGTGGAGCAGGCGAGCGCCCCATGCAGCGCCATCCAGCATCCCTGGGTGGCCTTTCTGAGCTGCTGTGTGTGGCTGGCCTTGAGCGACTGGAGCTAAGTGGTGCCCACGGCTTGGCTCTCCTGCCCTTAACCATGCCAACGCACAGCCTGGCCCAACGGTGCCAGCATTTGCGAGCACTGGTGAGTAGCTGTCACTTTATGCACTTTGCTTGTGATTTTCTCATGGTACTTGCACTTTTTCTAGTCCTACAATTGAGCACACGTGGTACTTTCAAGGAGTGAATGATGGTACAACTCTGAAAAATATTGTCTTCAGCTCAAGTCAGAAATCACCATGTCTAACAGTGCACCACAGACTTGCCACTTCCGTAACACCGGTGGTGCAGACCTCGCATTCCCACTTCACAGCCAGCTACAAATGACACACCTGGCTGGCCCCCACTGTAGAGGTCGCCACAGTTCAGCCTATGCGTTTGGCCGCCACCAGTATGTCGTGCCACCTGTGACGTCTTGTGTATGTATGTTTGTGTTCAGTGAAGGGTGGGACCTTTATCGGACACGGAACAGAGAAGTGTCTCTGTGTGAGTCCGTCTTTGAATGCCCGTGCTCCCGCGGGGCAACCCTCTCGACGTGATGTCAGAAGTCAACTTACCCGGGTAACGCCACCAGCCTCAAGTCTCACTGTTACGTAGCGTGGGTCGTATGACAAGGCAACGTAGGCATGGGGTGGTATCGGCAATACAGTCGAATCCGTTCATAATGAACTCAAGAGGGCCGTGAAAAATGGTCGTTATATCAGTAGTTCGTTGTAAATGAACTCGCCCTCAAAACCGTGCGCTTAGCGACCACGACCAAGCCACTCTTTTTTCTACGAATTTTCATTGAAAAGTACTAACATAACAACCCCTCCGGTGAAAAGTTAAGCCTTTTTGCTTAGTGAAGTGACGCCCACTGCGTGCACAAGTGAATTAAACCATCTTTGCAGTGAACTGGCACCGTTTTACTGAGCCGCCATACCGCCACGTGGAGCCGATCATCCCTGGCTAGTTCCGTGCAGCGCATCGCCTACACGGCTCACGCCATCCCTGCCGGGCTGCTTGCTTTATTATGCGCATTTGTGCATTCTTCGTGCCCACTTCACCTCGGACCGTGTAGCCTGTTCGAGTAGCCTGTTGTTCAATGTGGCGAAGACAAGCATTTTGCGAGCAACGCGCACTCTACGTCTCCACAATGCTGTGACGGTCCTGCACAACGAGGCGCGGTGCGCTTGGGTTGTCGCCTAATAAAACATGCAGTATACGCTCGATGTAAGTGCATCGACTTTTCTCGTTGCCCGTGCCACTCAATACCAGCGAGCTACTTTTGTTTCCACGAAGCGACGCGCACTTCAAAATTAGTTCGCACACCACGGCGGTGGCAACTTATGAACGATAGCATCGCATGCTTGTATACTGCTTGTACCGCCGTCAACCCGAACAGTTTACGCCACACGTGCAGCCACGCAGATAGCTACAGATGAGTGCGATAAGGTTGTCAGCGATAAGTCATAATGGCACGTTCATCGCTGGCCGCCACATTGCCTTCGCTCTCTTCTGATGCCTATCCGTGAAGGCAACGCCGCAATCGTGCGGTAGTCATCATTGATTGACTGGTCTCTGCCGTTACCAAAAAGACGAAAGAACAACGTTATCAGAATCATCTGCTCGGCTGCGTGTGTGGCGTGAACTGTGCGAATTGACGGCGGTACAAGCGCAACATGATGCCGTTCACAAGTTCGCCACCGCCATGTCATGCGAGGCCGCTTTAAAGTGCATGTCGCTTTGTACAAACAGAATTAGCTCGTTGGTGTTCAGCAGTGCGGGCACTGTGAGACGTTGATGCACTGACAGCGAGCATATACTCTATGTTTTTTTTGGGCAACAACCCAAGCGCACCACACTTCGTTGTACAGGACCACCAGGGCATCGCGGAGACGTAGAGTACGCATTACCTGCAAAATGCTTGTTTTTGTCGTGTTGAACGAACAGACTGCTTGCCATGCCCATGCACGATCCGGAGTGAAGCAGGCTTGAGGAACGGACAGCTCGCGCATATGGTATACAGCAAGCAGCCCAACAGTGACGGCGTGAGTCGAGTAGGCGACACACTGCACGCAACTAGCCAGAGATGGTGCCAAGGTGGTTTAATCACTCATAGGCATGTAACAGATGTTGCTTCACAACACAAATCTGCTTCTCTAATCGGAGTGCTGCTCCAACGACGAAGCTGGTCCACATGCTGGTGACATACGCGGCCGTCCGAAAAAGCAACCTCATACGACATTTGGCCAGTTGCTCTGGAGATCACAGCAGAGACCCATGGTAGGCCCTGGCTTTAGTTCCGTGCAAAGACAGGGTCCTCAAGCTGGAACGTGCGTGGTGCAGGCAGAGCTTCTGTGAATCGGGAAGACTTTTCAGGGGCCTGCTCTGGGTTGCAGCCGGTCTACGTGGTAGATAGTAGGCGGCCCATCAGTAACTCGGATGCGGAGCGTCCCATGGCAGTATGTGGAGTTACGTGCTGCTGTAGAGTGAAGCGTGCCAGGCAAATGCCCAGCTCCCTTGGATTATTTGCGATAATGCCTGCTTGGTGGTTAGTACCATTCTCTCAGCCTGCCTGTTTGTGGATGGATAGAACGGTGCAGACGTTACACAACAAAAGAAGTTGGCGTCCGTGAACTCCCAAAATTCCGAGGATGTAAATTGAGGCCTGTTGTCCAACACCGGGTACCTGGCAAGCTATGTTTTGCGAACAACTTCCGTAAGGTACTAATTACAGCACTCAATGTCATTGATGGCATTTTTATGACCTCGAGCCATTTGGAATAAGAATCCACCACAATCAAGAAGGTCTGTCCTTGGAAGGGGCCGGCAGAATCTTTGTGTAGGCGCGACCATGGAGTCCAGATTATCTCCCATGGGTGCACCAGTTCCTGGGGCATCTCCAACCGGGTTTCTTGGCACGGAAGGCACTGACGGACCCATTCCTCAATGGCTGCGCATCCATGCCAGGCCACCATGCATAGCTGCGGGCAAGCGCCTTCATCCTGACGATACCGGGAAGACCAGCGTGCAGGGCTTCAAGGACACGGAAACGCAACTTCTGCGAAATCACCACACGGTCGTCCCACAGTAAGCATCCCTTGTGGATGGACAGCTCATGTTGCCTAGACACGAATTATGTGAATTGGGGACTCAGAGTACACTTTGGCCACCCCCTCCACACCCATTTGAGGACACGGGAGAGAACACCAGCCTTAGCAGAGTATTTACCCCCATCATCTGCATAGACTGGAGATTCTGTAAGTTCGTCCAGAAGCATGACTACCTCTGCTAGGGAAGGGTCAACCTGGCACTGGTGCATTAGGGAAGTTTGCTGAGACCATCTGCATGGCTCAGCTGTTTTCCTGGCTGGTGGAGGAGAGTATGCCGGTATCCATTCATGAAGATGGACCACTGCAGCATCCGTGGCGAAAGCATCTGTGGTCTTTGCCAGTCTGACGTAAACAGCCCAAGGAGTGGCTTATCGTCTGTGATAGATCTGGAATTGGCAGCCAAATACACAGTCATAGAACTTCTTTACTCTCACAAACACAGCAAGTGCCTCCTTATCACTCTTTGTATAATTCCGCTCGGCAGAAGATAAAGTGCTTGAATAAAAAGCGATTAGTTCTTCTCTGCCATCTGGCATTTTGTGGCTCAACACTGCTACTATTCCATATGGAGATGCATCAAAGGCAAGGATGATGGGCTTCTCGTCAAAATGTGTTCGCACCCGGTTTGACCCCAGTAGTTGCTTCACATGGTTGAATGCTATCTGTTGTGGGTTTTCCCACACCCAGGGCACCTGCTTATCCAACAAATGGTGCAGGGCTTCAGCGACAGGGGTGTGGCAGGAATGCATGAGAGAAATTGAGAAGACCCAGGAATGCCTGCAGTTTGGCTTTGTTCGAAGGAAGCGGTGCATTAAAGGGACACTGAAGCACTCCGAAAAAAATTACGTTTTGTTGTGATGCTGCAGAATTTCGTGAGGTGAGCTCAAAAAACACTTGCAAAATATAACAGCACGAAGGACGGGACTGAAGACACAAAAACCACAGGACGAGTGCTGTGGTTTTTGTGTCTTCAGTCCCGTCCTTCGTGCTGTTATATTTTGCAAATGTCGCACCAACTTGCCCAGACAAGGTCTCTGCTAAGTCAAAAAACACATTGAAAATTTGCATAAACTAGCACGAACAACTGTATTTTGGCATAAAAGCGCAGCACGCGCCTCGGACGGCATAGAAAATCTCTCCGCTGCTACATTGGTCAAAGCTTTCTGACATCATCAAAGGTGCCTCCAAAGCTGCTGTTTGCGCATAGCAGCAGGCGATAGTGTGCATTCAGTGTTTCTTCGTTTAAAATAAGCGCATTATTGTAAATATGGCAATCTGCAGCTGTCACAGTGAACTTGATGTAGTACATCCGTACCTGTCCAAGCCAGTCGCTCGCATGTACGTGCACTGATTGAACATGCTGCCATTGCTGATGACACGGCACAGGAAAGCGCGCCCCAACCCGCACCCTCCACCTGTTATAAGCACAGAGAGTCGCCAAGTGGCCTGGTTGGTCAGAATTGGTTGCAGCGCAAACTTCTTCTTTCCTTTTGTCCTTATGTTGAGTTCGTGCTGCAACCAATTCCTCTGATAAGGACAGGTTGAAAGTATTTGAATTCATGGCTAATCACCAGTTTACTGTAATCATACGTGTCACACGATCACCGTCAAACTCTAGCCGGATCACTGCTCCAATTGCATCAGGTGACGCTACATGAACACTTTGGATAGCGATTTCATTCATCCAGTTACGTTAGACCATGACCGAACGTCTCGGTAGCGATTATAGGTTGTCATCTATATCATCATATGAAAGGCTGCTATACCGAATAGCAGCAGCAATTCTGAATCTTGATCGAAAAGTACGATTGGAGTTGGCCTAGAGAGAGATGCCAGCAGGTGGCTGACCGCTGGCACCAAATACGAGTGCTGCTGCAGGGCTTTGTTGATTGTGCACTTACAGTCTGCACAGATGCGGACGTCTCCATTTGCCTTCATTGGCGTAACAAGGGGGGTTTCCCAACGTGCGTGATCAACTGGCTCCAGGATTCCTTGTTGTACCAGTTTGTCCAGTTCGGCGTCGATCTTTGCTTAAAGTGCAAAAGGAACCCTTCTTGCTTTCAGGCAGATGGGCACAACCTTGGGGTTAAGTACAAAATGCACAGGCGGTTCCTTGTGACAGCCCAGTGTCCCATCAAACACAGAGGCAAAGTCTTGGAATACTTTATCAAGTGAGGATGGCAGTTGGTCAGTGTGTTGCACTCTCGTAATAACAATCCCGAGTGCCAGAAACCAGTGAAGTCCGAGAAGACTTGGGCACTTCCGCTTGACAATGACAAGGCGCAGTTGGCCTTCAAAATCTGCACTCGCATGGTACCAATCCCACGTATAGTGATACGGTTGCCTTGATAGTCTCTCATGATCAAATCAAGTGGCTGCAGATTTGGGACACACCCCTTTGGAAAAATACATCTGGCTGTGGCCTTGAAGATGATCTAGTAGGTTAATCCTGAGTCCACCTCCATTCGACCCTGTGCGCCTTCGATTCTGACATGCACATATACCTTCCTCTTGACAAACTGAGACACTGCGCTGATAGCAGCCACTGCCAAGTCGTCGCAGTACGCAATGTTAGTGCGAGGGGTGGTCTTGAAACACTGCGTCTGGCCATCAGCTTTGGAACTTTCACGTGGCCAGGCTGCCACTTGGACTGGCAGACCTTAGCAATGTGCCCGGTTTTTCCACATCTCCTGCACTGGGCAGCACGGAAACGACACAGACGGCGTTTGTGTGAGCCTCTGCATCTGGTGCAGAGCCACTTAACAGTCTCTCGCCGTCTCGTTGCTGATCAGGGCCTGCACGAAGCCGTAGAACATCTTCAGTGGCACCTTGCTCACCGTCATCATCCGTTGTCGTCCCTTGGTGCACTAGCTCGCCGCACGACACACTTGGGCATTGGAGTAAGGTAAGACTGCCTTCCCGGGCAGTGGCCTCAGTGACGACTGCTTTGTCGACAGCACTGGTGAGAGACACCTCTTTTTTTCGTCAGCAGTCACCACTTCACCGTGTCATTGTGCAGTCCGAACACGAATCAATCCTTTAGCGCGGTGTCGAGGTCATAGAAGTTGCAGCGTTGTCCCGCGGTTCGAAGGGCAGCAAGGCAGGCAGCGGCAGACTCACTCAGTGCCTGGTTGTGCCAGTGGAATTCGCATCGCATGCCAAGCTCTGGTGGTTTCGCCACTAGGTGATCCCGCAGCACAGCGAGGATTGTTTCAAATGGGGTATCCTTCAATTGGGCCAGCGCCACAAGCACCTTGGCCAACTGAAAAGTGGCGGAACCGCAGTTGGCTGAGGAATGTCGACCTCTTCTTCTCAGCGTTCGTAATGCCCTGCACCTCCAAGAAGAACTCGAAGTGTTGCACATAGTCCTTCCACTCTTTAGGGAGGGCAATGTTGAAAGGCTCGAGCCCCTCTGCAGTGACGGTTGTCATTGTGACATGTACACACCGAAGCCGCCAAAGCTAGCTTTCCCTTGGAGTGGTGTCCATCGAGTGGCAGTTTCTGTCGGGTCCCATCCTCGTCACTAGTGTTATGTAACATGGGTCATACGATGAGACAACATAGGCACGAGGCGGTATCGGCAACACACCTTTATTGCCATCACGAAAACCAAACACTGACTCAACTTAAAGGGACACTAAAGGCAAATGACAATTTATGTCAGAGTGAAAGCTCAGTGTATGACAACTTCTAAAACGGCAATATTATCAACAGCAGTGCCCTACTTACCGAGAAATTAAGCTAAATGTATCACATGATGAGCGCCACGAGTGGGACATTTTCGAAGTGATCCCGATAACGTATGAGAGTCTACCTACAATAAATCACTAGTAATCAAACTAGCAGCAATAAAAAAAGAACCTTCCGTGCATCAAAAGACGTAATAAAATACTGTTTGTTTGTTTCCATTTGATTCATGGAAAAAAGAACCTCTGTGGCGTTGACATGGGGAACGGCGCGCGTGGTTGAAAGCTTCCGTTTTCACCGAACTGCGCTTCGCCCGGCGCCCTGCTTCGCTCACGCGGTCGCATCTCAATGGTAGTTTCGGGATCGCATACTGCCGCGTGTGTTTTGCGCGTTCGTGAAAGTTGCTCTGACAGAAAGTTCGACCAAATGGCGCTTGCAACGACGCCGGCACTATGAGCCCTCAGCAGCATACCGCGTTCATCGGGGCTGAAGTCGCTGAATTTGAGCGCAGCGTCGCGAGCCAATGTCTCGTTGTCAAGTTCTCCGTTCACATCCATTGCGGCGATTGTGGTAAGCTTCGATGGCTTTGATGGCCGTTGTTGCTGCTGTGGGTCCCGCTACTTTCGCTCTGCTGCTACTAGCGTCGGTGGCCGCGCAGTAAAGGCAGGCAACGTTGGGCACGGCAGCAGTGACGTTATGAAAGTCGGATTTGAGGCGGGTGATTTGAAGTGCGCTAACGCGATGCAGACCACTAAAACGTGATTTTATTTCAAAATAAGCACTTCCTTGGCATAAAAGTAGCACTACGAGGATTCTGGACCGCTATTTCAACAATCAGCGTCGACTTAATATTTGCCTTTAGTGTCCCTTTAAGCTGGCAAACATTAGTATATATACACCTGACCCCGGAAGATGGCACTCTTCAATATCAGGGTTGACTTCAGCCGCCAGCGTCAATACACAGTACTCACAACGACAGGACTAACCACGATGTCCCTCAAGGCAAGCACACTGCCGAAAATGGCTGGCAACAACTTGCAGCCACCGGCACCGTTCGACTTCACCAACCATGCAACTTGGTCGACATGGCTCAGCCTCTATGAGTACTGTGGGGTGGTTTCAGGACTGACACAAACATCTGAAGACATGCAGGTACACTTTCTGTTATACTCCATGGGCCCAGATGCCCATCCACTCCTCAAGACCTTCTCACTCGATGCTTCTACGCTCGCCTCATTCCATGTGGTTGCTGCCCTTCACTGACCACTTCGTGCACCCGGCAGACGAGCTTTATAAGTCATGGCGAATTTATAGACGCGTACAGCTGCCCAGCAAAAGTGTCGACACTGTGTGGAACTGTGCAGAATGGTGAAGCACTGCAACTATACCTCAGCGGACGTCAAGCAAAGGCTTTTTTAGAAGAACTTCTTGCTGGCCGAGTTGGTGCATGTTCGTGGTGGGAATCGTTGAATGTGCAACGATTCCCACCACGAAGCAAAGGCTTGTATGTGACCGGTTCGTTGTTGGCCTTTGTGACTCTTGTCTCTCGAACCAGCTGTCGCGAAATGCAAAGTGGATGCTCATGGAGGCATGAACACAGCCCCATCAGTACGAAGATGTTTCTCATAGCTGCTGCAGACGGAACCGCAGTCGCTGTTGATGCATTCGTTGGTAGCTCCCAATTAATTCACGTGTGCCGAGAAAAAATAAACTAGCCTGCTGCAGTCACTGAAGTCTTGATCGCCTGCATGATTGTGGATGGTGACCACATTTTTTTGAAGGCCCACGACCACTTCGGTGTCACAGACAGTGGTATACTGGCAAACACAAATAGGCATGTCGCCAACATTACCGTATGATTCAGGCTGGTGACGATTGCGACGTGGACTGTACAACCTCATTTCGATTGGACGTGGACGCCATTTTCGCTCTTTCGCGTTGCACATTTGAGGTGCTCAGTGCGCTCCGAGATCGTCCATATTAATCATGTTATGCCCAAACATAACCGAATTAATGGTAGTTTGATGCCATCAAACAATCTGTGCTTGCTAGAAGCCTAATAAGCTTTTACATTTTTTTACTGCAGGCAATAAATAAACATGGTGGCCTTAACGTGTTTCTGGCCTTTCGGCACAGCTAGCACATGCAAGCATGGCCTTTGAGGTCGACGCATGCTACTCTAAGAGGCCCGTTGCTGGCGACACAGTTCAGACACCCCGTAGTGCCACCCGATCTTATGTGCCTCGCAGCTCCATGAACTCTTTGAATTAATTGAAGCATGACCAAATGCGTCCAAATTAACGAGAGTTTCATGCCATAGGCTTATGTAGACTTTTCATGTGACCAGACGGCGTGTCTGAATTAACCAAATCTCCGAATTAACTTTTATTTATTTATTTACAAATACGGCAGGCCCTCTTAGGGCCCAAGCAGGAGTGGGTACATAAATGTCAATGGCAATATCGTAAACGGAATGTATGCAAAGAAATACTATACAAGGTACAAAAAATACAAATTCTCAACATCAATGAGGAACATAATTAATATATGGCAGCATTTAGAAGTCAAGAGTAAGGTTATTGACAAGATAAGCGAATGATTGTGTTGTGTCAGCATTAACCACTAGTTCCATATACTAAATTCAAAAAGGACTTTCTGGACAGATAGTTTGGATTTAGTTGTAGGGTGCGCTGACATAAATCAAGAGGGGTGGGGGACTCCCCTTGTGCTCAGGCTGGGGGGGACACCTCTTGCATTGTCTCCCCTTGAGGTTTATCTTTCAAACGTCATATATTTGAATTGCGTGAGTTAAGTAGTATAGTGCATTAACTGTAGAAACAGCGCTAAAAGACGGGACGAACGAGGAAAGGACACAAACAACGGCGCCGTTGTTTGTGTCCTTTCCAAACAAACGACACAAACAACAGCGCCGTTGTTTGTGTCCTTTCCTCGTTCGTCCCGTCTTTTAGCGCTGTTTCTACAGTTAATCATGAACCAACCAGCCCAAATGCGTACCTTATTGTAGTATAGTGCAATAACTTTTTTTGTTAATGCCTGTTTATTTTGTAGTGTGTGTAGGCCTGTGTACCCTTCAGCTGTGCGAGACTATTGAAATCGCAACTGCCGCTTGACCGCTTTCGGAAAAGACTGGATAGAACAATGCAATTACGTGAGCTGGGAACCCATGCTCGTTTTTTGAAATATTATTTCAAGGCATGATTTTAATTTTTATATAAATAAAAATAAAAACAAAATGGCCACCATGGCAGTATGTGTCCCCCCCCCCCTTGTGATTTAACTGAATTTACGCCACTGGTAGGGTGTGATTGACGATGGTCTGTCACATCCTGTGTTGTGTGCTAAATGAACACCTTTACTGGTCATCCACCTTCAAAGAGCGGAATGGCTCCTCACGTTTTTATTTTTTTTATTTGTTTGTTGCATTTGTTTTGCAACTTTTTTCCACTTTCTTTTTGCATCGAGCATATTATTTTTGTGTGAACCGGTTTAACCAAAATCTTTTCATGATCCTCCAATGCCTTGCAAGATCATGCTTATTTGAAGTGTGTTTTGTGATGCGTATCTGCAGTAGGGCTTTCCAGCTGACAGTCAGTGCTTGTGTTTTGTCTTCGCCGTCTGTTGTCTTCACGTTCTTTGAGCATGCTCTTGTTATTCAAAAAAGGCAGGGCCCTGGTGCGGCTGAACTAACAAGCATTCACCTATGTAGTTCAGTGAAAGCGGTAAATGGTTTGCATTAAAGTTCTGCCCCCACTTGCAGTCTCTGCTGACGGTGCAGAGTATGAGCCCAGCCATGGTGTTCCTCGTCAGCCTCCTGCATGGCCTGGAAGAGCTGCACTTGGGTGACTGTGTCAGCTGGACCGAAATGGTGAGCTCAGAGAATATTGTAATGTACAGTTCAAGAACGCACTTTAGCAAAGTAGGTTGGGCAAACTTGTGCCCGAGAACCAAACAGCTAAATGAGAGTCTGCCTAGTAGTTCCAGAGAATTCCATGCCACCTTCTCATTTTCTGCACCGTTTGTGCACGACTGCTATGGCTTGGATCATGCAGACACGTGCCAAACATTTTTACATGGAGGGTGCAGGAATCGACCAGGGGGCATACTTTGAAAGCGTTTTGTGTCGGTATCCTTTCTAGCATTCTTCTTTCTCCAGAGAGAAATGGCAGGAAGTTCAGAGGTCTGCTGTTCACGTTTTCTTTTGCCTAAAGAATAGAAACACATAGATACAGAAGAACCGCAGTGATACGATCATGGCTCAAAAATTTCAGGATGATACGAATTTTTCTCTGGTCCCAGCCAAGGCCCATTAACATGCAATGTGCTGGGATACAGTTTACAGTTGTCGCGAACTGATTTTCACTCCACATTTCATGCAAACGTATGCTACTGCACAAATATGAACAGGTGCTGTCGCGGAATATGAGGCAATCACATACTAGTATATGCAGGAACCCTAATGCAAGCATACGCGCATCTGCAGCGCATCATGTCCTTTGAGATGGTGGGTTCGTGCCCTACACGCAAATCTCGGAGGGCCTAATGCATCTTTGTGCAACTTCACATTTAAATTACAAATAGCACTAGTGTGGCGTTTCTCGGTTTTTTCTTTGTTTTTTTTTTTTTGTTTTGTTTTTGTCTACGCGTTGGCACGTGCTGCTGCTCTCGAGGCAGCGTTGTACTGTGTTTGAGCCTGTCTGGTGCGTTGAAGCAAGCCATGTCGTCACGATGAGACATCCTGTGACCCAAACAGGAATGCTTGGCGAAGGATCAGCCTTGTAACATGCACGATTGCTGCGGGTGCACACTCCTGCAAACTCCCGAATTTTGAGAAATTTTCTAGTGTTTGGCTTCCGTCTGGTCTTCAAAAGGAGAGATGCATTTGGCTGCCACCAGCATGTTGCACCACTTATGATTTCTTGTGTATGTTCGTGCCTAGTAAAGGGTGTGGCAGTCTTTTTTTGGAACAGAGAAGTGTCTCCGTGTCAGTTCATCTTTGTGTGCCCGTGCTCCCACGGCACAACTCACACCACACTAAGTGTACTAAGGTTAGGAAAGGCCTACTAGCTGTCACCACACCGAGATGATCGCTTACTTTTGAAAACTTTACTGGCAATCATTAACAGCTGTCCATGACATTGCTGCAGCCCTGAGAAGCAATAGATGGAAGCGTATGCCAGCTTTCTTTTGCCACTTCCCGATGGCATACTAATTTTCCATGTTTTCTGGTGAGATGAGTTTCGGATGATACAAATATTTTTCATGGCCCTGCAAGATTCTCATAACCAGGGTTTTACTGGTACACTGCTTCATTTATATTTGGTGAGACAATTTACAATTCTAGGCCGTTGAATGGACAATGCATCTTGAAATTTTTAGGTATGGGGTCTTTTCAAGTGAAACATCCCAGCCCAAAATTCGACCACCAGCGATTCTATTGAAAAAATTGAGCTAGAAGGTCACTGCGTGCGAGCGATTTTGGTAAAGCATCTTCATTCAAAAAAATTATCCGGTCACGTGACCGCCCTTTGAATGTTCCGGAGAGAAGGCAAAGGTTGGGTGGGAATAAATTATGCATATTCCGCATTGAAACTGGGTACAATAGCACATTGTGTTTTAAAGAATTACATTGTCATTGTTCTTTCACGTGACGTCACAAGTAAAACCTTATATTAATTTTCCGGCTTAAATAAGCTTAGCAAAGAAGCAAGAAAAGATGCAAATTCAGACAATTTTCGTGAAACCAGTGGCTGTATTTCAGCTGCAAAAATTTTTTAGCTCTTTTACCAGTCTATGTAGTATCTGCTAAAAATATTGTCAACCTATGTAAACGAACTTTTATGGAGAAAAATGCTTGCAAAGTTGACAAAAAATGACTTTTTGGGGAGATTCACTCATAAATTAAGCATTGGGGCCCTCACAATAAAAATATAAGAGAGGATTCATTATATGGTCTTCTCTTGTGATGTGCAAATTTTTATTCCTATAAATTTTGTTTAAAGCGAAAAAATAACTTTTTTAAGGTAACTGTCACACAGTTACCTTCCAGCTCAATTTTTTTTCAATAGTATTGCTGGTGGTCGAATTTTGGGCTGGGATGTTTCACTTGGAATGACCCTATACTAAGAGCACCTAGAGAATCTCTGTGGCATGAATTCCTTGAGAGCATATCAAATATTCGTATCATACCAAATTCGTTTGATCGAAAACAAACCATCTTTACTTGAAAGGGATGCTAAAGGCAAACAACATGTTTTTTAATTATTTATTTATTTTATCCTCAGGGTTTGCTCATTACAGAGGGGAGGGGCATGTTACAGATCAAAATGGAAAAGAACACTTAATACTAGGCTTGTGCGAATAGTATATTATAGGTTCGAAGCAAATAGTGATCTGGTCGAATAATTTCGAATCAAATTCGAATAGTATATATCACATATTATAAAGAAAAACTGGCATATTTGTCATGACCCAACTAATCTGCACAATATTTTTTTAAACTGAAACAAGGCATGAGCAAATGTAGTTCTTTTTGGTTCAAAGGGAAGTGGAAGCAACTTTGAAGACTAGCAGGATTTGACTTTTGGTAGAATGCAAGTGATAACTTGTAAAACATGTTATGTTTTAAATTTACTATACTCAGAGCATATAAGCCGTAATAACGAGCTTTTAAACTTAAAAAAAAATGATGAATCAACGTGAGGGTAATATATTCATTTAACCTTGAAGTGAGGCTTTGCAGCAGTGTGGATATTTTCTGGAAAGGTGTATTCATGGTATAGCACCCCTTCACTGCAGTGAAACCAACTTTACAGGGGGGTTTCATGCAGTTTATATATGTCTATTCGTTCATTTCAAATATTTTGAAATTTCGGACAATTTAAATTCGTGTCGAAGCGAATTCGAATACTGTAATATTCATTCAAATATTCGAAGTGCTCGAATATTGTCACAAGCCTATAAGGAGGAATATAAGTAATATAAGTGTAGTGTAGTAGAATATAAGCAGCAAAAATTATGAACTATCTAATATGTCAACAGCAAAGAATGTAGCAATAACGACAATAAATGTAACATTATAAAGTCAGGTTCAAGAACTAAAAGAAAAATAAAGAACAACAAATGAAATACAACTTGAGAAGCTTAGTCAAGAAATGTAAAACTTATTATAAAAAGAAAGACGGATAGCAGGACGGCGGGCTACTAACAATTCACATTTTTATTCAGAAACCACATATTTACAAAGCACTCATCCCTGATAACCCTCATCAGGACTACCAAAAAATTGTCACCTAAAACAGCAGACCATCAAACCAGCACATGTCGTTCAAGGAACGCCATCTCGATTCCTTGCAAACGTATCTAAGGGTGGCTGATACACCTTCCTGGTTTCGAACAGGGGCTGGCATTCGCTCTCATTGCAGTCCTTGAAGTGTGTGCCCAGGTGCATAAAAGGCCTACCAATCGAACAGTTGTTGTGCTCCCATAAGCGTGTATTCAAGCATCTTCCAGTCTGCGCAACCTACACTTTCCCGCATGATAAGTCAGTCTGTACACGAACTGCACAACATGCAAGAAGCTTGGCATGTTTCACGCTGCATGCCTTGTCACATTGTGCCAGACCTTGAGGATGCTTGCTGACAGCAGAACAAATGTGCCCCACCTTCCGATCCGTGTAAAACTTGATGTGCCAGTCTCTTCCGGCCATGTGATATAGCCAGTGGATGTACGGAAGCTCGGCCACTCCTTCGACATCCTGAGAGACAACTCTCAAAGTGCTGGTCGCAGTCTTCTGCTTGATGGCGCGCATCTTTTCACATGTGGCTGAATAACACCAACAAGGAATCCCGCTTCTTTCAGTCTCTTCACCTGTGTATCAGAACTGGTGCGTGTGCACATGACTTCTCAAGCGCATATTTCAAGCAGGCTGTTGCTATGCCGTCCTTAACCAGCCAGAGAACATCCTGAACGATAGTCGAGAAGCGGTTTGACCCTCCTGGGGCAATACATCCAACAAATGTGCTCAGCCTTGAACGACAGGTGCACATCAAGAAACCACAACTGCTCTTCCTGAGGCACTCCACACATTGAAGACGGCCCTTTGCTAGAAAACACCTTAAGCACAAGCACATCATCTCGAGTCTGGTTACAGCGTGCGAAACTAACCAACACTATGTAGTCGTCGACATAACAGAATACAGTAGACTTTGAATAAACGGAACTGCTGCTTAAATGGAACAACTGCCTCTAATGTGCTTGGTTTCAAACTTGTATTCTGCACTCCTGTTCACCTCTCAGTAAACACAACTCCTCTTAAATGGAACACATTTTCCTGGTCCCTTCCGGTTCTGTTTAGCGGGAGTCTGAGCACGAGTCCACCCAAAGCACCCTCGAGTGCACCCTCCACCTTTGCCAGAAAGATATTGCTAAGTACAGGTGGCTCCTCGGTCTTGATACACTCTGGATGCATCTTGGCAGCCCAGACATGTGGGTCCCAGGTAAAACAACAACCCACCTACGCCTTTTCCCGCCTCTGTGAAGACAAGTGCACACTGCCAACTGAAAGTTTATTGGTACACAGCCACATACAGACAGATAAACTTTTTCAAAAACGAAAACAAAAGAGAACTGCTACGTCAAGTCAAAGCCTGCATCACCAGTGTGGTTAATGATAATGAAGCCGAGGAAGCTATAGGGAACGTTAATTGTACTCTTTTAAGTGTGTATTGTAGTAATTGTGATATAGATGTGAAGGAAGTAAGGTGTTCGAAAAGACAACTTGCCGCTGGCAGGGACCGTACCCTGCGACCTTCGGATATCACAATTAACATCCCCTTGGCATCATTATCTGCTGGTTTTCATTAAGGTTGTGTCAAACAAAGAAACAAGCCCTAGAAAATTTGCAATAGAGTGAACTTGGGCGTGTTGGTTAAGCATGATGAACCACACAGCGCGAGTAAACAACGGGGACACAGGAACACACACACAGGAGCACACACAGGAACACACACACAGCGCTGTGTGTGTTCCCTTCCTGTGTCCCCGTTGTTTACTCGCGCTGTGTGGTTCATCATCCCTAGAAAATTTCCTTCCTTCATTCGGTAAGGTTCATCTGTAATTCCTGCACCGTGTGCCCCTTAGTAAAAAACCGAGCTTTCTGTCTGACAGGGCAATCGAGGTTTTACTTCTGTTTGTGCACAATATGTACAACTGCAGTGATGATCATCTTTACCTCGTGCACTGGTGCTGCCATTTAACTGTTTAGAACTGTGTGCTCGTGTCTTCACATGGTAGTGCTTGCTTAGCTAAACAGTCGAATTCCAAAGTCACATAGCTTAGCCACTTTGTCAAAGGTGCATGCACATCACCAGATGCCCCTATGGCACTTGTTCAGTGCCACTGAAAAAGCTTCTTATTGTTAAGATACCTCTTTTTGTTAATTACACCGTTTTATAACCTGTGAAGTAATGCTTGTTTAAGGGGGCGACATGGGTTGTGTAGACAAAAAACAGGGGTGAGAAAGCTGCACATATTGTGCATTTTTGATACGATTTCGTTTTCCTGCGCCAAGCTGCTCCAAAAGCATAAAAATTGCAAAAATTGCGCCGAACTGCGCCGAAACGGCCTCACAAGAAAGAATTTTCAAGCCCGCGTCAGTTTCAGCATGGGAAAACGTAAGTTTAGAAGCAGTGCCAGGGACACGTTCGCAGAACACATTAACGCGCCCAAGCGTGTCCTTCTACGTGCCTTTGTAATGGAGGCTTCCATAGTGCTGTGATAATCGCCTCTGAGCGGTTGTAAATATGTGTGACCCCCCCCCCCCCCCCCCAAAATGCACTGCCGCTCCGCTAGCTTGCTGCTTCTCGGTAGGCTGAGTGTTCTGGCGCTACTATCAACGGTCGCGTAGCGAAAACTATCGAGTGGCATACGTAGCGCGTAGAAGGGTTGTTCACTCTGTTTCTTTATTGTGCATAGCTTGTTCCTCTGCTAGCTACAGTTTTGGTGTCGACGCTGCTGCGTGTGTTCTCCCGCAGTGAGCAAAGGTGAGTATTTTTCGTGTAGATAGAGCGAATATTTCCGGCTGCATGCGTTAATCTCGTTAAAACATACCTGCCGTGAACGTGGCATAACTACGCATTAAACGGTAGTAGGCACTAACCACCAAGTTCAAATTTGCATCTCCTGGCTCGTGCCGACGCCGCCAAGGAGGAAATAAATGCAGTGCTGCTGTAAATAGTACCTCAAGTGCGCACGACAAAGCCTTTTTTGTTTGTTCGTTTGCCGCAGCGCTGATTCGGGCTCTCGTACGACTGTCCTATAGCTCACGATGGCGACATCAAGGAGCGTTTTGAAACTATTACGCTTACAACGGCGCTACGCTTGCAGCGCCATACGCGCACATGTTTGACGACTTAGTGTCTGAGCGGTAAGGTTTCTCGGCGCTTGCGACCCATTCTTGAAGGCGGTTCCGCATGAGGTGGCAGCGAACGGTGGTGCAGCACGCTTTTGTTATCACCTAATAAAGGGGTCATGAAGCACGCCTTGGGCTTGTTGAAAAAACACATCCTGCGGAAAGCTGACACGGCTATGAACTGCTCTGCAAAATATTATAGTCGTGCGCGCCACGTGAATGCCACAAGCGTAGCGTGAAGTTGCCGTTTCCTCAGGTGCCCTCTTTTCAAACAGAGGCCGGTTCTCACTCTCGTCGGTGGGTGGGACGTCTGCACGTTGACGTCGCGGATCTGCCAGTTTACGTCGCAAGAGATATAGCATGCTTATTGGCCGATAGCCGGATGAGATGAGCTTCTTGCCACGGGATGCCGCCACTTGCCCGCGCCGCACTCCTCAGCCTGCTAAATTTACACGGTAGCCGCACTCGCGCATGCGAATCACAGCGGGAGAGCGATCGCGTTTCATGACGCGCGCTGACGTAACTTCTTTCCCCCGTGCCATCCTTCCCTATGTAGCTTCCAGTGCGCTCGTCGGCACGAGAAAAGAGAGAAAGCGCTGAGAGCGTGCACCAAACCCCCGTAACTCCGCTCATTCTTGACGGATTCGAGAAATTTTTGCGGCGATCGATTCGGGAAGCAGTAAACTCCGATACTGAGGTCATTAGATCATTACTTGGAAAAGTGGTTCATGACCCCTTTAACACTTTCGTGACCGCGGAAAAATCGGTTGTTTTTGGCTAGTCCAGGAAATATTTTTTTCCTGCCACAGAATATAATTGATGCCAAAGTGTAGGGTATCAAATGATAGACGAAGAATTGGTCTTTCGAACAGTATTAATTTCAAACAACGGATTTATTTCGAATATAAGAAAAAAAATTATCAAACAAAGAAAAATGCATCAAAAAGAAAGAAAGTTTCATAAAAACATCAATGCTACTCTGCAATAGTTAAACATTAAAAAAAATCAAAATATACATTTTGAACGCAAAGCCCTCGTAGAATAACAGTGGAAATATAAGCTCTGTAAGTACAAAGAATATTTACATAAGTAGAAGAATATAGGCACTAGTGCCTATCATGCCACCGCGCGATGCATGTTCTCGACGCGGTGAAACAAAGGCTGGCTGCGCCTGTTTCGGGAAAACAAATTTTTTTCTGTTCAACTTTCCTAGCATAGTTTGCAGTTCTGGTATTTTTCAATTTTCCTGTGTATTTGTTGAACAGTGTAGCCTGTTCCAAATCTGCAAAAAATCCATAATTGTACCCTCATTTGACCTCTTTCTCGCTCATATACTGCCGAATACCATACCGACCCCCACATTTCACCATTTTCTCATCCACTGAAAGGTTCCGATGGGGTTAAAAGATAGCGTAGAAGAATCGTTCATGTGTTGCAATAGAGAAGACACGTGGTCAAGCTTCTCGTGGGATGCGACGGTCGTCTTCTTCAGATCAGAGACACTCAAGAAGCCTTGAACCTTTTCCGTGGCATCACTGATGGTGGACGAAGGCCTGGAAATGTGTGTCGTCGACACCAACACCAATGCAAGCGCGGGACTTCAACGATTACTATGTACACATGAAGTGCGACGAACTTGCTCATCTTCTCTTCAGTAACCTCCCTCCATGGATCCGTCCCTCTCACTGTATGCTGGCTTTTCGAAAGTATGCATCCACGCATACTTATTTGTGTGGTTGCATATCTCTCTGATGACTTCTGCGGTAAAAAACAACACGACGACGATGCCGCGCAGCACACTAGGGCGTTGGGTCGAAGTCCGCTCCGCGCCGTCTTCGCGAAGAGAACTGCGCTCTTTCTGCAGCCAATGGCAAATGCTCCTGCCCGAATGAAGTTAACACCTTGCAGATAAGAGCTGTTATTTTTAGTACACACCGGATATGTTTACATCGACGCGCGGCAGCGATAAAACGACCCAAGGAGAAGACTAAACTTACCGGCGGATAGTTGCTGATGTTCCGGGGAGGTTTGACGCACTTTTGCTGTCTGTACTGAAGCCTGGCGAATCGAAGTCGTCTTCCGTGTCTGGGGTGCTGCCATCATCCAGAGATTGCCGCTCATATTAATCGGAATCCGTCGAAATTCGCCGTTTCGGTGGAGCACCCGCGAGCGGTGTCAATACAAAGGCTGAAACAACGAGCGCTCACCTACGCGACTGCGAACGAGCTTTAAAAATCTCCCCATGGTGGAAAAAACGAACTCGCAAACAAAACTGATAAAAAACATGTTATTTTATGCTTTGTATTGCGTTAGCTGTCCAGAACCGCTCAGAGAGTGCCAAAACTTGATCTTGAAGTCATCGATAACATACTATCGATGGGAATAGGTGCGGTCACGAAAGTGTTAAAAGTGTGCGGTACACGTGACGCTACGCCACCCCCGCGGCTGAGCAGATAGCTGAAGGCGCTTTATTGTGATGGGGTAGGCATACGCAGGATTCGTTCTCCTTCAGAGAGGATGGGCGGTATACGGCAGACTTTGCGCTTCTCCTTCTCCCCCCCTCCATGAAGGGGAACACTGACCTAGAGGAAGCTCTGGGGAAGCTTTAAACGCTAAATAAGCAGACCAACAAAAAGTCAAAGCAGTAATCTGCTGCTATGTGACTACAGTTCTTGTGCAATCAGTTTTTTTGAGATTTGAGAAGTGTGATGTTTTTTCTTTTCTTATTTTGAAATGTAAAGTGAACCTAGTTAGAAATTTTTTATCTATTTCATATGTTGTTACCCGGGTTATGTAAAGGGGTATTCAGACGGAGGAGAATTGCTCGGGGGAGACGGGGGGGTTTGCCGATCACGTGACCGCGACGTCACGGATTAGCGAGTGGGCGTGACCCCCCGCGCCTCCTCGGAGGAGACGGGGACGTTTTCCCCGAAAGGACAAACAATCCCCCGGCGGTGGGGGATATGGCAGAATTTCGGGCTCTTGTTTGGCCACATTGTTGCACTTGCTCCTGCAGAGAGCGGCAGTGGGTGTCCAGTCTGCAGCTGGATGGTCGTCTGCAGCTCGTCGTCAGCACCTCGTCAAACGGGTGGTGCAAGCCACCAGAATAGTCTAGTAACACTGGTCTCCCCCTCCGTTTGCCTCGTCCGTGTGAGTGGGGGGCATTTGTGGAGACTTCTCCTCGCGAGTTGACGTCACTAGGCTCCGCCTTTACCCCCCGAGCATTTCTCCCCCGTCTGAATACCCCTTAAACTGCGTGGTTTGTAAAAAGGTAGTGTAGGTCATACCTGGCGATAATCTGTTAAAAAAAGCTTTCTCCAAAGGCTGTTTGAATGTCATATGTGTATTCTAAGCCGATTAAAATAAGTTTGTGTTTCTCCAAGTTGCTACAAATTTGTTTTTTCAAGCTCAAAAAAACGACATAATAAATGCCGCTAACTGGTCCCAAACAAGGTTCTCCTGCTCCTAAATTGAAATTTTGCTGCTCCCAAAACTGCTCCCAAATCGATTTCAGCCGTCTCATCCCTGCAAAAAATGTGATGAAAAAAAAAGTTTTTAATATCGCTGGATTCAGCAGATATTTTTTTCACTTGTAAAGCTTAATTCAATTCTTTTGCAGTGTAGTTTTATGCAAAGTGTACAAGCTGAATCTGAAATGTTTCCGGGTCGCTTATTTAGTTTGTCAGAATCATATCTCATGATCTAGAACAGCTAGAGCTAGAAGTTTTTTGTTTTTTAATAATGCCCAACCTGCATGTCACGAAGTGCCGAGAGCAGAATTCTAATTTTCTGCAAATATATTTTTAATATTTGATTCGGGAAAGAACCTGCTCAGCAAGATGTGAATAGTATTGTCCTGGAGAAACATCCCCCAGAAATAAAGCATTAAAATCCTCGATTATATGATGTAATATTACGCTGACCCCACCTCCTGCAAGGCCTCCGTGATGTCGTCCAATAAAAGAAGCATATTTATTCTAATCTAATGCATGCCAATTTTCATGGGTTCAAAATAAACTTCGCGTGATTTTATTGATACCAATTTTTTTATATAAAACTGACATGCTCCAGTTTGACAAGTTCAATTTGCTTTCATCGAACTGGAAATTTATTCTTCTGCCAGTTCATTCTCTTCTGCGATCCAGTTTTTCTGGCACTAAGATCACTTCTAAATATGCTTCAATCACATGTGTACTTAAAGGCCATTGCCTAGACCTGTTTGATCTACATGGAGTTGTCTGAGATTGTCAGCTAGCTAGTCCTTGAGTTCTTATTTTTTTTCCTGTTTATAGCCTGCAAAGACATTGCTGGTGGACGTACTGAAGGTCTCCTCCCTCTATTTGCGCTCCTTACAGTCACAGTCCTTGAGCTCACAAAAGTGACGTGAAACAGCCGTCTTCAGCATGCAAAATAACTTCTCCTTGACGTGAGCTTTCATAGTGAAAGTGGTACATCAAGTGCACTTCATTGGGAACAGATGCGATGCACACAGGTCGCATTCACACACGGGAAGGTTCTGCTTTGTGTTTGCTTCCACACATGGGGGCCTTTAGAAAATACAATCACGTTGGTGTCAGCAGCATGTTGCTGTCGGCCCTGGCTCTGGTGAAGGTGGCACAATGGTGAGAGCCGCGAAGCAGCATTGAATAGCCCCTCAGTGACACAGGCCAAGCTTGCCTGAAATGAATCTACGTGAATGTGATAGAAATGTGCTCTGTTGTCATTTTGTGGTGGTGATGACACTGTGTCTGACCCCTCTGATGGGAAGCTGTTACCAGCATAGTTTTGGCCTTTTCTTCGTTGCTCTATTCTAATGTGCAGGCAATTTTCAGACTCTTTTATTGAAAAGAAGATGTGCAGTAGATTCAATTTTTTTCACAGGTGAGAATAAAGAATTGCTCATGCCTCCTCCACTTAAATGCTTAGCTGTCATTTTTTTCAAATACACGTAACTTAATCTACCTTCCCTGGAGAAGTGCAGGTTCGTGCTGTGGGCTTAATGAGGTGGTCTGTATCCACTTTTTGGGCAAGACTGCCTGAATTCTTAGTATTCATAGATGCCTAGATAGTACGACGGTATTGTGTGGTCCCCTCAAAGTTATATAGTTCCATTGCACGCACATCTAATGTCATCATTACTTGCAATTAGCAAAACAGTATGCCATTTAAGCCGACATCAGCTCCAGACTGCCGAGTGAGGCATCAGTTACCTATGGGGCGCGGTTGTGGTATTTCACAGATGAATGCTTTCATGTATGGAGTTGCCAGAGATGATAGCAATGCTAGGTTCGCCAAGTTATGCTCGGCTGCCTAGTGAATGGGCGCAAAAGTAGCCAAACAATTCAGCGTGTCCTATGTCACCTCACGGTTTCACACTCTGCTTGTGTCACCAGTGGCGGTGACATGTTAGCTTATTAGCTCACGGAGGCAGCATTAGAATAGGGGGCACGTGCGCTAGCTACACAGCCCAATGACAATAATCACGAGCGTGCGAAAAGGAAATGAAAGACCCTGTATGGCACTCACCTTAATAAGTGGCTGGAGAGAAGGGCCAGCGGCCACAGGTTGTGCTCTTCCTATGGGAGACTCACTTGTTCCACCTGGGTTCATCGCTGTCGGTTTATGTTTGACACTTTGCTACATGTGCTGAGCATTTATGGTGCCAAGGGTGTTTATTACGGTGGTAAATGATCCTTTTTTCTTGCTTGCAGCGACATGTGCATTGAAAGGTTCAACCGCAGCGCGTGTAATTTGAGCCCCCATGATAGTCGCATTTTATTAGCGTGGTCTTTTACAGTGGCTCTGAAACTTTCTTATACCGAGATTATGAATACTCACGTTGTTAAGTTTAGGTTAAAAATACCTGATGTTCTATGGGCAAAAACTAATCAAAAGCCAAGTACTGTGTTCTATCAAGAATTTTGTGATATTGAAGTTGGTTATATGGAGGTTTAACTGTGTCCCTGAAATGTTTGATGCCACTTAACGAGGCCAGAGGGAATTGATGCGGCTTTATTTGGTTGACATGCCATGCCATGCCTTCTTTGCTGCAGTCATTTGTCAACATTGGGAAATTGAAGCAGCTTCGGTGGCTGACACTTGAGCGTGGTGAGGACAATGATGGTTTCCGGACCATGCTGCTGAGGCTGGAAAAGTGAGTATTTACTTTTGCAACATTACAGCCTTTTGAGAAATGTTGTCATCATAGGCTAGCAGACTCACTCATAAGTTGACTCATTCAACACATGAGTTCAGATGAGCTCAACTGAGCATAATATTAGTGAGCTTGGAACTATTGGTGTCAGGCAACAAAAGTGGTTTATTTTAGGCTTGTGGGATATTCGACCAGTTCAAATAATTTAAATTCATTTCGAAGTGAATTAGAATACTGTAATATTCGTTCGAATATTTGAAGTATTCGAAATGAACGAATAGACATATATGAACCACATGTGAGCCCCTGTAAAGATGGTTTCACTGCAGTAGAAGGGTGCTGCACCGTGAAGACACCTTTCCAGGAAAAATTTGCACTGCCGCGAAGCCCACTTTAAGAGCATCTTGCACTTTTAAAACAATTGTAATCGAAATGGGGCAATTCCTGATCGTAACGAGAGCTCAAAAAGGCTGTTTAGAATAAAGAATAAGCCAAATCCTGCATCTGTTTGAATCAATTGAGCATATCACCCTCTCATTGATTCATCATTTTTTAAGTTTAAAGGCTTGTTATACCAGCTTATATGCTCTAAGTATAGTAAATTTTAAAATGTAACATATTTTGCAGGTTATCACTTGCATTCTATCGAAAGTCAAATCCTGCTACTATTCAAAGCTGCTTCCACTTCCCTTTGAACCAAAAAGAATGACATTTGCACATGCCTTGTTTAAATTTTAAAAAAATATTGTGCAGGTTAGTTGGGTCATGAGAAATATGCTCATTTTTCTTTATAAGATGTCACATATACTATTCAAATTCGATTCGAAATTATTCGACCCAATCACTATTCGCTTCGAACCTAAAATTTACTATTCGCACAAGCCTAGTTTATTTGCTTCGAGCTTTATGCAAAAAGAGTGGTGTCAGCCACGCTGGCAATGGCAATGGTCTTGCTCATATGCCTTGGAAGTTCACTACAATGTGACCAACATCCGTCATCCTCCTTTTGAGCAATGGCTACCTCGAAGGCATAAGGGCTAAACAGTACAAGATTGCACTTTGGGTGAGTCTTCAGATAAAGCTTTCTGGAGCATTTACTGCAGTGCTCCTTGTCCAAGCGGCCTGGAGAACTTGCTCACACAGCACGCCATGGCATAGGACCTTTTTCATCGCTGCTTAGGATCTTGGAATGCCTGCTGGGCCCGCAACAAATGTTTCTTTGCAAAGTGAACAGGACATACTTCTGTTACTCTGGCAGCACATGCGCTGCATGACTTCTTTTGCTTGTTGAGAATTACCTTATGGTGTCCTGTGGCCACTTCTGCTGTTACTGTGCAAGGCCCTCGCAAGGGCGTCTGGTCCTGTCCCTGGTGTCACCGTGATCTAACAGGGGTGTTTTGACCACGCGTGGCTGAGCCTGTTCAGTAAAACGGAGAGTTGAGCCGATGTCGGGCATTTGGACTTCTGAGGCCCCCTTGCAGCCTGCACGCCCCTCATGCACCAGTCTAGGTGTTGGTCACAGGGAGCAAATGCATCGTATTGATGGTGATGTCGCAAAGTGCTGCCAACTTAGATAGGTACTCACACTTTCTGTAAGTCTATATCGAAATATGTTCACTAATACAGGGGTATCTATGCATGAAGAAAAATGTGAGAACACAATCATTTTGAGTTTGAAATTTTTGGTGTCAGGGGTCCTTAAGTGGTGATCTAGCTGGTTCATGCCCTGCACAGCACACGTGTTGTGGGATGAGGAAACACCTCAATGCCCACATCCTTGGATCACACGGGAATTTGCTCGTTATGAGGTCGTTTAAGTATTAATGAAGATGACCATCCTATGGCAAAAAGCATCTCATGAAAGTCTTGCCTATTTCAGTCCCTGAATGTGAAACTGAGGGCTAACAAGTCTTTACGTAGAGGCACCAATGTAGAAAATAAGCGTTTATAGGCAGTAGCCAGAATGCCCTTTCATGTTTTTAGAGAATACCCAAAGAAGAAAGCTTTCATTGTGTGCTTTTGACAAGATTCACTGTAGCATTGCATTTATTTGTTTTTTCTGCAGCAGTACACATAAAGAGATGCCAGTTAGCGTGTAGTGTGTGCTGCATTTCTGCCAAGTGTCACTGTATACAGAGCAGAATTCCTTGCTCAAAGCATCACTGCAGCACAGCAGACTTTGTGAACCCCTCATAAATAATCAAGCAAACAAATTCTCTTTCTTATGGGCTGGTGTTCTCTTTCTTGTGCAGGCTGCAAAGACTGGATCTCAAGCGATGGACACTTCGTAACAGTCTTGCAGACACGCTGTGCAAAATGAGCGAGCTGCGTCGACTCTTGTTTTGGCCTCTGACCACTGGTTTGGTGGGTGCCTTTGCTTCGCTCGCTCTCTCTTTCATTGGTCAGCAGGCCCAATTTGATGGCCCAAATTAGATACTCTAATTTTCGTGGCTGATTAACATTTGGGATTCTTTCCAGCTGCCCTTTATCTTGTGTAAATAATACAAAGAAATCTGAAATCGAAATAAAAATCAGACTTTTCCAATGTGCTTTTGACAGAAATTGGGTAAGAGAATGAGGCTTGGGAAGGTGCATCACAACGAATTGTTGCTTCTCCCACGTGTGAAGACAAAGTACTCCAGTCTATGAGCTAACGTAAATTTTAATTACATGTATTTTTACATGGTGGGCCAGGCATTTCTTTGTCCGAACAATGTTTCATGATTATGGTAGGCTACATCACTGGCTCTTGTTTATTGTATAAATTCAAAATTGTCAGATGTACTATTCAAGAATGGTGCAGCGGCTATAGTGGAGGCTCATTAATTTCGTTTCTAGGGAGACTGGAAAGATGTTCAAGTAAGGGCAAGCTTAAACTAAAGAGAGCCCCCTGAATATACAGTTTCAGCAGTGTTTCCCGTGCCCCACTAAGATAAGCAGGAGTGCCAACTCTTCTTGTCTGGAAAGGACAATGCTGATGAGTGCTTCATGACACCTACTGACTTACTGAAAGGATACGTAAAAGGTGGTTTTGCCACAAACCTAAATACTAATGGACATAGGTGTGCGCAGGGTTCCCATTCGAAGGGGGGGGGGGCACACTGAGGGAACAAGTTCACCTGTGTCTGCTTTGTCTGCCCAAAGTTGGTGATATAGCTGGTGACATAAATTCCTTGGTGATAAAAATTTCATGGGATCACTTGAAATATTCGTATGACCCCAAATTTGTATCACCAAAACGTACACAAAATTTTAAAAATGAATTTACTTGCAGCACAGAAAACTCCTAATGTCCGTCTTCTGGAATGCGTAAAAACGCCAGGTCTGCGCGGAAAGCGCAGCACAGTCACAGCGAAAGCTGGAAGAGCAGCATTTCTGCAGCCGGTTGTAAACACTCTTGGGGCTACTAATACAAGTACACTAGCAAGGTACCCACTACGCCACAAATCATAATTTTTGTGAAGTTGGGAAGCACCCACTGTGCCATTATTCATCATTCTGCGAAGAAGTGGAGTACCATTATGTATATGCACTTTGTTGATGCAACGGCTGATGACAATGAAGAATTGTGACTGAGCCCTTTGTAATGGGTGGGAAGCTTTAAACGACCCACTAGTTACGTAATTCACATTGTGTGACGCCCGGTCGTTATTTCACTCTCCCACCATGCTTTATAACATACACTAACGTGAGAAAGAGAGAGAGGGGAAGGGGGAGAACTTTATTGAGGCCCTGACGAAATGGATCATGGGGGCCTTACGGGTTTCTTTGGCATTCAATAGAAGTGCACTGGCAAGGACACCACTACGCTATAAATCATCATAATATTTGTGAAGTAGGGAAGCAGCCACTAGTATGCACTTTTTTGTCATTCTGCGGAGAACCCTGGTACCCGCTAAACATCTGTAAGGCATTATGTGCACTTTGTTGATGCTGTAGCTGATGACGGTGAAATATGGCAGAGCCCTTTGTAATGGATTGGAAGCATTCAACAACCCACTCGTTGCATAATTCGCATTGTGGGACGCCTGGTTACAGAATTCGTGTTGTGTGACAACTGGTTGTTATTTCACTCTTCTACCTCATACGCTACATTACATATGTTAATGTGGTTCTTTCCCAACATGAAGCCTGTATAGGGTCTTTTTGAAAAGCAGTGTCAAGCACCGGCATGGCCCTGAGGTAGAATACTGGGCTTCCACGCAGAGACCCAGGTTCAAACCCTGTTATGTCCTGAAATTTTTTCTTATTTAGTTTTTGTTTTCTTATTCCGCACGATAGCGGTTACGGACACCGGTGACTGACTACTACGGTGCCAAGAACGGTCGTTGTTGTGATTTCATAACAGCTTGCACTGTAAAATGCATACACATCATGCCCTCACTGTTTTTGCACGCCTCATCACGTCAAGGTCATGTTGTGTTTTGGACACCGTGGCTGCCGCCGCAGTCGCCAGTGCTGCAGCGCACGTGGTATCCTTCCTTGCTAGTCAAAGTATCACACTTTAATGTGAAAAGCTCTCTGACAATGTCCTCCATGGTATGCAAAGCACAGGTGACACAGTCATCTTTTGCAGTGCCGAAATCTTCATCGGTGCAAGTACCAACTCCCAGCTCGTTCCTGCAATGTTAACTCCTATTGATGCTCGCTCCCCTCTTGGAACCCCATTAGCAGAACTTGCTGTCGCAGCATATATTTTGCTTCTTTAGTGTTGCACATTGAGTGGACTGTGCAAAACCAGACTTCATGGCAAGGTTGGTTCGATGTGTTTCTGCATCTTTGTCCACCTTATGTAGCATGTCAAACTTCTCCTTGAGTGACTGACTTTCAAGAAGCGTGGTCGATGAACAGATCAACACAGCCCCTTGAAATTCTTGAATACCCTTGATTTTGAGAACAGTAATTGAAGGGCCCTTGAAACTCCTTCAATACCAATGAGCTCCTTTTAACCCTTGAAAATCCCCTGGGCTTTATTCCATTAAAGTAAGTTACCGACAAGTATTCATAAGTCGTGTTGATTTTAAAGAGGCCCTGCAACACTTTTCCAAGTCACCATCGAATGGCTTCATCAAAGGAGTTTATCGCCTCACGAATCGACCAGCACAAAAATGTTTAGAATCTATAAAGTATGAGCGGAGTCGTAGAGATTTGTCGCACGCTTCAATTGCTTTCTCTCATCCTGACGAGTGTGCAGCTAAGCAGGGAGAGATGGCCCGGGGGACACATGCCTCATGACCTTGAGTGTTTTTTTTTTTTTTTTCTTCAAACGCCCGGCTTATTTTCAGTGTGATCGCGAGCACGCACACGGGTACGTGGCAGCCTCCCTGGCGGCCGCCTTAGCTATGCAGCACACGATGCTCAAATCAGCCAATGGTAGTGAATTTGGGTATATATTGCAGTCATTTGGGTATATGGCATCACTTGTAGAAAGAAGAGGGAATGACTTCTAGCTTACTTTTGAGCATTAATTGTAAATTCTAGGCCGTGTGTTGCGCTATAATGTTTGGCTCGCACATTCTCTGGAGCCTCAACTACCGATCGGCAATGTTTTGTGACCATTCTAAAAAACTGTTGCAGGGCCCTTAAGGGTGCTGATTTTAGAACGCTTTCACTGTGAAATGTCCATGAAAGCAAGTTAGGCTGACGAAAGGGCAATATCAGCAAGTTTTAACAGCGAAGCTGTTTAGCAAATCGTTGTCACTCGATCGCAGGAAAACTATCATCATCATGGTGGGTATGTGTCACTGTGCAGCTAGCTGAGAACGAGTACAGAGAGAGAAAGAAAGAAGGGGAGGAACAAACAGAGGGACGGAAAGTACGACATAAAGAGAGAGAGATAGAAAAATTTTTCCCGAAAGAATTTCATCACGAGGCAGGATTCGAACCTGCATACCCTCGATCCGAAAGCGAGCGTCCTAACCACTCGGCTGTCCAGGCATGCTGGCAGAGCATAGCATAGTCTTGTGTAGTACAGTGTAGCGAAGGGTTGGGAAAGGGAAGTGAGCGTGAGGAGGGGAGAGAGTAAGGTATAGCACAGAAAAATGAGAAAGAGAGAGACAGAAATGCAGAAAAAAAAAGACACAGAGAGAACATCAACGAAAGAGAGGGAAAAAAAGATTGATCAGATACTGCACCACCTGGTCAAGCCGCGCATGTGCAGTAGCTAAGCCATGCCCACTGACGGAGACATTGTGTGCAACCTCCGCTCTATAGTGCATGGCCTGGCTGCATACTCCCAAGGAGGAAGCCACGCATCTCGAAGCTAGACGTGTCGATCGACGGGACGTATGAGCGGCGACGGGTCCGTGCTTTGCTGTGCCAAGCTTTGTGCAACTTAATGCAAACTGCCCGCAATTTTTCATTTGTTTTAAGTGCAGCAACGCATGCGTCGTCTGTCAACTAATGTTGACTAAATCTAATCCAGTCCAGCACAAGTTATTTCATTGATGGTTGGCCTGCTGCACGTCACATCTCACGGTGAATTTCGCATTTGCGTTGTGTGCCATGCCCACATTTTGATTTTGACAAGTTGCCAGGTGGAATGTGGAAGTTTCAGTCTGCGTGGCTGAAACCTAAGGAGTACCGCCACCAGAATAAGCCGGAAACCAGCAATCTTGACCGAGCAAAGTACACAATGTGTCAGAAGACGGTCGACATTTCAACAAGGAGGGAATCGGTCATGAAGAGCCATTGGAAATATGCGAAGCACCAATCCCAAGCTGCAGCAGATGAGGGCTGCTCTTCCGTCGCAAGTTTTATGCAAGTGGCAAACCTGGCGTTGGAAACAACTTGCTAGTGTGAAAACACGGCAATTTCCTCCCGCATTGCAACCCTTGGCGAATACTGCTGAAAGCACAACTCTGTGATTGAAGCCAAGATTTTTTTGGACCATGAAAGTTGTGTGTGCACACTACTTCTACAGTTCCAGTGAATCATTTTCCCAGCTGTCTCAAAATTGTGTTTCTGCATAGCGATATCAAGAGAATATTAAATTATTTCGAGAAAAATATGTACTTACATTGCATGTCATAGTCTTTTCGCTTGACAAGTCCTAGGCATAATCGAGCAGTCTGAAAATTTCACTGTCCTTTGTGACGCAATTTTAAACGAATGTTAAAGGAACAGCTTGATCAGACTGTGGAATAACTGTGAGACGACCATGACATGTTTTACATTGACATTCATGGGTCACAGTATGGCAGACGACCTCATGCAGAATTTGACGGAAACACTTGTGTGCTTTCCCACAAGCAAGACTGTGCAGCTTTCCATAGATGATCCCCGGTGTCAAATGGAGTCTTTTCCGCAAGTTGTAGCAGCACGTGAAAAATTATCTCCAGATTCAGTGTTTGGACCACGTGGCCTGCATAGAGTGCATGCAGCTGAAAAAGCAGGAATGCATGCAACGCCAGTGGACACCTATCTGCCCAGCTTAATCTCGCTCTTCCATGAAAATTTTGCTCAAGAGACAGGCAGTCCGCTTCCTTTCACATCTTGCTGTTGGGAACGTTCCAGCACTGGATACAGCCCTGGCTACACTTGAAGCACTACACTGAAGCAGTCAGTGGCCGCTTACTTATGCTGGTCATGGCGCTGAACTGCAGACGCGAATGTTGTGCGATGAAATCCCGGCTGCCACGGCTTCAAACGCTAGGCGACTTAGATTCAGGTGCACACTAAAGAACCCCAGGTGATCCAAATTGCTGAAGCCCTCATAATCATGTCGTGGTTTTGGGACATAAAACTCCCAACAGTTATTTTACACTTGTAAGTGGTCCACTTATTATACAATTATTATGTAAGTGGTCGCAGGCTGCCCACACCAAAATGCAGCACTTATGAAAACTCTTCTAAAGCACCAGCTTGCATTTGCAAAACCGAACTTCTCTCTAAACATTGCAATAGTTGTCGAGCCTTTCCTGAATGTTTTTCAGAGCTATTCTCCAAAGACGTTTTTCTTTAGCAAAACATCTTGAATGTGTTTTAATGGGCGTTCTCTCAAGGTTCTTAAAGCGCTCGGTAATGACGGAAGCCACAACTATCACGAAGCTGCTGTGGATTGATGTTGAAAGTGCTGCCCATTTCACAGAACTTGAAGAGGTGGACACTGGACATGCGGCTGAGAAGATTTTAACAGGCATTAAACGGGCAGAAGTGCTGCGTCACTTGCGCCACGCTGCACCAATCCGTGTCTGCTGCGCCCTCCTGCTCCAAAACGCATTATTGCGCCAAAACTGCTCCCAGGCGGTCTTTGGTGCCTTCGTGCACCGCTGTCATCTGCGACATGGCGTGCCCAAGCGAGCTCCTACCATCATCTTCAACCTGGTGCGCTCTGCGTGACGTTCGTGGCAGTGCGAAAAAGCTAGCGAGCGGGAAAAGGCAGGAGAGAGCTAGCTACAGGAAAGTGGTAGTTCAGCAATTTTTCTGTTGTCACACCGGCGGCAATGGAGTTTCGTGAGCATTTCAGTTCTTCTGATTTGTACATGTCAGCTGGTGTTTTGTCAATGTGAACATTTTAAAAAATCGGAAGCGTAGTCAGGTATAGCTACGCAGTGCATTGCTTATCCCTATTTTCCTCTCGGTTCTCGTGTCGGCGGTGGCGCTTTAAGGACCGGAGCATAAGCTTTTTTTATTCATTTATTGAGCTTAGAATGAAGGTAACATTTATTTGCTTAAATGCAGTCTTCAGTTGTCATGTAAGCTGCGGTTTTTTATTAACTTGAACTTTTTTCATTCGTCTGACGCAACATTTTTAGATTATTTTCAGTTTGCAAACTAGCTTCGAAAGGCGGCCAGGTTTTGTCACCGTTGCGAGAGGTAGCGTTGGTGTGGCGTTGAGATCGGTTGAGATGCAGCACGAAGGGGGACACTTGCTTCAGCCGCGTGCTTTTGCTGCATTGTTGGTGCTTGCGCGTTAATCACTCATGTATTCTGAGGTTTCACACATTCCACAAACGCATAAGCTCTTTGCAGTGATCATGCATACGTATTTGAGTAGATACCGTGAAGTGTCATCACGGATTCTCGACATTCCGAGGTGCAGTGCGCCGAGCTCTTGTTCGGGGTATGTGCTTCGGCTGTGGCAAGTCCCGCACTGTGACGTTTCGTCATGGAAGCTTTTCTGTATGTTTAGAGGCATTGAAACCAAGTTTTCAGTTGAGCTGCAAAGGAACCGGGTCTGTTTCGACACTTTTTGAACCTTCTTGGCGCACGTCGGGACTACGATATTTGACAAGTGTCGGTTGCCTGTTCACAAGGACACCACTGCTGGGTATTTTTATCTCATTTTATTTTTTCATGTCTATCAGTTACTTTTTCATGTCTATCCGGTTACGCCGCCGACGGCGATTCCGCTCAACACAGAAACGCATGCCTAAGAGCTGTGCTCTGAAATTGCAACTGCATATTTGAAATCAGCACACAAATATACATAAACTCAGCAAGTTCCATCACAGTCGATGAATAACTAAAGAAAATAAAGTTTTAAAGTGCCACGTCACCCCTTAAAGCATAAATGGGGCTTCTCTATGGAATTATGCGAGGAAATAAAAGTTAGCTAACGCTCCTTGAATTTTGCCATTCTACTTCTTTGAAATCCTTGAAATGTCCTTCAATTTTCAGCGAGCTATTCTGTACAAACTGTGGATCAAACTCCCGAGAAGCACAAACTGTGTACAAGCGCGTGAGCTACTGAACAGTGCCTTAAAAAAAGGAAGGAAAGGAAATTGAGGGTGAGCCCAACATGGCATGGGGGGGAAGCATGTGCCTGCCCACAGAACAAGCCGGCAGGCTGTCCTGATCCAAGCAGACTCCGGTCAGCTCCACAGCGGGGACCAATAAGACATAAAATTCACAAAGGGATGCGGGGCTTGTTGGTAGCACGTCTTGGGTAGGTTTCTTTGTAGCGCACATAGCGCCCTGTGTGTGCCTTTATTTCGTCCTGTCTCGTATGTGCACTACAAAAAAACTACTAAGACATGACGTGAACAGTTGCTGGGCGCCTATGGATGCTGCCCACTGTGCCGGTTGCCCCGTTGGCTGAGCCACTGCTGCCACCGTTGCTCATACTCTCTCGTAGGATAAAAAACGACCTAACCTGAAACAGACATCAAAAAAATGAAGTTAGCTTCGCTTTAGTGGTGCCAAGCCTGAAGGAAGTGTGGACGGCCTTCTTTGTCTCTCTATTTTTTATGTCTTTTTTGTCTTTCTCTCCCTCTCTATTTCTTGCTTCCTCTTTCTGTCCATATATTTCTCTCTCTTTCGTTGATTCTGTCCCTTTTTTCCTCTCGTTCTTTCCATGCTGTGCTTTACTCTCTTCCATCCCTCACTCTCGCTTCCCTTTCCCACCCCCTTGCTACAGTATAGTATACACGACTCTGCTAGCGTGCCTGGATAGCCGAGTGGCTGCAATGCTTGTCTTTGGATCGTGGGCACACGAGCTCGAATCGCGCCTCATCAAGAAATTTTTCTGCTGAGAATTTCTCTTCTCTCTCTGTACTCATTCTTTCACCCATCAGAGTTATTGCAGGCCTCGCCAGACAAATCGGCACACGTGTTCTGGGAGCGAAGCAGAAGATGACGAGGACGAAGAGAGTTCATGATGATCATCATTTCTGTTCACCCATCACGGCCCAATGCTTGGCTGAAGCAGCTCTGCTGTTAAAACCCTCCTCACCCTTTTCCCACTTGATTGCTATGCTCTTGCAGTCAAACTAGGGCAAGAAAGGTGTCTTCGTGTGCACTGTGCACAGTGCAGTCGCGTTCCATTCTTTGAGAGCATCACTATCTTATCTAGGCATCCTAAGGATAATACTTGAGTTACCATTGAGGTTGCAACTACCACTGAGGTCAGCATAGTCGTCACAGTCGTCGGTTGCATTAACCAATGAAGAGCTTGCCTTAGGACTGCACATGCGCTCTTGTTCGTTGTAGGATGGCGTAGGTTTGTGTTTTGTTTATTTGTCGTTATTTTGTTTAGGCGCATGCATTGCCTATTGGGTTTCAGGTGGGGCCGTATATTATCTCTTGTATAGGATCGTACACTATGCATGTTCTTTGAATTAAATATCATTTGGAAGTCATTGCCTGTCTTTGTTGTTCTTTCTGTCCCCTTGTCTTTGTATGCACTCTAAGTAATCTTTACAATGGAATATCAGCTAGCCTGCACCCAAACCTTGTACGTTTGCTTCACCTGGTATCCTATAGAAATGTCTTTTTAGTGCAAGAAAGTAAACTATATGGACAAGTTGTGACTTTCAACATGTAGTATGTGTAAAATGTTACAGGCAGTGCTTGCACATCCCGAGCAAGCGCCTCCCCTTTACGATGAAAGATAATCGGACAAGAAATGGAGCTGGGGGCCCTCGATCGGTCGCAGACCAAATTTCAAGATGGTGGCAGAAGAGCCGCTAAAAATAAAGAACACACGCCTGTGCTTCTCTCGAAACGCTTTTTGAATACACATGAATTTACTGTTTTTACTGCACCAGAGGGAATCCTCGTGTGAAATTCCATGTGTTATGACAAGGGGGAAAAATGTTCCGACAATTTTTGACAATGCAGAATGCGACCCCCAGGCACCACACTGTACAAGTGCTGAGAAATCGTCCACATATCTAAAGACTCTCAGAACTTGGGTTACAAGGAACTGCTGCCGCGGGATTCTGTTGCAGAGAACAGGTTGAAAAAATATGGACGCATTTGCTCAGTCATCGGCGCATATTTCAAATCTCTCGAAAAGGTGAAGGGGGCACTTGCTTGGGATCTTACGGTACAGAAAATACCATAAATATTCCTTGCACTCCATTAACCTCTGGTCATGCGCATGGCCTGTGTTATTTTGAAGTTGACCTGGTTTTAGTTTTCTCTTTTTCTTGTATAGAAATTTTTTTTTACTTTCAAAATTTTATGGTTTTAAGCGGAGAATTTTTAAATGCATCGCAGGTTGCACTTTTTAGCTTGTAGTATCTATGACAGAACACTACACTATTGCATTTACTCATGACATTTCATCTTTTCTCGCAGACTGTGAAGACAAACCGGAACATCCTACGATCGTGTCTAGCTGCTGGATCCAAGCTGGAACGAATAACGTGGATTGTGAACTGCAAGCTGCTTGGGGCTCCATTCAACGTGCAGCAGGCTGCACTGGATGTAAACTTGGCATTTGAGTCGGGAACTCTGTGCAAGTGCCCACCCCCTGTTGCTACTGCTTACTATGCTCGCGTTGTGCCACCAGTTGCTGGTGACAATGCAAAAGGTCCACGAGCTCGAAAGAGTGTGCCGAACAGTAGTGAAGCTGAACCTCGTTCTTCCAGTGACACCTCTCCTGCCCGCCTCGCACACAGTCACAGTTCAGCACAGGCTAATTCTTCAACGTTGTTGGAGCATTCACAAAAGCTGCCACCCTGTTGTGCACTTGCAAAGGCACTTCTCGAGGTGTGGAAGCCCAACATGCATCACACCTGGCACATGACACTTGGACAGTTGTGCCAGGGCCTTAAACACTGCCTTGGACCTAACAGCGCTGTTTGCATTTGCATTCGTGTCGAGCAGTAAACTGTGCGCTGGTATTGTGCTGCTCAGTACGCAACTTGAAGGTGTTCAGTGTGTTGTTGTTGGTGCATCGAAAAAAAAGATGCCGGTCTTGTGAATAACTTGCATGCAAAGTATCCCCGAAGACAGTTGGCCCTGATCGGCCAGTCTTGTGAAATTGTTGAGTCAGTGTACCCATGCACTTCATCCTTTGCATTTGGACTATGCGGGGCATTGACTGTTTCTTTCATCATAAAGTTCTTTTTCTGCTTGACAACACAGCACCACTACAATTCCTAATGCGCAAGACAAGCGCTTTGATTTTGTCTTTCCTTTCACAATGCAAACTCATGTTTAGCAACTTGAGTATGCCTGTACGCAGTGCAGTTCATAAGACATGCAAGAAAATTGAGGTATAGAGTGAACACACAATCAAACAAAATAAGGTTTCACGTGTTTGCTAGCCATCAACAGTATTTCATCTTCAGCAACCTGTATTAGTACAACAAAGCCACTGCCATAGGACATGTGTAAGTCACTTCAGGAAAGCCTAGATAACCCAAACACAGTCATGATAGACATGCCAAATGAACAGTATAAACAGGAGCTTGTCTTGTGTTTGCTCTTTTTGCACTAATTTATGCCACCATCACCCCTTTTCTGTTGATAAAAGTACGAGGGAGCAAAATAAGCCTCAGGTTTTGTAAGTCTTCTTTTGCAAAAGGCTTTACTGAGGTGCTTCACAAATGTCGTGTGGCAACACTGCAGGAACACTTGTATGTTTTATTATTGTGACCAGAACACATTATTTCGCATCTTTTCTTGTTTCCAGCGTATTCTTAAACTCCTGTTTTTGAAAAACACTTCTAAAGCATGTTTGACCAATATGTTGTTTTACCTCTTCACTGAGCAGTGTATATCTATCTCATTGCCAAGAACAGTGCAGTCAGGAGCAAGGAAAATGTTCCATATTACGGTGCTTGAAAAGCTACTGTGTTACAAAGCAAAGTTTGGTACGAAAAAAAATGTTTCGTGCGTCCATTCTTTCACTGCTTTGGGAAATGTTTGAAAGTTCATGAAGGAAGAAACAGGGCTTGCACCAGGTCACAGCTTTCTTTCTAAACCTCTTCATGAAGGCACCCAAAGAGTGCAGTCACACAGCCTCCAAGTGCTGACAAAGGGCTGCCATTTATGTAGTAAAAAGCAAACACCATCATAAATGTGGCTATCAAGTGCTTACACTGTGCAGCTGTCTTCATAGTAGAACAATTAAAAGCATGCGCTCCGTTTGTACAAACAGCCTTGAATGCGAGTAGTGCAGAGGACGAGATGGAGTATTGCATTGGCCAACAAGGCTGTTTCAAAGCACATCTCCAGGCCCCATTGCCCCATTTGGTTTTGCACTGGACATTCTAAGGCACGGGAGGGACTCACTGTTTGACCACTTGGAAGAGATTGGAGCACCGTCTCATTGCCATGCTGCATCTAGGAGGCAAGCTCCACTGTCCAAGCATCTGCAGCTGGAGCACCGCACTGTCTCGAGTGCAGATGGCGTGATGCTCATGAGACCAGGCCCACTTCTTTCTCTCTTGCTTTGCAGTGCGATGGCATTCTATATTATACATTAGATACCAAAGTCATGTGACACACTTATGTGACTTTCACAACCTCCTAAAGCATTGCTCTCTTAAGGGGTTGCTAAGAGTGAAAAGAGAAAAGAAGGTTTTTATTACGCTATTAAAATCTACTGCTACTTTTTTTTCATGTAGCATCTATTATAGATCTTACAAAATCAGCATTTCATCCGTATTTCAGTTTTATGCTATGTGTACGAGCTGAATCTCACATGCATCGGGTCATTTATTTTGTCGTCGTAGTATTTCACGATCTAGAACAGCTAGTGCTATAAGTATTTGTTTACTTTAAAGCCAACCTGCATATCACAAATGCTTAGAGCAGAATTATAATTTCCTCAACATACATTTTTAAAATTTGATTTTCTGGTTTTTTTTTATGGTAGCCATGGGTCACGTGCAGAATGACTAATTACTATTTGATTTTGAAAACTGCTTGCAGTCCTCCACTTGTTGCATTTCTCTTGAAGCATTTGACACACAAGAAAAAAATTGTTGCATATTTGAAATCGGCACAAAGAACTAAACAAGCTGTTTAGTATTTTCATCAGGCTTGACCACAAAATACACAACCCACGTCCCCTCTTAAGCAAGGGCACTTTACCGGCCATTTTAACACTGTGAAGGTGTTTCATATTTTGCTGACACAATTGCTGCCTAGAGATGCGCATTGTTTGTTTGCAAGAAGAGCCAGGATAGGGGCCAGTTGGTTGTACGTGGTGTAAACTTTGCGTGCTACAAGCATAAGAGTGGACGAGGAAAAAACAATACGCTGTGTTGAAGAACCATGTGTTGTCCCGTATCGTTCTTTCCTCATCCACTCTTGTAGCGCGCAAAGTTTGTTTGCAATACTCTTTAAGAGGTTAATAAAGGTTTTGGGGTTGCTAGTGCTCATACTCGTTTCCATTGTATGACCGTAGAAAAAATGCTGTGAATAAGCAGAAGCATCCTAACTGGCTAATTAAATTTATTGTACCTCTGTTGTTACTCTCAAAGTGTAGAGTTCACTTTACACTATTTTGCAAAGCTGCTTTGTCTTGACTATATTTTTTGCAGTGTCCAAATTCCGAGGGAAGTATGCAGCCTATATAAATCCTGTACTGTGAATCACTGTAGCGATTTTGTGTTTATTTTCGAATGAGGTGTAATCCTGAGTGGAATCTTTCTCCTAGTTTACTTTGTGAACGATGAAACATAAGTTTTTATTTTCTTCATTTTTAATGTATTAGGGCTCTGCTGACCTGTTTGCTTTCTTTTCTTTTCAAGTATGGCCACTTCAAAGTATGCAGTGTGTGGATGACTTTGAGCATATTCCAAAACACTCTAGGGCATGTAGCTCTTATTTTCATTTTGTATAGATCGCCTGGTAAAGTTCGAGCTTTTTTTATTGATCGCAGCTGCCTGTATCTACCTACATATGTGTGTACAATGTATCTGTATATGAACAGTCTTGTGATGAGCTGTATAGGTTGCCCTTCTTCATGTTGACACGTTCCTGTTGTGTTGAGCACATTCAATAAGAGGTGTTCATGCCATACGTAAAAACCTCGGTTGAGCCACCTCAATCTGTTGTACTGAGAACTGTACGTATTTTTCTTCATGAGTGTGTTTCAACCTGCCGGTGGTGCATAGTGAGATAGTACAAAGAATGGAAAGATTAAAGAACATGTATATATGCAGAAGTGGCATTGTAAGTGACATTTTGTAATTTCTCTTTTCTGTGCTATGTCATTGTGTGCAAAGGCAATGCACATACGCTTTTGTTGTCTTGTTTGTGTACATCAAAATACAAGGGGCTTGGCCATTGATCTCCAGCCTGTATGTCTCATTTAATTTTATGTAAGCTCTGGAAGTTGAAAGGTCTGCTGCTGTATCCATTTTTCTATGATTAACCGAGCAAATTTCAGTCATTTGTCTAGCAGACATCCCTATCAGAAATGCATAAGTTCTTGAATCCAGCCTCTTCAATTTTGCTGGCCCAAATCAGCGGCGCTGTTATACTTTCCGTTATGCCATTCACAAAAACTATCATCATCATCAGTGGCCTCTACCTTTCTAGCTAAAGTCCCTAGATTTTTCCCTGTATTTCTAGCATGTGCAATGCAATAACAGGGCACTCTCCCGCTGCGTTGATTTATCCGAAGTGGGATGCAATAAATCAGATGGGCGAGAGAACGAATACAGAGAGAGGGAAAGAAAGAAAGAGGAAAAAGAGAAAGAAATACACAGAGATAGAAATAAATAAATAACAGAGAGCGCTACAGGACAAGAAAGAAAGGGAAGAAATTGAAAAAGAAAGAGAAAGCCAGGAAGAAATAGAAAGCAACAGACAATAAAAAGATAGAAAAAATAGAGCATGAGAAAGAGAGAGGAAGAAAAAAAGATGCAGGAACCCCATTGGGGAAATGGGGGCAAGCGAAACTTGGCATGGTCGTGCCTAACGTACTGCTTTTCTTTGCAGAATAACAGGTTGGTGGGCAAGTTGGTTGGGGTTCATAATTATATATATATAGTGATTCATGAGAACACAGAAAATGCCAGGCCTGCCCAGAAAGCGCAGCACAGTCACAGCGAAAGCTGGAAGAGCGGCATTTCTAGAGGCCATTGTAAACTCTCTTGGGACAAGCACACTAGCAAGGTACCCACTACGACATACATCATAATTTTTGTGAAGTTAGGAGCACCCACTACGCCATTATTCGTCATTCTGTGGAGAAGCGCAAGGCACCAGCTACACCTATATCTGTAAGGCATTATGTGCACTTCGTTGATGTGATGGCTGATCGCGACGAAGAATCATGGCAGAGCCCTTCGTAATGGGTTGGAAGTTTTAAACCCCCTATAGTTGTGTAATTCGCATTGTGTGATGCCCGGTCGTTATTTCACTCTCCCATTAACATATGTTAAAACGGCTGCTTGGGCGAGTTAGTTCATGATTAAGATAGATTTACCAGCGCAAAAAAGACAGGACATTTAGGAAGGACACACACACATAGCGCTATGTGTGTGTGTCCTTCCTAAATGTCCTGTCTTTTTTTGCGCTGGTAAATCTGTCTTAAACATATGTTAACGTGAGAAAGAGGGGGGGGGGGGAAGAACTTTATTGAGACCTTGAGGAAATTCATCTTTGCACAGCGCACAAAACTGTCAAGGCACACAAGAGAAGAGGACGGGACAAGCGCTGATCTAACAACTGAAAGATTTTATTTGAAAAAACTTTTACCTCGAGGACTCGGCGCGCACTTGGTTTGAAAACCATGAAGCTACCATGGCAACCTGGCCAGAGTTTTGCACTCAGCTTCAGAATACCTTCCGAAGTTCTGACCGAAAGGAGCAAGCAGAACGTCTCCTCAATTCCCGGAACCAGCGCCCGAACGAGAGCGTTGCCATGTTCGTTGAGGACATGTCCCGGCTGTGCCGTCGAGCTGATCCGTCAATGACAGAAGAGAAGAAGGTGCGCCTACTGATGCGGGGCGTAAAAGAGCAGCTGTTCGCGGGACTCGTGCGCAACCCTCCAAGCACCGTAGCGGAATTCCTCCACGAAGCCACGACGATGGAGCGAATGCTACGGCAGCGATCGTCGCAGTACGAGCGCCCAAGCAATCTATCATCTGTGTCATCGTCCCTGGCAACACCTGACGTCACGACCGCGAGCAGGGGCGTAGCCAAGGGGGGGGTTGGGGGGGTTCAACCCCCCCCCCCCCCGAGATGTTTCAGTTTTGCTTGCGTATATATACACGCACACATACAAACGCACGCACGAACATACAAAAAGTATGGTTGAACCCCCCCCCGAAAAAAATTTCTGGCTACGCCCCTGACCGCGAGGGAACTTACAGAGCTCGTGCGCAGTATTGTACGCGAGGAGCTGAAAAAACTGCACGCAGCGTCTCCTCCGCCTCATGTGGCTGCTCTAACGGATGTTGTCCGCGAAGAGGTCCGGCACCTGGTCCAACCGTTGGTGGCTCCGCCGCCAGCAGAGGCTCCTCTTTTAACGTACGCGGAGGCGTTACGTACTCCTGCACCGGCAGTCGGCTATCCGTCCCGTCTGCCCACCCAACAGACGACGCCGTTCGCATTACGAGAACCCACGACTCAATGTTCGGAAATCCAGTATGTGGGGCGCTCCCGACAATCGGCCCCTTTGTTACCATTGTGGTGAACCAGGTCACGTCTACCGCGAGTGTACGTACTGACACATGGGCCTTCCTGGCTGTCGTCCAGATGCTCGTCGACCGCGGGATGGTGAGCGGCGCCGTGCTATCACCAAGTACTTGGCAAGCCAGCAGTCCTCCACCTTTCAGAGCATCCCGCTCACCGTCTCCCCGGCGCTCCATGTCACCTGGCCAACACTCGACCTTTGCCGACGTCGTTGCGGGACGAACGCCTAGGTCCCCAAGCCCACGCCGGGGAAACTAGGAACAGCGACTTCCGGGGGTGAGGCCGCTGTCGATCGACCGTTAAAAGACCCTCCTCCGAACTGCCTGCCGACATCCGACGACTCCCTTTCGCAGACGTATACCATCGACGACAGACGTGTATCTGCTGACATCTCCATTCTTGTCGACAACCGCCCAGTAACTGCTCTGGTAGACACGGGCGCCGATTACTCCGTTATCAGCGCTGACCTCGTTGCTCAGCTGAGAAAGGTAACGACACCGTGGGGACATGGACCCAACCTCCGAACAGCGGGCGGTCACCTATTGACACCTATTGGGAGATGCACCGCCCGGCTCCAAATCCGTGAGTCGACGTACATTGCTTCTTTCGTCGTGTTGCGTGAATGCTCCCGAAGAGTTATTCTCGGAATGGATTTCCTCCGCGAGCACGCAGCCGTTATAAACCTTCGAGACCTGCTCATAACGTTTTCGGACGACCATGCTCCCAGACAAAAAGATACCAATACGCAGAAAACTGCACTTCGAATTGTTGACGATACTATCACACTTCCGCCGCGAACCAGTATGTTGGTAACTGTGGAGAGCGACTGCTATCGCCGAAGTATCTAGTACACTCTAGCCGAAGCGAATCTGTTGGTGCTCTTGGCTCGGCAAATCTGCGTCGCCCGCGGTATCATCCAACTGAAACGTAGGATCACTCAGCTCTTGATCACGAATTTCAGCGGCGAATACCAACACTTGACAAAGCGAACAGCAATCGCTCACTTCGAAGCCATTATCGACGAAGCATTTTCTACGACTGCTCCGACTGCCGCAGCCGCCGAATGTGACACTGCAGTGGCCAGCAGGAGCGTAGCCAGGGGGGGGGGGGTTATGGGGCTTCAGCCCCCCCCCCCCCCGAAATTTTTCGTGCTCTCATACACCACCAACCAGCGGCGTCACCCGGGTGGTGGGATTCTTTCTGACCCTCAAAATGCTAGCAGGAGCAAGTTTGATATCGGGCTCTACACAGATGGCTCAAAAGTGGATGATGACACAAAACATCAACTGCTAGCTTCTCCTTGGATTCCTCCGCCATGCTATATGTTTAAGTCTATGAACGATTTTAAGCAAAAACGAAGGTTTACGTGGCTTGGCTGGACAGGTACCGATGATACTCAGCGCTTCAAGAGGGTGCGTTTTGCCGAATGTGTGTCCTTTTTAGCAGAAGTCAGATTGGCAAGGGCCAACATGCGCGCACTGAGGCCCTCGTATCCAAGCCATTTCAAAAGTGGAAGCACGCCCTCGAAGTCTTCGGTGCACATGAAGTCACTAAATATCACACTGACGCTCGTCTGGTAGCCGATAGTTTTCTTCAAACCTTCTCAGGATGTGTGCCCAGTGTTGTTGATCAACTGGACCATGGCAGGCAAATTCAAATAAGAGAGACCCAAAGGAAGTTACAGCCTATTGCTGAGACAGTTCTCTTTTGCGGGCGGCAAGGTGTGGCTCTCCGTGGACATAGAGACAGTGGTCCCATGGATTCAAGCACAGCCTCCTCGACAAAAAAAGCATTTGGAAAATTGCCCAAATAAGGCCTCATATTTTAGTCCAGATGTACAAAACCACATTATAGAAATCTCTGCTGCAATCATCAAGGAAAGCCTAGTCGCAAAAGTAAACGCTGCAGGCTGCTTCTCCGTATACTTGCCGATGAAACGACGGATGTTGCTGGTATCGAGCAGCTTACTGTTTGTGCAAGGTTTAATAAGGATGCGAACGGAATCGAAGAAGTTTTCTTATAGGCTTTGTGCCAATTCACGACCAAATGGCCGGGCCCTCGCCGACACCATCATAAGGCTCCTTATAGAAATGGGAATTAACATGCAGCATCTCTGTGCTCAAGGCTACGATGGTGCAAGTTCGATGACCGGCAAAACGAATGGTGTTCAAGCTGCTGTTCGTGAGAAATATCCAGCCGCACTCTATGTACTCACTGCGCGTGTCACTCCCTTAATTTAGTTGTGTGTGCGGCATGCTCCATCATAGACATCCGAAACTGTTTTGGGACTCTGAATGCGGCGTCAGTCTTTTTCCGTAAATCTTCTAGCCGCTCACACGTTTTGCGAAAAATGATAAGTTTGAGCTGTCCTGAGTCTACAAGGAAGCGCCTTTTGGGACTATGCGAAACGCGCTGGGCCGAGAAGCACGATGCAGTGCTTTCATCTCTTTGAGCCGTTGACCGCAGCACTAGAGGAGATTAAGTTTAACGGAAATGGCGAAAGTCCAGTGCAGGAAAACAGTCTAATGTTGGCACTCTTTTCACCAGCGTTCCTTGTAAGCGTGCATGTGACGTGTTAGCACTGACTTTGCCACTGTCAAAGAAGCTGCATGCAGACGAGGAGTATCGACATGAGCGCTGCCATTGACGACATAGAAGTGGTACAGCAGACAATTGAAAGTGACCGCAAGAACACGTATGCTTCATTCTCAAAAATATTTGCACAAGTGCAGGCATTGGCAGAAAAACTGAATGTGGAGATCACCAGCCGTCGAGCCGGTGTCCGGAAGCAAAACCTTGTGATCAATGCATTCGAAAGCGCGGAAGAATATTTTCGCAGAACCCTGTTCATTCCGTTCATGGACCACGTACTAGCCCAGTTAAACCAACGGTTCGAAAAGCACAGGGCACTTCTAAAGGACTTTTCAATATTTGTACCATCCGCAATACCACCAATGCAAGATGATCGGGATTCGGGAGAAAGGAGCAGAAAATCTCCTGACCGTTTTTGCGCATGACGTCGGAACGAGGGCTGGTTTTGGAGAACTGCGACTATGGTGGACAAAGTGGGCGAACAAAGCAGCAAACCATCGCCCCGGTACTGGAACCGATGCCCTCTCTCATAGCGACAGCAGGTTCTATGAGAATGTGTACAAGCTACTCCGGATTCTAGTCACCCTTCCAGTGACCATGCACTGCCAGCGCAGAGAGAACGTTTTCAAGCATGAGGTTACTTAAGAACTACTTGCGCTCCACGATGTCTGAGGAACGTATGGTTGGCCAGGCACTTCTGTACGCCCACAGAAATGTCGACATCAGCGTGTCGGAAGTCATTGACCGTTTCGCTAAGCTTCCTCGCCGGGTCAACGTTGCCCTTTGATACCGAGCAGGACAAAAATCAGCGCAAACGAAAGGAAACGACACTGCTGTTCCAGAGTTCAGGTCAATGAGCCCGTACTTCTGACGCAATATTATTGTTCACCACCTTTTAAAGCCGTGAGGATTTTGTACCTTTTAGCAGTTAACACTGTGACCTAATATAAACATAAGAATACGAGCATCAGGTGGACATTACCAGCTAATCGACAGCTTCACCTTGTTCACTGAGAGGTCGGCATACGCGGCGTTACCAAACAAATTCAACTATTGCGAAGCCGTACTAGCAGCATTGTTTGTTACGTTCATTTGTCGTTTTTGTTCTTCATTGCTTTTTGAACTAGAAGCGGCAACCTTCCTTTTATATTGAGTGCACAATAGTGGTTCGCACTTTTAAAACAGTTTTGAAATAGTTTCTTTCGTTATTTCTGCGCTCTTCCTTTATAGTTCTGTCCAGATAGGTGCGTCTGAGACAGCAGCTTGGCCCAAGGACATATCAGTAGGGCTTTATGTATAGTAATCATTGCTTAGTTCCGTTTATTGATTGCATATTTAAATGTACATTTGTGAAGTTTTGCGTAAGCATACTGCGCACTGTTTCCGGTGACTTATGTTTTGCCCGTATGCGAGGTGTACTTTCCCATTCTTGCTTTTCCCCGGCCGCATCATTTGTGCAAAAAGATGAACATTTTGCGTAAACAATCTACATTAAAATATTTGATCTCGTCCTGGTTATTTTGTGGACATCATTTTTTTTTTTGTTATCAGGCGCTTCTTCAGTTCAAAACTGATGCAGTTCCGAAGTTTACGTGATGTTATGATCGGCCTGCCTGGCTTGGCGCCGCTTTGACGCATGAGACGTTGCGGCTAAGACTACCCTGATTTCTTCCGGGTCAGCGGTTCCAGAGATGCACCAAGAGCGGCGACAACACGAAAGTCGTTCGCCTATTTATCTCAGGTTGTCTGCGCCCCTCGTAAAACCCTTTGGGCACGCCTGACCGACTGACCGATTAGGAAGAGTTGTTGGCCGTCGAGGCGGCTTGCTTTGTCGTCAAGGTGCCCCGGACAAAGGGCCCAACGTCTGGGAACCGTCTGCGGATGCATTTCCCACGTTCTCCGTGACGCCTTGGTGCCGCTGTTTCCACAATTCGTGGTCTGCCTGGCGCCGCATACCCATCACTGCAACAGACTACGAAATTGACTTCCACGTAAGACTCAACGTCTTCGTGCTGTGCCGTGTAGTGCGCGGTGGGCAGTGTTTTTCCCTCGCCATGGGACGAACTGGACGTGCCTCTTTCTCCTTTCGTGGGTTGGGAAGGAGGCGGCGTTTCACCTTCCCCTTTTGGGGGCGGAGGTGAAGATGGAAATTTTCATTGGACTGTCCTGGCCTCCATTGTTTTTTTCCTACAGGGAACCCTGGGAAGGCCAGGACATAAAATGCGAGCGCCGATGCGCTCCCGACAAGGTCTCACAAGTTCTCTCAAGCTCTCACAAGCTCCGAGAAGCTCCCAGAAGCTCGAGAGCTTCCATGATGCTAACCCCATCATGTCGCAACACGCTACCTGTAAATAATGTAATAAACGTTACTGTTAACAGCTCCGGGCTCCTCTCCTCGACATCTCCCCGGGACTCTGGCTGGCTCCGGTCCTCTGGGCAGAACCCTGATTACATCAGTGATATTTGCCGTGCCTGTTACAGACACACAAAAAAAAATATTGAAAAGATTGAAGACAGTTATTCCTGGAAAAATTTTGCGGGCATGCCAACATAATATTTTTACGAAAAAAACATTTCTTACTCGTTCTTAACAGAGGGCAGCATTCAAGAAGTGATTTGCAACATCTAATACAAAGTGTCACTGGTATAACATGTTAATGGTAATACCAGTGACAATGTATTGTCACGTGGTCGTGACGTCGACGAAGACAGCAGTCGGCGTTTGCAGGATGAAACTGTTTATTTGGCCGAACTTGTGGCCGCAAAATGAGAACTACAGCAATACACGCTGTACAATGATAGCGGCGAACAGGGCGTCGTCCGTCGATCAACTGACAAGCGGTCAAGCGCGTCGGCTTTTATACAGGCGCTATCGAACTTTCCAGCGATATCGCTGGTGGTTGCGCAATCTCTAGAATGAGCTCGAACGTTCGCGTCTTGCGCGCAATCTTAACAAAATCATCTACAACAATCGTGAAGCTTCTCGAAGAATGAGGCGCGGTTTGCCTTGAGCGTTGCCGACTGCCTTTGTGGGCGAATGCAGCAAAAGTGATCAGAAACGTACGTGGCAATGCCCCCCTCTGAAAAAGCATCGTCCCGATGCCTAAAAACAGAACGTGAATACATGCAATACTAACGAAAACTAAGCAGACAAACATTAGAGTCCTCAGGTGCGTTAACGAGCATAGTACGGTTTAAGGCGCACCACATGCACGACCTCGGGTCGTGCTCGGCGCCTCTGAGAGTTCGTGATGCCGTCGGGGACAACCTCGTAGTCGAGTGCGCCGAGACGTCGAAGTACCTTGTACGGTCCGAAGTATCGTCGAAGAAGCTTCTCGCTCAGTCCACGTCGTCGTATTGGCGTCCAGACCCAGACACGGTTGCCGGGCTGGTACTCCACGAAGCGTCGTCGAAGATTGTAGCGACGGCTGTCGGTGTGCTGCTGGGTCTTGATGCGCAGGCGGGCGAGCTGTCGAGCTTCTTCGGCACGTTGTAAGTAAGTGGCGGCGTCGAGGTTTTCTTCGTCGGTGACGTTCGGTAGCATGGCGTCGAGTGTCGTCGCCGGGCTCCTTCCGTAGACCAACTTGTACGGCGTCATCTGCGTCGTTTCTTGGACGGCCGTGTTGTATGCGAAGGTCACGTACGGAAGGATGGCATCCCACGTCTTGTGCTCGACGTCAACGTACATGGCCAGCATGTCGGCGATGGTCTTATTTAGCCGCTCGGTGAGGCCATTGGTTTGAGGGTGGTAGGCAGTGGTCCGGCGGTGGCTTGTCTGGCTGTACCTCAAGATCGCCTGAGTTAGCTCCGCTGTAAACGCCGTACCTCTGTCGGTGATGAGGACCTCTGGGGCGCCATGACGCAAAACGATGTCTTCAACAAAGAACTTCGCTACCTCGGCAGCACTGCCTCTAGGTAGGGCCCTTGTTTCGGCGTAGCGGGTCAGGTAGTCGGTAGCTACGACGATCCACTTATTACCGCTAGTCGACGTTGGGAACGGCCCCAGGAGGTCCATCCCGATCTGCTGGAACGGTCGCCGAGGTGGCTCGATCGGCTGAAGAAAGCCCGCTGGTCTTGATGGCGGTGTCTTGCGTCGCTGACAGTCTCGGCATGTCCTTACGTAGCGAGTGACGTCGGCGGCAAGGCGCGGCCAGTAGTACTTTTCCTGTACTCTTGCCAGCGTTCGGGAAACACCGAGGTGTCCTGCTGTCGGGTCGTCGTGCAGGGCCTCGAGGACTTCTGGTCGCAATTCTTGAGGCACCACGAGAAGGTACTTGGCTCGATGTGGCGAGAAGTTCTTCTTTTGGAGAACGCCGTTGCGTAAGAAAAACGACGCCAGTGCTCGCTTGAACACTTTCGGAACGACGGCGTTCTTGCCCTCGAGGTATTCCATAAGGCCTCTGAGTTCCGGGTCGGATCGCTGTTGTTCAGCGAAGTCGTCGGCACTTATGGTTCCCAAGAAGCAGTCATCATCCTGGTCGTCTTGCGGCGGCGGGTCCACGGGGGCACGAGACAGGCAGTCGGCGTCAGAGTGTTTTCTTCCGGACTTGTAAACGACGTGAATGTCGAATTCTTGCAGTCGTAGGCTCCACCGTGCGAGGCGACCGGAAGGGTCCTTCAAGTTAGCTAGCCAACACAAGGCGTGGTGGTCGCTCACAACTTTGAAGGGCCGGCCGTAGAGGTCGGGGCGAAACTTCGATGTAGCCCAGATGATGGCCAGGCACTCCTTTTCCGTTGTGGAATAGTTGATTTCTGCCTTTGATAGCGACCGGCTAGCATAACTGATGACCCTCTCCAGCCCGTCAGTCTTCTGCACGAGGACGGCGCCGAGTCCTAGGCTGCTTGCGTCGGTGTGGATTTCCGTATCGGCGTCTTCGTCGAAATGCGCTAGTATTGGAGGCATCTGAAGGCGTCGTTTAAGTTCTTGAAATGCCTCGATTTGCGCCGTTTCCCACTTGAATGGCACGTCGGTCTTCGTCAGGTGCGTTAGTGGCTGGGCTATTCGTGAAAATTCCTTGACGAAGCGTCTGTAGTAGGCGCACAAGCCGAGAAAACGGCGTACGGCCTTCTTATCGGTTGGTGGCGGGAAGGCAGCGATGGCAGCTGTTTTCCGCGGGTCCGGGCGAACACCATTCTTGCTGATCACGTGACCCAAAAACAAGAGCTCCTCGTACGCGAAGCGGCACTTTTCAGGCTTCAGGGTGAGTCCGGAGTTCTTGATTGCTTGAAGTACAGCTTCAAGGCGTCGAAGGTGTTCGTCGAAGTTTGAGGAAAACACAACGACGTCGTCCAAGTACACAAGGCACGTCTGCCACTTCAAGCCGGCCAGTACTGTATCCATAACGCGTTGGAAAGTCGCGGGCGCCGAGCAAAGACCAAAGGGCATGACCTTGAACTCGAACAGGCCGTCTGGTGTTATGAAGGCAGTCTTTTCTCGGTCTCTCTCGTCGACTTCGATTTGCCAGTAGCCGGTCTTGAGGTCCATCGACGAAAAGTACTTGGCGTTGTGGAGTCGATCTAGGGCGTCGTCTATTCGTGGGAGAGGGTACACGTCCTTCTTCGTGACCTTGTTCAGGCGACGATAGTCGACGCAAAAACGTAGGGTTCCATCCTTCTTCCTCACTAACACCACAGGTGACGCCCACGGACTCTTGGACGGCTGGATGATGTCGTCGCGTAGCATTTCGTCGACCTGTTTCTTGACGGCCTCGCGTTCTCGCGTCGAAACTCGGTACGGGCTCTGACGGATTGGTCGGGCACTTTCTTCTGTTATGATGCGATGTTTCGCGACTGGGGTCTGTCGAATTCTTGACGACGACGAGAAGCAGTCCTTGAATTGTAGGAGCAGGGTTTTTAGCTGGTCTTGCTCGTGCTTCGGGAGGCTCGGGTTGACGTCGAAATCTGGTTGGTTTCGTCGATTCGTCGAAGCAGGTTCGGTAGCATCGAAGAGGGCGAGTGAATTGCTGGATTCCACGAATTCGTGGATGTAGGCGACCGTCGTACCAATGTTGAGGTGCCTATATTCGTGGCTGAAATTTGTCAGCACTACCTTTGCTTTGCCATCACGCAGCTAGGCTATGCCTCTTGCGACGCAAATCTGACGGTTGAGAAGTAGGTGCTGATCGCCCTCGATGACACCTTCAAGGTCTGCGTGTTCTTCGGTGCCGACGGAAATAATGACGCTGGAGAGAGGCGGAATGGTGACGTGCTCTTCTATTACATTCAATACGGGCTTTCGTGGCGTCGTGTGTGGCGGCAGCGCTCTTTCTGAGGTTAGTGTTATTGACTCAGATCTCAGGTCTATTACGGCACCGTGTTCACTTAGGAAGTCCATCCCAAGTATCACGTCCCTGGAACAGTGCCGCAGGATAAGAAAGCTCGCAGGATAGGTTCGGTCACTGATGCTGACTCTTGCTGTGCAGACTCCAGCCGGCGTTATCAAATGACCTCCAGCGGTGCGGATTTCAGGACCTTCCCAAGCAGTCCTAACTTTCATCAACTTCGCGGCGAATGACCCACTGACGACGGAATAGTCGGCCCCAGTGTCGACGAGAGCGGTAACGTTGTGTCCGTCGAATAGTACGTCGAGGTCGCTAGTCCGCCGTCTTGCGTTGCGTGTACGTCGCGGCGTCGGGTCACGGCTACGTCGGTTTGCACCGCTGCTTCCGCGTTGCGTCGTCAGGTCTGCTTCCACGGGTCGCAAAGTTTCGTCGTCAAGACGTCGTTCGGCGTGCGGCGGGGGCTCGGAACTTCGTCGCGGCGTCGTCGTCGACGGCGGAGGTTCTTCAACGTTTCGTCGTTCAGCAACCGCACCTCCATCGGTTGCTGCCCTTAGTTTTCCGGATACGGGCTAGGCGACCGACCCCGGTTTGGGCCAGTGTACTGCCGGCGGTGCGGTGACATGTAGCGGCCGGGCGACGGCGAGCGGGAAGGTCGTCGTTGTTGCCACTGTGTTCCGGTGAGGTAGTCGTCGATGTCGCGAGGCCGTTCGCCTGGCTGCGGGCGCGGCGCGTTCACGGCGAATCCGCGTAGCCCCATCTGTCGGTACTGGCAGCGGCGGTACGTGTGGCCGGCCTCCCCGCAGTGGTAGCAGAGCGGGCGGTTGTCAGGGGCGCGCCAAACGTCGGTCTTCCTCGGGGTGTAGTGCTGGCCGCCAGGTGGGCGGTAGGGCGTCGATGATTGCGGCGGTGTCTGGCGACGGAACTGCGTCGATGCGGTGTCTTCACGCGGGCGCGGGGTGGGAGCGTAGCGTCGGGCGGCAGCGGCGTAGCTCAGGGCTTGCGGCTGAGGCTGTGGCGGTTCAAGGGTGCCCAGCGATTGCTGGATTTCTTCTCGAACGACGTCTGCGATGGAGTCCACTTGAGGCTGGGGTGAGGGCAACAGCTTGCGCAGTTCCTCTCGCACAATCGCTCGGATTGTTTCACGCAGGTCGTCGGAGCCGAGCGCATGAACAGCGGGGCTGTCTTGGATTGATCGGCGATTATATTGGCGGGTGCGCATTTCTAGCGTCTTCTCGATGGTCGTGGCTTCTGAGACGAATTCTTGGACGGTATTCGGTGGATTCCTCATAAGTCCAGCGAAGAGCTGTTCCTTTACTCCTCGCATGAGGAAACGAACCTTCTTCTCTTCAGGCATATTGGGGTCAGCGTGGCGGAACAGCCGGGTCATTTCTTCCGCGAAGATGGTCACGCTTTCGTTCGGGAGCTGAACCCGTGTCTCCAGCAAGGTTGCGGCCCTTTCCTTTCGAACGACGCTTGCAAACGTCTGCAGGAAAGCGCTTCGAAAGGCGTCCCAAGTTTGAAGAGTGGACTCCCGATTCTCGAACCAGGTCCTTGCTGCGACTTCAAGGTAAAAGTAAACGTGACGCAGCTTGTCCTCGGAGTCCCAGTTGTTGAATGTTGATACCCTTTCGAAAGTCTCGAGCCAGGTGTCCGGGTCTTCGAATGACGACCCGCGGAAGGTTGGCGGCTCCTTGGGCTGCCGGAGCAGGATCGGCGCAGGCTGCACGGGGTCGGTCATTGTCGCTGCGGTGGGTGTTGTGACCTGGGGCTGCCTGGTTTGTTCGGGAAGGAGCCCGCGCTCTGGCTGCAGTCCCTTCTGCTTGCGGCTTGTTCGACGATCCGGGTTTTCTTTGCTGCCGTCCTCTTCGCGGCTTGGGCTTGGGTCAGCGCTTCGCGGGGGCGTCCGGATCATGGAAGAAGCAGCACCTCCACCAGATGTCACGTGGTCGTGACGTCGACGAAGACAGCAGTCGGCGTTTGCAGGATGAAACTGTTTATTTGGCCGAACTTGTGGCCGCAAAATGAGAACTACAGCAATGCACGCTGTACAATGATAGCGGCGAACAGGGCGTCGTCCGTCGATCAACTGACAAGCGGTCAAGCGCGTCGGCTTTTATACAGGCGCTATCGAACTTTCCAGCGATATCGCTGGTGGTTGCGCAATCTCTAGAATGAGCTCGAGCGTTCGCGTCTTGCGCGCAATCTTAACAAAATCATCTACAACAATCGTGAAGCTTCTCGAAGAATGAGGCGCGGTTTGCCTTGAGCGTTGCCGACTGCCTTTGTGGGCGAATGCAGCAAAAGTGATCAGAAACGTACGTGGCAGTATGTACCCACGTACGTTTCTGTACGTGGGTACATACCCACGCCTTTTTGGAAAATTATGAAACCGGACGACAAAACCACAGTCTCTCTTTGTGACACTTCTGGATCCCCCGTTGCCGATTGCGACGTTCCATCCGTCAACTCTGCATTTTGTTCCGTCTTTACTAACGAACCTAACAACGAACTTCCTGATTTTCCGCATTTTGCTTTTCCGCCAATGCCAAAGATCGAATTCAATTCAGAGGGAATTGTAAAAGTTATTAACCAATTAAAGAACTCTTCGTCATGCGGTATAGATGGCATAAACGCCAAAATTCTGAAAAATACAAAACATGTATGCAGTTCCATATTGTCAATCATTTTTCAGCAGTCACTCGACACAGGTGAAGTCCCATTAAACTGGAGAGCTGGGAAGGTCATTCCGGTCTTCAAGAAAGGTGACCGCTCATTTGCAGGTAATTACCGACCAATCTCGCTCACTATGTTTGTTCAAAGATCATGGAACACGTCATCTTTTCTCATGTTGCTACATTTTTATCATCCGTAAACTTCGAATCTTTCACCCAAACCAACATGGCTTCGTAAAGATCACTCATGCGAGACCCAACTAACATTATTCCTGCACGACATTCACCTTCATATGGACCGTAACATCCCAATTGACACACTGTTCTTAGATTTTGAAAAAGCCTTCGATAAGGTACCCCACTCCCGTCTCCTTCTAAAAACCTCGCGTCTAAACCTTCATCGGCATGTTTTTAACTGGATTGAAGCATTCCTAACAAACCGTAAACAATTCGTGCATGTTAATGATCACTCCTCCGATCTCTCCCATGTCTTGTCCGGCGTGCCCCAGGGTACCGTCCTAGGGCCTCTTATATTCCTAATATACATTAACGATATTCCGCTTTCCGTTGGATCTAACATCCGTCTTTTTGCTGATGATTGTGTCCTCTACCGCCCTATAAATAACCCCACCGATGTCAACCCTCTACAGCATGACCTCTCACGTATTCAGCAGTGGCGTACCACCTCGTTGATGTCCCTTAATGCGAAAAAAAAAAAAACATTACTAATTTCTTTCCATCGTCGCCGAAACCACACGCCGGCTACTTACACAATCAACACCTGTCATATAGCTGCTACTGAATCGGTTAAATACCTGGGTGTCCGTCTTTCGAGTGACCTATCTTGGGCGACCATATAAATCACATAATTCACTCCGCTAACCGCGCTCTCGGGTACATACGCCGTAACAGGGCCGTACCCAGGAATTTTTTTCGGGGGGGGGGGTTCGCGTGTAGAACGGCTGCCATTTTTTAAGATTTATACTGGCTTATTTTTGTGAATAAATCAAGTACATCGCTTACTTGTAATAATTCGATGGTACTTTTCAATTATTTGTACCCAAATAAAGAAATTGGTATGTCAACCTCAAATTCTGGTTAAAGCAAGAAATAAGTTTGGACAATAGCACCACCAAAGCTGGGGACACCGCGACCAACGGCTCCTGATGAAGTAACACAATGTAACCGCGGTACAAAAACGGTATGTATGTGTTACAAGCTGCCACTCTAGCGTCGCCAGCGCAAAGTCGGCGACGGGAATGGCAGCAGGTTAGGTCGTTCCGTACGTAAGCAGAGACAGTAAAGAGATCAGAGACGTGTGAGGGGAGGCGAACCAGAATGTGTAGGTGCCATGCCACTCACCTTCCTTGGGCATTGCCCAGTGGTAAAGGCGTCACTTTGCCCAGCGTTGAACGTAGAACAAAGGTCACTTGGAGTTGCACTGCGGCCACCATCATTTCCCGGCGGCGCATGGGTGTCCTGCTTGTGTTCGTTCTCAGGTGATTCATATAAACCGGTGCATTCTCCTGAGTCGCTACAGAAGTTCGGACGCGCTTGGCTTTCCACCAGTGCTGAGGAGGGCGAAGTTTTATCCTTCGAAGGAGGCGGTTCTTCTCCGTCCGCTTCATCGGTTCGAACTTTCTTGAAGTAAGACGCAAGACTCCTTTGCTTCGTTGTTGCAGAGTGTCTTTTCATTTTGCTGCCGCAATCCTGTGCACGCACACAGAAGTGGCCAGTGGCTCCAAAAAGACGTTTGCGACTGCTTCGACTGCCTGGCGTGAACGGCGGGCGATGTTTTCTTCCTCTCTTATCCACTTTGCAGTGGCTAGAATGTAGAAGTGTGATGAACGCGCCGGCTCCCGCGTGGCGCATGTGTTTTCTGAACGCCGCTACAGCTGGTGTGCATGCAGGCCCATTATTGTACTCCAGCTGCAGCAAACTGGGTTAACGCTACTTAAAGACCTTTTCACAGAAGACTCCACGGGCACTGCATACTCCCCTTAATATACGTGAACCCCCAAGAATGCACTGCCGAAACATTTGCACTCCCCTGGTACAGTCCAGAAAGGAGGTGTTGCTCCGTTCCTGTGAAAAAGTCACCTTTTCACAGACGGCTCCCTGGGCGCCTGCATAATTCTCTCTGGGCTGCGCTAATTAAATAGCGGTGACCCCCCAAAAATGCACTTTGTAGGTTGTGACGTCAGCCTCTGTACTCCCGCGCGCAGCCCAGCTTGGCGGCGTTTTTTCTCTCCTGTGAAAGTTGACCGCTGGTGCCGGATTGTGTGCCGGCTGTATCCTCGCTTTGTGCGCTTTGTAGGGAGGCGCATATACCTTCTGTGCACAGAAGAGGTAGATGTCCTTGCGTGTGGTTAAAGTTGTTCGAAGTTGCTCGGATATGCCAGTCTTTCAGTAGATGTCATCTTCGATGATTCGTTTCGGTGGCGAGGACTACAGTTTGAGAAAAGTTTACCCTGCAGCCTGCGTCCTCGGAATGCGCCGCTGAGTTTTTCCGCTTAGGGGTTTCGTTCCCTGGCACATTTGCGCACGTCGTGTTGGTGTTGCCGTTGCTGTCGAACTGTTTACCTTCACAGAAGGAGACGCGCTTTTCGTAGGAACCCAAAGCCGACACGTGCGGTCCACACAGACGGATAACTTCTCCAGCGGCAATGCACAAGGAAAGCATCTGGAATCAATAAAGGAGCTGCTACGGGGTGAAAGACGAAAAAAAAAAAAAAAGACTCGAAGGAACGCGAGGGCGAAGTGCAAAGCTGTACAAATAGGGCAGGTGCGCGTGCGGGGGAGGGAGCGCTGAGGTGTTCTGGTAAAAGGGTAGGTTTGAAGAAAGGAAGAAGAGGGAAGCAATGCCAGGAAAGTTGCAGTGTAACTTTGGCAGCTGGTGGTCGCTGTGAAGGCGTGTAAATATTTTAGTATCACCCGAAAAGTTAAAGCATCAAAAAAATTTCGGGGGGGGTCAGAACCCCCTCAACCCCCCCCTAGTTACGGGCCTGCGCCGTAACATTTCCATGGCACCACCTTCCGTTAAACTACTCGCTTATAAAACCATTGTCAGACCAAAACTTGTCTTTGACCCCCGCCAAACTAATCATATCGAAATACTTGAGTTAGAGCTGTGCACGGGCCGTATTTCTGAGCCCGAGCCCGGCCCGGGCCCGCTGACTTTGTCGAAGGCCCGCCCGAGCCCGACGGCAAAGGGCTGCGAGCCCGCCCGGCCCGGCCCGCCGTACGAAAACACAATCCCGGGCCCGGCCCGGCCCGGCCGGGCTTTTTGAAGGTTCGCTGCGAAAACAAAACATCGTTTTTCGGTAATTTGGCATTTTATTGAGCATATCGAATATGATCAAACGACACACGACGAACAGTCTATTACACAGATTTACAAATTACAAGTAGACGGCCTCATGCCAGCAACAATGGAGTTCGCTCGCCAAAGCCGTCACGTGTATGGGGTATGCCCATGCAAGCCTCAGCTTGCACGAAGGCGATTTATACGTCGGGTCGCTGTCGCGTGCATTTTCACTATATCTAACGCGAACAGTCGCGTGGCGGCATCACGCTCAGGTGGTGTTACTTCTCTGTGGTCGGAGTGCAACAGAGGCAGTGCTTTACCTGCTCCCCTTTTGTTTAAAGTAGCGAATGGAAAGGAAAAGCGGTAAAGGGCGGTCGCGGAAAAGGCGCTGCATGCGTGCTGGAAAACAATTCCCGCTCATTCTCTATATTTCGGGTTTGAGTCGGGCTTTGCGCCGGGCCCGAGCCCGGCCCGATAAAACTGCAAGTAGCCCGAACCCGGCCCGGGCCCGAGGTGAAAATACGTCGGCCCGCCCGAGCCCGGCCCGCGGGCCGGGTCGGGCTTTCGGGCTACCCGGAGCCCGTGCACACCTCTAACTTGAGTCAGTACAGAACCGAGCAACCAGATTCATTGTTTCAGATAATTCACGCTACTCGAGCGTCTCCGCCCTCAAATCCCAGTTAAATCTTTCTACCCTCGCTCTTCGTCGTCGTATTGCACGTCTCTGCCTTTTTCACAGATTCTTTTATTCAACCCCGCGTGACAACCACCTCATCCAGCCGGTCCATCGAGGTCATCGCACAAGTCATCAAAATGCTGTGATTCCGCCACGTGCCCACACCACCTCATTTCAGCAGTCCTTCTTTTTGCGCACCGCCCGAGACTGGAATGACCTTCCGAACGAAGCAGCAGTCATCCGCGATTTTGCGCGCTTCAAAAATGCCATCCAGTAAGCAGACTCAACCACATCCTAACATACACCTTCATCGATTAAGTTGAAATACCTCCAGCCACAAATTCTTGGAGGAAACCCGACTTTTCGAGACCGGCTTGGTCTCTTCTTCAGGGGTGACTGTGCTACGGTCCCTAACTGTGCTGATCAGGGAGGCTTCGTCGCGGCTTGTTTTTGGCTCCGCCTTTCTCTTTCCCTCACGTTCCGGAGGCCGTGCACGTAGATCGGAGGCATTGTTCCGAGGGACCGGTTCACATTCGCAGGTGTGTTCTGGATGTGCCACGACTCGAGTAAGAGCCTCCTTCCCAGATTCCTTTCCGTTTCTATGATGGAAGCGCCCTCGAAGTCAATTTTGTGGTCGTGCTTCTCGCAATGCTCTGCAAGGGCACTGCGTTGCATTTCCAGCATTGCGAGAGCATGCAGAGCATGCAGAGCATTGCGAGAAGCACGACCACAAAATTGACTTCGAGGGCGCTTCCATCATAGAAACGGAAAGGAATCTGGGAAGGAGGCTCTTACTCGAGTCGTGGCACATCCAGAACACACCTGCGAATGTGAACCGGCCCCTCGGAACAATGCCTCCGATCTACGTGCACGGCCTCCGGAACGTGAGGGAAAGAGAAAGGCGGAGCCAAAAACAAGCCGCGACGAAGCCTCCCTGATCAGCACAGTCACCCCTGAAGAAGAGACCAAGCCGGTCTCGAAACGTCGGGTTTCCTCCAAGAATTTGTGGCTGGAGGTATTTCAACTTAATTCTTCCACCCAGCCAGACAGACTTCTGTCGAAATGTTTACATTTAAACCTTCATCGATACCGCCATTTTATGACGCCCACCCCTCATGTAAAGTCCCATACGGGACCTTTGAGGATATAATAAAATAAATAAATAAATAAATAAATAAATAAATAAATAAATAAATAAATAAATAAATGTTATTCATATACTTAGTCGTTCTAAAAATTCAATGAGGAGGTCGCGCTGCAACGTGAGCCCCCCCCCCCCTCCTCCCCGAACAAAATTCCTGGCTACGCCACTGGTGGCCAGCACAGTCGATGTGAATCCGAAGCTCACATGCGTGCAGAAGGAGCAGCTGCGCACTATGTTACGCACGTTTAGTGACTGTTTTGCGTCCACTTCAAAAATCAAGCAGACCCCAACCGTAAAGCACCGCATTATAACGGACCCTACCGAACGACCGGTACGACAGCACGCCTACCGGGTGTCGCAAAAAGAACAAGAGGTGATACGTTCTCAGGTGAAGCAGATGCTCGACGATGACATAATCCAACCCTCGACCAGTCCATGGGCGTCCCCCGTCGTACTTGTAAAAAAGAAGGACGGCAGTCTTCGATTTTGCGTGGATTACAGAAAACTCAACACAGTGACGAAGAAAGACGTCTACCCTCTTCCACGCATAGACGACTCACTAGATCGACTTCGACATGCCCGATATTTCTCATCCATGGATTTGCGAAGCGGCTACTTGCAGATTGAGGTCGATGAACGCGACCGTGAAAAAACAGCGTTCATAACTCCCGACGGCCTCTACGAATTTAAAGTGCTACCGTTCGGCCTGTGCTCTGCTCCAGCGACGTTCCAAAGGATGATGGATACCGTGCTGTCAGGCCTGAAGTGGGAATCGTGCCTTGTCTATTTAGACGACGTCGTTGTTTTTTCGCAAACATTCGATCAACATTTACAGCGACTTCAGTCCGTCTTCATCGCAATTCGCAAAGCAGGCCTATCACTAAAACCGGAGAAATGCCGTTTCGGCTACGACGAACTAAAGTTCCTCGGCCACCTTGTCAGTCACGATGGCATTCGGCCAGACCCAGACAAGACAATGGCTGTTGCTGCATTTCCCCCACCTTCAAACAAACGTGATGTGCGCCGATTTTTAGGCCTCTGCGCATACTACAGGCGCTTTGTGCAGAATTTCGCGAACATCGCCGAACCCTTCACCCGCTTAACTTTTGTCTGGGGTCCCGAGCAAAGAGACGCTTTTTCCGAGCTTCAGCAGCGCCTCCAGACCGAGCCCGTACTAGGACACTTTGACGAAGATGCCGCCACTGAACTGCACACTGACGCAAGCAACATCGGTCTTGGTGCAGTGCTCGTCCAGTGGCAAGATGGCGTCGAGCGTCCCATCGCCTATGCTAGTCGCATTCTGTCATCTGCGGAAGCTAACTACTCGACCATGGAGAAGGAATGCCTTGTTGTTATCTGGGCGATATCAAAGTTCCGACCGTATCTATATGGTCGTCCGTTCAGAGTCGTCACAGACCATCATGCCCTTTGTTGGATGGCCAATCTCAAGGACCCTTCAGGGCGTCTCGCGAGATGGAGCTTGCGCCTGCATGAATTTGACCTAACAGTCGTCTACAAGTCTGGGCGGAGACACGCTGATGCCGACTGCCTTTCGCGCGCACCACTTGCAATGACATCAAGCGATGATGATACCGAAGGCCGTTTTCTTTGTGCTGTCAGTGAATCTGACTTGGCCCAACAACAACGGAACGATTCAGAGCTTGAACAACTTATTAAATACCTTGAAGGCCGTAGCTCGAGACCTCTGCGGGCATTCGCGCGTTCAGAATCATTCTGTCTCCGTAATAACACCCTCTACAGAAAGAACTTCAAACCTTATGCGACTGAACACCTGCTCGTCGTTCCATCGGTGCTGCGTGCCGACATTTTATCTGCCTGCCACGATGAGCCTTCGTCCGGCCACGTGGGATTCGCGCGTACCCTTGGTCGGATTCGTCAGCGCTACTACTGGACAAAGCTCACTCAGGATGTCAAGCATTACGTAAAAACGTGTAATGATTGCCAGCGTCGTAAAGCCCCACCTATGCGTCCAGCTGGTTTCCTGAAGCCTGTTGCACCGCCGGCAGAGCCGTTTCAACAAATCGGCATGGACTTGCTCGGGCCCTTCCCGAAGTCTCATGACGGCAACCGCTGGATCGTAGTCGCTACTGACTATTTGACGAAATACTGCGAAACAAAAGCCCTACAACGAGGCACTGCCAATGAGATGGCGTACTACTTCGTGAACAACATCGTCCTCCGCCATGGAGCGCCAGCAGTTGTCATCACTGACCGTGGAACAGCTTTTACAGCGCAAATGATGCAAGACGTCATGAGGCTTAGCGGAACCGCTCATCGCAAAACTACCGCATACCATCCACAAACCAATGGTCTTACGGAGAGATTAAACAGGACCCTCGCTGACATGCTCTCTATGTACGTTCACCAAGACCACAAAAACTGGGACGACGTTCTACCATACATTACGTTCGCTTATAACACTGCGGTTCAAGAGACTACGGGGTTCACCCCTTTCCGGTTGCTTCACGGCCGAGAAGCAATTACGATGCTGGATGCCATGCTGTTACCCGACAGCTGTTACATTACCACCGATGCGAACGACTTTATCCGGCTCGCAGGCGCAGCTCGCAAGCTTGCACTCGAGCGAATCCAAAACCAGCAACACATCGACTCGCACAGGTACAATGCTCGTCATCGCGAGGTTATTTACCAGCCCGGTGATCAAGTGTGGATTCCTATTCGCCAAAGGCGCCGCTCGGAAAAATTACTCCACCGCTACTTCGGTCCTTATCGAGTTCTACGTCGCCTCAGCGACGTCAACTAAGAAGTCCTGCTTGAAAGCACGGCTCGCCGATCTCGTCGTTTACAGCAAGCAGACATTGTGCATGTATCGAGGATGAAGCCGTACTACCCCCGTTGACTATTCGTCTACTTGGATGATCGTTCGAACACCTCGACACTGCTGCATCATTTGTGCGTGTGTGCGATTATTTTCTGTTTTATTCACCATTAAGCATCGGGACGATGTTTTTTTTCTTTTTTTTTTTTTGGAAGGAGAGTAATGCCACGAGCATGGGATGACAATGCGCTATTCTACTGTGTGTATGTGCCACTGTAAAACTGACGAAAGGAGAAGGAAGTGGAAAAGACGAAGAAGTCGTGTTTCCTGTGTCGGTTCAGCTCGACGTCCTGGTGCCCCGACAGACAGAGGTTCTGTACCGTTCGTAATAACGTGACAATGTATACAGAAACGCACGTGCCACGCAAGATTACACACGATCAATGAAACGGATTTCTTGTTCCGATAATGTGACTGAAGGCACTATCGCACTTTGCCATGTGGTATGCCTCTGAAATCTCGCATGTGCGTTGATTATGATGGCGAGTGATGATGGATGTTTGCGCAAACGAAGGCATGCAACCGCAATCCCGGCAGTGGGTGGCGAGGTGAGACGAAACGCCCCCCTTCAAAGAATTCTCATGCTCGCGCAGCCGAACATTAATACATTTGGCAGTCTGTCCGATATGTGGACAGACCCGCAGGTACAAGGAATTCTGTATACCACCCCCGCAGAACACGCGGCGTACTTCTTAACAAGCTTGATTGAGCAGGCATTATCACTTGCTCTTGCAACCCCCTTAGCGCGTCTTTCAATCTTGCCACACAGGTTGCCCAATTTGTTGCCACCTGAAAAAACGTCAACCCCATACTGCCCCGCAAGTTTCTTTAATCTATGCGAAATGGAATGTACATACGGAATCGAATCACAGCAAACCCTTTTCGGTTGCATTGTGAAGTTGCTATCTGGTTGTCAGATTGCGCATTAGATTTAATTCTCTTTAGCAAACGCTCAGAGGCAGTTGCCAGAAAGGAAGTAGGGAAACCGGCCGAGCCGATCGCACTGATTCTCGAATAATAACACGTCTATGGTATAATAACACGATTTTGAGATGTCCGAGAACAAACACGAGGTGGCAATACCGTTTTTTACAAGTTTTGAATAGGCCGATGTGAAGTTTAGGAGGGGCTTCACCGATCAGTGTAAATCCAACAAACATGCTCAATTTTAAAGCAAATTTAGGTCAAGAACTGGAGTTGATTTTTATGGTTGGGAACCTCACACGTGAAAAGAAGACTGTTCCCCCTTTCCCTAAATGCTTTGAGAATGTTCACCATACCATGCGTGCTGCCCTCGCTTTCCATGAAGACTAAGAAAAAAAAATCATCTACATACCTAAATATGTGTGTGCCCCAACCCTCGAAATCTCGCTCGAGATCGCGGTCTATCCTACTCAACAAAATATCAAAGAATCTAAGTGTTTCTGCAAAAAGCCTGAAACGGCCAGTTGCCATGTGCCACGCTCAGAGACGATAGAGCGAAAGGGGATTCCTGGTTTGTGCGTTTTAGCTGCGAAAAATAACGTCAACGTCAGCTGCGTAGACCGTTTTATAGCTGCGGCCAAACTTTCCAAATTGAGCTATCTGCACAGGTCAAGTGCTCGTTTTTTGGCGTTCTTTGCTGTCACCTCAGCCTCTTTGAAGTTCTTTGCCACTGCTGCCCACGCTTTTTCAGCGAACGCGGACTCTTCCAGGACCACGAAGTGGCCTTCCTTGTCTGACACAAGTAACCGTACTCCCTTTGCAGCCAAAGCCGAGGATATTGAGCTTAAGGAGCCCGCCCTCCCGCTCACCGCTCTGGGCTTAGCAACGACATCAATGCACTCTGAAACAAAGTGATCCCTTCGTTCCTCAGTCACAAAACGTGCAACGTTCCGCGTCAAGGCTAATCGTTCTTCAGTCTTCGAAGGGGTGTCTAGACAGAATTTTGGGCCGGCAGAACTTTTTCCTCACTGTTATCCAAGGGCACATTTCCTAGCACCAGGGGTTTTCCGTCAGCAGGCCTGCACTTCTTGGCAACCTGAAGACATGGACGCACATTGTTCCACAGAAGCTCAGTGAGTCTTTCCGTGTGGGCATTCCACTGTCGAAACAAACCCAAGTTCAGCCTACCCGTTCTCGGAGACACGCAGGCCACCTTCATGCTGTCTCTGAAGTGTCGCTCCTGGCTTTTACACTCGGCACGGACCATCTTACACGTCCTCGTCACATGGCCGGGTGAAGGGTGCAGAAACCTGAACACACCTTGAAGCTCGGATGGGCAAAGTCGTCTTCGGAGATGCCAAGTGTACACTCGAGCCTTGCACGCACACAAGGCCACAACAGGCACCATGCAAGGTAGTGGGATTAGTGAGGTCTAGATTAGGTAACACAGAAAAAGAGCTCGCGGAACTAGAAATAAAGTGAAGCAAAATAACGGAAAGGCGAGCTAGTTGGTACTGATTCATAATGGTGCAATAGTAGCGCAAAAAAAGAGGAAGACAAGAAAGTGAACACCACAAGCGCTTACTCGTGCACAACTGAAAGCTTTATTGCCCTTGAACGGAAAATATATCTAAACTTTGACGCTCGACTTAAACCCGCGCATGCGCATCGTGTGCAAGGCAAAAGGCAAAAACCAGAACAAAAACACACCTCTTTCAACCCCCCTCCCCCCAACAGGCTACCCCCTTTCCTTGAGTAGTATCACTTCCTTCTCCGATATGGCTAAAGAAGGATGACTAACGCAAGTAGATGCCCTCGTGTTAATATGAAAAGCGACGGAGATCTTGTTTAAACACCGCGATCGCACGACACCTGAATTTGCTGAAGCTTTTCATATTAACGCGAGGGCATCTACTTGCGATCCTTCTTTAGCCATATCTGAGAAGGAAGTGATACTACTCAAGGAAAGGGGGTAGCCTATTGGGGAGAGGAGGGGTTGAAGGAGGTTTGTTTTTGTTCTGGTTTTTGCCTTTTGCTTTGCCCACGATGCGCATGCGCGGGAATTAGTAGAGCGTCAAGTTCAGATATATTTTCTGTTCAAGCAATAAAGTTTTCAGTTGTGAGTAAGCGCTTGTGGTGTTCACTTTCTTGTCTTCGTCTTTTTTTGCGCTACTATTACACCATTATGAATCAGTACCAACTAGCTCGCCTTTCCGTTTTGCTTCGCTTTATCTCGAAGCACATGGATCTAATGAGTAAAGACCTAACCCCACGTACGCGTTACAACGCGTCAGCGCGTGGCGTGCCCTCTCCCTATGTGCGCCCTTCCCTCCATAGGGAGAGGGAGCGGTGCTGAGTCTACACGCCACGCGCTGGCGCGTTGTAACGCGTTAGGGCTTAAGCGTCGACAAGCTTATTCGCGCCTTTATTACCACACTGCAAAGAACCCCGAAAACAGAACGAAATTTTTCGTCCACCTCCTGCCGGTCCTACCCGCGCAGTCCTGTGACCACCTTCTACCATTAGAACATCGTTAGGAAGGCATGTACCCAGTGGCGCACCGACGGGGGGGGGGGGGGGGGGGGGGTTGTACCCCCCCCCCTGAGGCCGACCTGACCTCCCCCCCCCCCCGTAACTGCTTCACGGTCATTGTCACCGAGAATGCAACGTACACGTTCAGGGGGCCTTGTTAACGTTATCATTTCAATTCAAGAGGTGGTTTCAGGTCGAATTTCCTTCATTTATTGTGTTGTATTCGGTCATCTACTCCTAAACAGAAAGAGCGAAAACCGCAAGTTCTGTGACTCTGTGTTCACTTCCAGTGAAGCAGTTTTGGACGAAAGAGAAGATGCTTTCACGGGTCGTCGGTTTGACCCCTCTTCTTTTCCTGCCCCCTCTGATTTGCAATAGAGCAAGGAGATAGTTCGGAATCTTCGAAGCAAGCTATTGTTCTTTTTCATTTATTTGATTCTCGGGGGAAGTCTAAGACGGGACGGTGTACAATGATAATGCGGCGCGTGACTTAGCCACAGACGTCGGTGCACAGAGCATGTGGCATCAAAAAGTATTACGTATAGCAGCTAACCTAGCTGTGTACGCAGTGCTACAGAACAGGAGTTCGCAGTGTTGTTCACCGTTTATAACATTATTATCCGGTTCACACAGGTTCACACCTGCACACACGCAAATTGTATTTGATTCCTGGGACGCTTCTAACGCAATTAGAGATTAGAATATCAAGTGCCTAAATACCGTCAAATTGTCGGTGTCACATGGCTTGGTTTAATGGCACTAATGGCGCGACGACGAAGTTGCACAACAAGTATATGTTTCTTTTGCCTCGAATGTGCAACTTTTTCAAATTCTACGTCATAAAACTCATTTTATAGAAATAACAAGCGTTTTCATGTACATTCAATTCCTTACTCGCTATGGAATCGAAACTCGCTTAAGCGTGATAAACATTTCCTGTTACGATGCCGATGGCATTCTCATTACTTTTTCTTAAATCCTTGATATTATAATGAACACGAATTGTGTCCTTCACGGAGCACCTTTGTTTTCCTTTAAATACTCAATAATGTACGCTCTCCTGCCGACAAACATTCTTTTTTCATCATAAATGGGTTCTACAAAACATAAAATGAGAATGAGGTGGGATAGCCACTTCAACCAACAAGACCACAATTTCGATCAAGCCAAACTTTACATTCTGCAAACAAATTTCCGGTCACCACGTGAGAGGAAATACATGGAATCGTATTTGATACACAAATTTCAATCCCTACATCCATCAGGACTTTCTTTTTCTTTTTTTTCCTCCTCCTTCTTCTTACTAGACTGCGGCCCAACTTTTGAGGCCATCGATGACACTTGATGTGTATGTCCGCCAACGACTTCACCCATTAAGCACGTGTGGGCTTCAAACGTACACCGCCCGCTTGCCCCACCATCTTCTGCAGCCCTTTGTGAGTGCTAGACGCGCCGCCCTTCTGCAGCCTTTCCAAGTTGCTTCCATACGCCGCTCTTTTCTTTGTCGAGCCTTCTACGGCTCTCGCTTTGGTAGACCCCCCCTTTTTCTCTTTTTTTTTCTTTTCCTTTCTTTTTTTCTTTTTCTTCTTTGCAGCTCCCCCTACCTCTGAGGAGAGGGGCCGGAACGCAAGCGTTCTTGAAATGATGTGGCAAGGGCTACACTCCTCTATCTAGTTTTCTCTTTCCGGGCAGAAATTAGCGACAAGCGCCACCGCTGGACATGACGTCAACACTAACCCTTTAAAACTAACACGCCAAGGATGACAAGGCGCCTTTGACAAAGATAGGTCCTCCTATTGAAACGTTAGGCCAGCCTGTCTGAGGCACTTTCACCTGTTTGAAACCTATCCCACTCCATGTATCCATCTGTTGGCTCCCTTCTTGACCTTGGAAATGAAAATGAAGGCACTCATTCGACGAAAATGCCCTGTATATTTAAGGTCTTACCAATTAGCGCCACTTTTTACGTGCAAACGGGGCATAACATGATTCAAATCGGCAGGACCGAATCCAGGTAACTATCGATCCTCCACAACGCAAAAAAAAAAGAGAGAGAGAAAAGCACTTGAAGCATTTGGGCCCCTCCAGATACATATGGTGCGAATATTCTTTTTCTTGCCTGATCACAATGCATTAAGTTTGCTAAATATGTAAACTTTCTCATAAATCTTTCAATATTTGTAACCCTGTGCCCACGTCTGTCGCCATAGCAAATATAACAATGAAACACATCGAGGAACAAGCTCTTAATTCATTGCAACCGCAGCCAAAAATCTTTCTCAGATACGACTCAACGAATGTCATTCGAGCGTCAGCTAGGAGATCATAATCACAATTATTCTCTCATCTAAATTTTTCGAACGAGTTAACCCTTGAAAGAGAAAACTCCCTGTCGTTTCTGGATGTTCTCGTAACCTGAAAATAAAACTTTGCAAACACATCTACACAAGGCGATATTTTCGGTTCACTTCAGACCTCCCGAATATCCGCAATACATCAGTAGTAAACATATTAATGCGAAGAGCCGCAACGCACTGCAGCACACAACTTGAAGAAAGTAAAACAAGAGAAACGCGATGTATTCAGGAAACTCGCCAAGAAATATTATTCAGAAAGCAATTCATTTGCGAAACCATCGCCCGTTTCCGCGGAAGGCTGAGTCACGTGACAATAACACCGCGGATGGCCCGTCCGCTTGCGCCATGCACACGTGTAGTCCGAAACGGGGGGGGGGGGGGATAAAGCCCGGGCCGAAGCCAGTTCGAAACCGCAAACGGCGCCGCGTGCGCGACTTCTAAGCGAAACCACATTTTCGAAAAGCCGCCGGCGTAATAGGGTGCCAAAAAAAAGGAAAAAAATCACAGCATATCCACGGAGTGAATGATGATGAGTGGGTGAAGCTGCGGAGGTTCATCGGTAAACCGTGAATCTTCCATGAATTCTGCCCAGTACATCATCACCGACGTGAGATCGGGCGCGTTTATACTAAAGGTTCGATGAGAGTTATGACGACTTGCAGCTCACTTTAATTTTACATGTACGCTGTGAATTTTCATTGTTTAGAAAACCATTGCTTTAGAAAACATCTGGCGTCTTTTCGTTTTGCTTTAGAAACATCTGGCGTTCTTTCGTTTTGCTTTTAGAAAACATCTGGCGTCTTTCGTTGGTTTATTTCATCAATCAACGGCGTTTTGAACAAAATTTTTATTGTTTAATCACGCACAGGACAAATCTCACCAGGCACTACCTTGGAGGTAAACAATGGCTGCTAATGGGAACGAGAGGCAGAAGTCGGCTTTTAGCTAACACTTACACTTCTACTTTTACTAACGTTTCCTACTGGAACATGCCAATGGCTGCCAATGGGGAATGAGAGACAGAAGAATTCGGCTTTTAGTTAACGCGCATGCTGCGAATTTTTTATTGTTCAACAACGCACAGGAAAAATCTCCCACCGGCACCACCTTGGAGGTCAAGATCTGGTACTAGCGTTACGACTGGTTACTCACTACTACGAGGGACGAACGGGTGCCGCTTTAAAGAGCTTCGCCCCTAAAAGAAACGGTCTTGTTGACATCCCCCCCCCCCCCTCCGAGCGCGTGGCGCGCAGCCGACGATGGGGACGGGCAGTTCGTGAAAATGTTTCACGAGCACAATAGCGCGTTCTCTGCCTTCTCCAAAAGACTGGCCACCGGAAGAGCGAACCCGAGGCATCCTCAACAAAACTGCTTGTACTGGCAGCGACGCCCGCTGCATCAGCGGAACTGAGAACCTGTGAGAAGGACAAGAAAGACGTCCACAATTTTGCAAAGACGCAGACCGCCGAATCAATTTTCTTGAAACTTTAGTCCTCGCAGCTGAAACCAATCACCAGAAATATGAATGCTGGCAGATCTAAGCTACCCAATCGCGAATCACGCTGAAGGCAACCTACACGTAGCGTCTTCGCTTTTCCCTGCGCAGAGCCTAAGAAAAAAGAAAAAAAGATGTCTGCTTACTGCTTCACACAGTCCGGCACTCCAAGTATCCCCCTTTCCCTGTCTCTCATCTAACAGTTTACCTCGACACATCCACACGCCAAAGGAGCTCCCCACCCCCTTTTACTCTTGAACACATTCCCACCGGTCAAGCCCTAGCACTCCTCTGTCCTTTTGCTGACGAGCACCGACGCCTCCTGACTCACCCTTTCATTGAAGTAGAGCACCAAGTCGGGCTAGTTGGTTAAGATTCATTATGACGACTAAAACTGCGCTAAAAACACAAAGACAAAGACGAGGAAAACAGGACTCGCGCAGACTCACAACTGAACGTTTAATGTTTGAAGGATGACATATATACACAGTTAACACTTGATGAAATAAGATCATTGGACACAGATATGTCTACGTCACAAAGTGGCACCTAAATATTTCAGCTCACAATCGGCAAGAGATACGGAAGGTTCACTTATAGACCCCCGTGTAGTGTTAATCTTGAAAGCCTCGAACATCTTGCCTGTGCACCGGTCCTTGTGACGAAACAAAATCTTGGTTTTATTGACAAGCGGTTGGCACAACTCGCTGCTGCCTACTTAACACTCCCTACAGTGTTTGGACACGTGCGAATAGCCATCTGTAGAACAATTCCTAAGATGCTCTTTCAGCCGAATATTTATACACCTCCCCGTTTGTCCCACGTACACCTGCCCACAAGAAAAAGGAAATTCATAAACTACTGCGCAGGCGCATGGGACAAACCTGGACCTATGTTCAATGCTGCAAACAAATGGGCTGTAATTAGGTGTTTTATCAATGGCATTCATTACCCTGGCACACAATCACGACATTTTCTGAGGCGCCGAAAACACAACGTTCACACCGTAGCGTTGAGCTACATTCTTCAAGTTATGAGCTACTTTATGCTGATACGGGATAACCGCAAAGCCCCCACCCTCGATGGCGCCATTTCGGGGTGACTGGGTGCCGTTCATTTTAAACTTCTTAATTAGTTTTTCGCATGTTGCTGCAATCATAGATAATGGATAACCAGATTTAGTTAGCCTGCTCAACTGCATTTGCACACTTTCCGTCACTGCATGCGCGCAAGACTTCCGCATCGCAGCATCAATGCAAGATAGAGCAATTCCATTCTTAACTAACTTTGAATGCCTAGATGAGAAATTTAGCGGACTTTTCTGAGACCTAGGTTGATATAGCCAGCATGTATGGGATGAACCAAAACGAAGCCGAATGTCTAGGAACTGCAACTCGTTGTTACTAGGAAGCTCAGTCGTAAAACTGAGGCCTATAGGCCCGATTCGCTAAACACTTGCTTAGCTTGAAAAGCTCTTTTACAGCGAAAGCTGTTATGAGATCATTTCACCGGCCGTTTTTGGCGCCGTAGTTGTCCGCCGCCGCCGCCGCCGCCGCCGCCGGTGTCCGTAACCAGTATCGCTCGAAATAAGAAAAAAAAACTACATAAGAAAAAAATTCCAGGATGGAACAAGGTTCGAACTAGAGCTGTGCACGGGCCGTATTTCCGAGCCCGAGCCCGGCCCGGGCCCACTGACTTTGTCGAAGACCCGCCCGAGCCCGACGGCAAAGGGCTGCGAGCCCGCCCGGCCCGGCCCGACGTACGAAAACACAATCCCGGGCCCGGCCCCGCCCGGCGTTTTGAAGGTTCACTGCGGAAACAAAACATCGTTTTCCGGTAATTTGGCATTTTATTGAGCATATCAAATATGATCAAACGACACACGACGAACAGTCACAACACAGATTACAAATTACAAGTAGACGCATGGCTTCAGAACGGCGCAACAAGGAAGACGTAAAGACGAAGGACCACACGAACACAAGCGCCGTGTTCGGCGCTTGTGTTCGTGTGATCCTTCGTCTTTACGTCTTCCTTGTTGCGCCGTTCTGAAGCCATGCATCTGTACCAACTCGCCCAATTGTCAGTGCTACAAGTAGACGGCCTCATGCCAGTTCGGTCGCCAAAGCCGTCACGTGTATGGGGTATGCCCATGCAAGCGTCAGCTTGCACGAAGACGATCTACGTCGGGTCGCTTGTCGCTGCCTCGTGCATTTTCACTCATATGCGATTTGGCCTTAAATCTAACGCGAACAGTCGCGTGGCGCCATCACTAGCTCAGGTGGCGTTACTTCTCTGTTTGTCGGAGTGCAACAGAGGCAGTGTTTTACCTGCTCCCCTTTTGTTTAAAGTTGCGAATGCAAAGGAAAAGCGGTAAAGGGCGGTCGCGGAAAAGGCGCTGTATGCCTGCTGGGAAACAATTCCCGCTCATTCTCTATATTTCGGGCTTGAGTCGGGCTTTGCGCCGGGCCCGAGCCCGGCCCGATAAAACTCCAAGTAGCCCGAGCCCGGCGCGGCCCGAGGTGAAAATACGTCGGCCCGCCCGAGCCCGGCCCGTGGGCCGGGTCGGGCTCGGGCTTTCGGGCTACCCGGAGCCCGTGCACACCTCTAGTTCGAACCTGGGCCCTCTGCGTGGGAGCCCAGTATTCAACCTCTGAGCCATGCCGGTGCTTGAAACTGCTTTGCTAAAAGGTCCTATACAGGCTTCATGTCGGGAAGGAACCACATTAGCATATGCAATATAGCGTAGTAGAAGAGTAAAATAAGCACCAAGCGTCGCACAACGCGAATTCTGTAACCAGGCGTCACACAATGCGAAATGCGCAACGAGTAGGTTGTTGAATGCTTCCAACCCATTACAAAGGACCCTGCCATAATTCTTCATCGTCATCAGGCACAGCATCAACAAAGTGCGCATAATGCCTTACATGGGTTTAGCAGGTACCAACGCTCTCCGTAGAATGACGAAAAATGGCAGAGTGCCTGCTGCCCTGCTTCTCAAAAATTACAATGATTTATAGCGTAGAGGGTTCCTCGCAAGTGCACTTGGATTGGTTGCCAAGGAAGCCCATAAGCGCATGATCCACTTCCTCTGGGTCTCAGTAAAATTACAATGATTTATAGCGTAGTGGGTTCCTCGCAAGGGCACTTGTATTGGTTGCCAAGGAAGCCCATAAGCGCATGATCCATTTCCTCGGGGTCTCAGTAAAGTTCTTCGCCCCCCCCCCCCCCCGTCTCTTTCCCACGTTAGCGTATGTTATACAGCATGACGGGAGAGGGAAATAGCGACCGGGCGTCATCCAATGCAAATTACATAACTGGTGGGCCGTTTAAAGATTCCAACCCATTACAAAGGGCTGAGCCATAATTCTTCATCGTCATCAGTCGTCGCGTGAACAAAGTGCACATAATGCCTTACAGACGTGTAGCTGGTGCCTCGCTTCTCCGCAGAATGACAAATAATGGCTTAGTAGGTGCTTCCAAACTTCACAAAAATTGTGATTTATGGCGTAGTGGGTACCTTTCTAGTGTACTTGTATTGTAGCCCCAAGAGAGCTTAACGGGCTCTAGAAACGCCGCTCTTCCAGCTTTCGCTGTGACTGTGCTGCGGTTTCAGCGCAGGCCTGGCGATTTTCTTCAAGCCCGCCTTCTGCTGAAAATATCAGGTAGTCGTCCACAAAGCGGAAAATACGAGAAGCAGTACTACCTACACACCTAGACACGGTTCTATCCACTTTAGATCAAAATATATCGCTAAGCACAGGGGCGACCCGAGACCCTATACACACCCCTGACTTCTGGAGGTAGTGCTGGCCCTCGCCAGCACACGTATGTGGAAGATAAATACATGCTCAGTAGTTCCAGAAAACTTTGAAGAGAAATGCCGCACTGTGCGACAAAACACTGCTCATCATTGTACTGCGTAATGCACTCCTTCACAGCAACCATAAGTTCTCTTTGCGGGATGGCATAAAATAGATCCTCAACGTCTAAGCTGAACGCTTGGCACCCTCCCGGGTTCTCATCCTCTAAATATCGTACTAAGGCCGCCGAATTGGACACCAAAAATGGATCTTCAAGTTTCAGTTTCGCGAGGTGCTCCTGAAGGTAGCCCGCCACAACGCATTGCCATGTATCCCTTTCGGAAACTATTGAACGAAAAGGCATGCCTACTTTATGAGTTTTCACTGAGAAGAAAAGTTCTAAAGACATCCCAGCACTGTTTTTAACAGATGTGCGCAACTTACAAAGGTTCAAGTCCTCCAACAGCGCCAGGGCACGGTTCTTTACTTTGCTGCACTTCTATGGGGCGGGAATAAAGTTCTTTTTCAGAGCGGTACGTGCTCTCTCTAAATACACGGCTTCCGGAATCACCACGAATCCTCCCTCCTTATCGGACTGAAGAAGGCAAAGGCTCGAAGCGGTGAAATGGTTCACAAGCTGCTGAACGTTCACCGAATCTCGTGCTCTTGCTGGCGCACCCTTGAGTACCTCGATACATTCCTGCGTGCACCGCAGGCGGACGTCTTCTGGCACACGGCGGGAAATACTTCTAGCCATATTAAGCTTCTCTATTAGTGAAGGTGATGGTTCTTGGCAAAATTTAGGGCCCAATTGGAGTATTCTTTTCAGATGCTCTGGAACGGCCGCACCCCCCTCGCACACAACTGTTTCTTGCGGTGTAGCCGATTAGTCTTTCCTTTTTCTGGGCAGATGACGGAAAGTAGACGCCTAGAGAAGTTCCGTAGCTTTCGCTGCTGCACGTTTCCAGTCCTTGAAGTCCCTGTCACGACGCCACGGATCCTCGTCACACTTGCCACAAGCCAAATACAGGCAGTCCTGAAAGAAGCGTGCTTGCCTCCACCATTTCATCAAGTGTTAACTGTGTATATATATCATCCTTCAAACATTAAACGTTCAGTTGTGAGTCTGCGCGAGTCCTGTTTTCCTCGTCTTTGTCTTTGTGTTTTTAGCGCAGTTTTAGTCGTCACCCTTTCATACCGGTCGAACAAGAAAAGAAGCCTTCTTCGTTTGTCTCGCTCCCTCGAACCACGGCCGCTTCATGGAACGCACGCACGGAGTGCGGCCCGTCACGTCGCGAGGATTTGTACGGGCGCAGCTGTGAAAAAAAAAGTTGACAGTTGCTGCCGCTTTTTTGGTGGGGGCGCTAATAGTACGGGATCGCTCTCCCCCGGGAAGCCGGCACTAATCAGTAGCGGCGGACGACATTTCTCTGTACGGGTTGGAGAGACCTCGCTTCTCGCCTGCGCGTTTTTTTTTTTTTTGTGCACACACGTGGTAGTGCAGAAGCGTCGACATTCTTGTCGTGTTACACGTGGCGCTATGCCGCGCAACTGTTGCGTACCGCTGTGTAATACGAATGCAAAAAAGGACCCGTTAATCCGATACCACGAGTTCCCGTGCGACGCAGAGCGCCGTAAAGCATGGCTAAAAAACATTTCTCGCCAGGGATCAAAAGGAAAAGGAAGCCTTTGGGAGCCAAGTGACAGGTCTTTGGTGTGTTTACTACACTTCACAGACGACGACTATAAGAAGTCAACGAAGCTGAAGATATTGCTTCCAACAGCTGTTCCCACTGTCTTCCCGAACTACCCAGAGTATATGCGAAAAGAAAATGGACAAACTCAGGGGCGGAAACGACGTCGAAGCACTTGTGGCCGTGTTTTTGATGCAGTGGAAGGAACTTGCCTCATTTTCTTCTGAGAGTGATGAGCGACAAGAACTCGTTATTGAGGCGACAGCAGAAATGCGCCCCGGAAATGTTTTGCTTGTTGACAAAGCATGTGAAACAACGCTGAACATTGTGAACGTGTTGAATGATGCGAAAAAGACAGAGCACCGGCTCAAAATGAAAATTAAACGTCAACAAGACGCGCTTCAGAAACTGCAGGAAGAGCATGACATAATGAGGCAGCGACTTCAAGATTACGATGAGAGTAAAGAAATCCAGGGCTTTGTGGAGTTGCTCAAATCAGCCGACGAAGGGGACAAAAAAGCTTTTTTCATCATCAACCAAGTCTGCAATTTCGGCAGCAAGAAGCCTAAATATGACGAAATAATATTACGAGAGTGTGTGCTTTGGAAGGCATGTTCAAGTAAAGGCTACGAGCACGTGAGGACGAGAAACCTTTTCAAATTGCCGTGCCGGGCCACACTGCAAAACTATGTTGGTCAATCAACGGGTGAAATTGGAGTGACCACATTAATCAAAGAACGCCTTCGTGTTGAGTACGAAGCACTAAGTACAGAACAAGAAGCTTTCTGTTCTCTGATAATCGACGAAATGGCCATTGATCAGAAAGTTATATATGACCGACAGGTGGACAAGATTTTTGGTCTCGTTGATATGGGCGCAGTAGACGAGACCACCAGTATCCCATTGGTAGCGAACCGCTTACTGTGCTTCGTCTTGAGAGGCTTGTCGACGGCTTACGTAATACCTGTAGGCTACTTCTTCACACGCTGCCTGAAAAATGACAAGTTATATTCTATGACAATGGAAGTCATGAAAGTAGTCGAGAACGTGGGCTTTTGCGTAGCGCGAGTCGTGACAGACAACCACCAGACAAACGTTTCTATGTTCAAGCGTTTTTCTCAGGATGGGACACTGGTTCATGCAGTTCCGCACCCGTTGCGGGATGGCGACCCACTTTTCCTGTCTTTCGACCCAAACCATCTTATCAAGAACATTCGAACAAACTTTCTTGAGCGGGAGATTTTGGATGGAGAGCTAGTCATTCGTGGCGGCTTTTACTTGAAGAAATTATTTGACATTCAGTCTTCTTTGCTCCTGAAGCCAGTTAGGTTCCTTACTCGGTCCCATGTCGATCCCACCAACATTGAAAAAATGAAGGTACGGAGAGCCACGCAAACTATGTCTCCTGAGGTCGTTGCCACGCTGCAATTCCTCAAGCAGTACCCGACGTGTCACCCTGAAGCACCTCTATTTAAAGACTGCGGTGCCACGATTTGTTTTATCAAGATGGTAGCACAGTGGTACGCCGTCCACGACATTGGGGTGGTGAAGCCACAGGGACAGCAAGAAGGCCCATTCTACAGCACAGATGACGAGCGACTTTTGTGGTTGGAAGTGGACTTTGTGGGCTACCTTGAGGACCTCCAGATGAATGGTGGGAAATCGACCCAGAAGATAACAAAAGACACATACGCAGCTACACTTCTGACGACGAGAACCACGGTAGCACTGACTGAGTACCTTCTTGATCATATCAAGTGAGCATTACAGCTGTGCAGCTGAGACGCATGCGCTTTTGTTCCCATGTACCCATAACTAACGGCTTGTTTTTCAGCTTCCGCTATGTCCTCACACGACGCCTAAATAGCGACCCCGTGGAGTCGCTGTTCAGCAGCCTGAGGCAATTCAATGGCGGGAACGACAGAGTCGACGCGAGGGCTGCAGTCTTCACGGTAGAGAAAATTCTAAAGGTACTGTTTTCAAAGCAAAATAATGCAAAATGTATTAATTCATGTAAAATATTTCTAGGTTGGAATCCTGCAGGCTGCAGAGAGTTCAAACGCGCCTACGAGTTCTGAGATGAAAACAGGCCTCAAGCTAGCCATCGAGAACGATGAAACTGCCCCCATTACAGATGCCATCAAGTTTGCCACCACAGAACTTGCGAGTGAGCTTAGTTTCGTAAAATTCTGCACTGAAGGAGAAGCTGACCTGGAGATGGCCCCACTTTTTTACTTGGCTGGTCATCTTGCACGTGTATGCGAGGAGAAGGTAAGAATTCATTTCCTCCTATGTAGCGCGTAAGAAATTTCTAGCAAGCTTTTAATCGTCGAAAAGTTCAGTGGTTCCACTCATACTTGTTTTCCTGTCATTTGTTTACGGGTCTGTGGTACACATATATTTAATTCTTTTTTAATGTAAGTCTGCTATTTACGCTTGTTTTTTTTTTTTTCTTGCTTGCAGGTACCATGCGCCTCTTGCAAAGCCTTACTGCAGGTAACAAAACCAAGTGAAGCTGTCTACGGATTTGTAAAGAACCTTGACTGTGGAGCGCTGAGATACCCAACAATCAAAGCAGCTGGTCTTCACTGTAAAAAATTTTTTGTCAAAATGACGGGAAATATCCTGGCAGCTCTATTTCCAAGCATATGGCCGTCAAAATGATGGCAGGCCGTCATTTTCAAATGATGATAATATTTTATCATTTTGATGTCTTTCCCGTCAATTCAAAATACAAGCAAACCGTCAAATTGATAAAATGTAACAATCAAAATAACTGAAGGTCGTCATTTGCAAATGACGGTGTTCTTTCATTTTGAAGTCTTTTTCATGAACTCAAAACACAACCGACCTGTCAGATTGATAACATTTCACCGTCATTTGCAAATGACAGTGTTCTTTCATTTTGACATCTTTTTCGTGAACTCAAAATAAAACCGACCTGTACGTCTTTTTGTCAATGCTATTATGAGACCATCAATGTAGCATTTTCTCTGCGAGGTGACAAGAGGCTCTCAACATGAAATGCAGCTGCATTGTTAGTATGATGGCCCAGGAGATCGTGTATTCTGTGTCACTATGAACTGTAGAGTGGTCAACCTCACCATGCGACCATCACTCGACATGGGTAGTACCTAATAAAACATGCAACAAAAGCTTTTGTCAATACTTGCACATTTATTATTCAAAGCGCTTTGATAAGGCTGAGCACCCTTGGTCCTATTCCGCTCCCTTCTCTTTTACCCCGCCTTTTGGTCCGGTTGATCTGTCCAATGTACCTGGAGTAAACAAAAAGAGAATGACAGAATAAATCCATGCGCCATAAACTATGCCAATCACATATTCGGGTTTCAGATGTGAAACGCCGGAAATGTATAAACTATGCTGCATTGTGTGAGAGACACTGTATGATGAAATCAAAGGACACCAGATAGAAATGCTGAGCAGCAAATGTGACCATATTTGTCGCATGCTGAACTAGCTACATGTATATGCTCTGATGCATAATGTTCCCAAGTAAGCATGGAGTGTAACAACAAATATAAAATGTAAAAAGAGCCCACAGTTGCACAAACAACCCGTGTATTATTTCTAGTAACAGAAATAGCTGCTCATAATGTAGAGGGATAAACACATACTCTAAACCGTAATTCTGCAAGGTCATTTTGCTTCACTTCAGGAGCTCTGCCATGAATCGCATCTAGACCACTAAGTTCCAGTATAGGCTACATGCGCACTTGTGGCAGCCGTCCACTTTTACAAACCTCATCATCATGCCCTGAAATTTGTTAAACATCAACACTGGTTAAATCTTGACCTGCACTGCTAGGTGCTGCAAGATCTTCCTCACATTGTGCCACACTCTGTCTTGGACACACAATGCTGCCATGAAAGCGACTTACATGAGACGTGAATGATTTTGCACTTGAAAACACTTTTTTACAGTTTACAAAACAACAGGCAGTGGCAACACTAGAAGAAATATGCTTCTTAACGTGCCCAACATCTTTAAAAAAAAAAGAAAACTTGACATCACGAAATATATGAGGACATCTAAATTCTTGTCCAGATGACACAGGAGCAACATCATCTCCAACATGACTGCGTGAAACATGCACACGCAGTGCATTAAATGTTTTGAAGTGTTTCGAGCAGCCCTGATTTACACATGCTACATTAACATTATGAACATTTGAATGAACTCTGTAGTGTCTTTCATATTTGTACAAGTTCTGCACTGCAGTCTCACAAATGTGACAAGAAATCATGACATTGAGATGTGTTTCCATGAAATATACTTTAGAAGTATGCGCCTATGAGCTGACTTCGCTGACGAGGCAACGTGTTGCAGCTGTGGCTTGGGAGCACGGGGTGAGTAGGCCTGCACATTAAATTTGAGGTATTAGTTCAGAGGACCCTATTTAGGGTCTGATTTGTCTTTACAAACGACACACGTGTCCTCAGAAATTTTAAAACACGGAGACAATAAATTCCAGAGATATTCAATACATACGTCGCTTCGCGGAGCGTTAAAGTTGCAGTGACATCCACGGCCTAGTATGCTTGAGGTTGATATACGGCTATGCCAGAAGGCTTATGTGCTGACAGTGGGGCAATACGTCGCAGCTGTGGCGTGGGTGCATGTAGGCAGTTGGCCTGCACATTAAACTTGAGGTACTAATTCAGAAGACCCCATTTAGGGTCTGGTCTTTCTTTACAAATGATACACACATGTCCTCAGCAATGTTAAAACACGCAGAAAAAAAAAATTTCGAGATACTGAGTACATACCTCGCTTGGTCGAGTGCCAAAGTTGCAGTGATATCCACAGCCAAATATGATTGAGGTTGACCTTTCAGACCTGTCCTGTGAACCTGAAATGATTGGAGCGATTAGCAGTCAGTCAATCACATCCATTCGATAGTTACATGCAGTAACTGGCATACTAACTTGCAAGCACTTGACAAATCCCTTAGCCTCCTCCTCACCCTGCTGTGTTTTAAATCCTTACACATGTCGAGAATATTGCAATTTAATCCAGTTTCTCCATTTTTACGCAGTGACAGCTGTTCGTTTGATAGGCGGTACTTTTAAATTTTCTATGAAAAAATTCAAAGTCGGGGCACGCGCGTGGATGCTCTTGGTGTAATGCTTCTCAAGACAAACTCCGTCTTTCGCGCCTTGGTCTCTTTTTTTTTTTTTTCGCAATGCTTCAGCGCTCCCGTTCAGTGGCGTAGCCAGGGGGTAGCACACCGGGCCCGTGCCCTCCCCGAAATTCTTTTGCATACAGAGCGAAAAATGACCATTTCAAGGAGGTGCCCCCAACCCCCGAAATGAAGGCGGTGCGCCCTCCCCCCCCCCCCCTCCCCTACCTTTGAAAAAATTTCTGGCTACGCCCCTGCTCCCGTTTGCATGTTACAAGGTCACTTTCGATTGCGATTCGTGAATCAGAATAGAGCTGGCCAATCGCTATCGGATACCAACGTCTGCATCCTTTGCCGGGAAACGATCAAGAAACTGAGAGAGAGTAAATTGCACAAGAGATGCAGTTTTAAGCCACACTACAAGACAAAAAAAACTATTAATTTATAGTTGACGTATACTTTTACGAATTAGCGACTATAGCATCCACATTATGCAAGTCGTCAGAGTTGCAGATGATCATGATCAGCATTAGCGCATGTATACGAACGAACAGATGAAAAGCAAAAAGAAACAACTAAATAAAGTCTTATACTAATTGCTCTGAACGTACTCGGCCGTACATGGCGCACTAGAGTTCCTCCACTCGATCCCAGTCCTCGCACCGTTAAGGCAAAACCCCATATACGCGAAAATGCACGCGACAGCGACGAGCGACGCGACGTAGATCGTGTTCGCGCGAACAGTCGCTTGCGCTGGCAAACCTCATTCGCGCGACGGCTTCGGCGAGGAAACTCCACTGTTGCTGGCATGAGGCCGTCTACTCGTACCAAAAGAGGTGCGTAGTCAGCAATATGCAATGTAAAAATAAAATGTGTTGTTGCATAATAGAATGGAAGGTGTTTATTATTGCCTTGCAGCACCTTTTTTTATATCATTACGTTATTTCTTCGTTGTGCACACGTGAACTCGGGCGGAGAGGCGGCGACCGCGAGAGGACGTCGTAGTTCCGCGGCAAATCGGCGCGAAAGCGAAAGAAGCAGTTGTCTGCATTGTTTTGCGCGCGTCTGTCGACCTGCTTCGTTTTCCGACGTCGTAAAATGGAGAGACAAAGGAAGATAGCTGCTCTGAAGCTGCTCATCATTCTCAAGAGACGGCAGGCTTTCCTGAGAAAGTATTGGGTCCGGCCGACATGGACACAGCGAGCGGACGAGAGCGAGTTTTTCACGGCGGTAAGTACTGCCAGACAACCGCGTCGCAATGGTGAGACTGAATGTACGTACGTTTGCTGTGTTTTACAGATGAAACACATGAAGAACGGTGACGAGTCGCTGTTCTACATGTACTACCGGATGTCGCCGGATACCTTTGACATGCTGCACGGCTTGGTGCGGGAGGAGCTGACAAAGGATAAATGCCCATCGAGGGAGCCCATTTCTTCTGGCGAGCGCCTCGCGCTGACTTTGCGGTAGGACCGATTTGACTGCGTAACCGTGCCTGTACAGCTTTTCATTTCAGGAAGTCTCTGTTCGTGATGTGCGGTCGTTATACATACTTCGAAGTATTGTGCAGCGCATGCATGGATTGTACGCACGTCTCGACACACTTCCCCGCGTTTGCACGTTGAGATTTGTATTACAGGTTCCTGTCGTCTGGTATGCTGGTAAGGGACGCAGCCATGGCATTCCGTGTGGGCATCGAGACGGCACGAAACGTCATCATCGAAACCTGCACCGTGCTGTGGGAGGTTTTGTCCCCTGGATACATGAAGGTATGCATACAGCATAGAGCAGGTGCAGCGATGGGTACATTGTAATGCGCATTATTTTTTGCTTATCCTTGCCAAGGGTGTTCATAATAGCTTTTGTAGGGTGCCGGAGAGCAGGTCTAGTTAATGTCAGCTCGAATAGTGGGAACACAAAAGCTGCGTTTTTGCTTGTGGCACTATCAAATTCATTTACCTATTACTTCCTTGAGCTTGTTGAAAGGTATTTTTATTTATGCCTCTGGGTTGCATGTTTCATGCAAAGTTAAATGACAGAAGTTTGATATGGCTGTGTAAATTACAGCACATGTCATGGTGTGGGGTTTGTGTGATGTGATACCATATCGCATGCAAAGGAAAGGGTGGCCCGTAATGTTAAAAAAGCAGGAGTACGTTCACCAGGTTATGGTTGCAACAACATAGTGTCAAACATGAAATTACTGTTTTTGCAGACACCAACAGAACAAGACTGGCGAGAAATCGCCGATGGGTTCTGCAGCCGTTGGCAATTCCCAAATTGCCTGGGAGCGGTCGACGGCAAGCATATCCAGATCAAGTGCCCCCGCAACGCTGGAAGTATGTACTTCAATTACAAGGTATGCAACAGGAAATTGCATCATTGCATGTGGCATGTTTGCTGCTGTAGGGTCATTATTTTTTTATGAATAGGAGGGGATAGGCTGAGACTTTAAACAAGAGTATTGCAAATCTATACCTAATGCATTCAAAGCAGGTTACAGACCAAAATTTTCACCTGATATTTTGTCTACTTATTACTATTACTATTATTTTCAAATACTGCTATCTCAGTTATTGAGACATACCAGGAGTGGATACAAATGTTCAACACAATAAACAAAAATACATGATTATGCAACTCTTTTTCAAATTGCTGAGCACAGAGTCTGCACAGAGACCCATCAAGCTCATTCCATAGATCCACGGTCCACGAAAAAAGGAAAACTTAGAACAATTAAGAATAACTCTAAAGGGCATAATATGTGCAGAAGCTGCAACGAAAGAAATGGGAGCTAGAACACTTGAGCCAGTGTGAACTAATGCATCTAAGCGCTATGCAATATAAGCATCTATGATGGTAAGTACGTTTGTGACAGTTGTTTCATTGCTTTCAGGGAACCCATTCCATTGTATTGATGGCTGTGGCTGACAGCCAGTACCTGTTCAGGCTGGTGAATGTGGGTGCACCTGGGAGGTTTAGTGATGGGGGAATCTTGCAAGATTCTCCCATCGGCGAACGACTGCATGAGGGCGAGCTGAGCCTACCTCGAGCAGCCACGCTCCCAAGGTCAGGAAGAGTTTGTCCTCACGTGTTCGTTGGCGATGAGGCCTTCCAGTTGCGCCCAGACTTCATGAGGCCACTGCCAGGGAGCCGGACTGCACCTGAGGAGGTGATCTACAACTACCGCCTCAGTCGTGCAAGGTCTGTACCCAGCACATAAAGAACTCTGTGCTGTTAGCACATAAAGAACTCTGAGCTCAATTATGTTCATTGCCTTAACTTTTACGTCTTTGGGGTAGAGCAACTGAGGTGTGGTAAAGAAATCTATTTTTGGTGTTTCTATGTGCCATTTCCTTGTGCAACGGTTGCTGCGGCAAGGAAGAGTTGCCTTGTAATCAGTTCAGGATCAAGCACAAATCTGCCTCAAGTTCGTTTTAAATTATCAAGGGCAAGTACTGAAAAACACCACCATCTGTGCATGCTTCATTAAAGCAATTGTTTCTTACCTATCAGAGTGATTCTCAACAAAGCAAGAATTCTCCCTTATAAATAAATGTGCTATTGATTTTTCAATAAGATATCATCGCGCTTTGCATAGCCAACTTGTGAAACATTTATATAGCTTGCAATTACTGTAACTTCCCTGCTCTAGGTAGACTACAACAGAAATAGTTTTTTTTTCTTTTAATTTTTTCTTTTAACAGGCGCTGTGTGGAAAATGCCTTCGGCATTCTCGTATCCCGCTGGCGGATATACGAGAGGCGCATAAACATGGAGCCTAAAAATGTCGAGACCATCGTGAAGGCTACATGCGTGCTGCACAACTTCCTGTCATCCAATGCTGCATCAACCTACTGTCCTCCGGGGTACGCAGACTTCCAAGACACCTTTGGGACTGTGAGCGGTGGTGCCTGGCGACAAGGACCAGAGAGCACTACAGTGTTCGGGTTGGAGAAGCCGAAGGCCCGCAACTGTGCCAAAGTGGCCAATGCAGTCAGGCAGGAGCTCATCAGGTACTTCAGCGATGAAGGCCAAGTGCCTTGGCAATGGAAGCTGCCCGGAGTTGCCCCACATCAAGCTTCGAGTGGCTAAATCATGCCAGTGCACCGGCAACATAATCGACACAAACGGCCCTTTTCAGGGCTACCGACTTGATGCTTTGGCAGCGAGGTCCTACATTGGTGTTCTCCTCCTCCGTAACCCCTCTTTAATATATAGCATGCTTTGCATTGGACTGTGGCGACAATGGGAACAGCTGCACGGATACATAGCTCGTGCAAGCTTGTCGAGGAGGGTTGAAGTACACAGTTCCAAAACAGAACTTTATTGCACATTTCCTTTTGTAATAGGATTCCTTGATTAACAGTGACAAGTAAATGAGGTATGCTCAACATTGCACAGCAGCACATAGGAACGAAATATTTATATGAATTAAGTTGTGAATATTATGACAGAATTTATCACTTGTGCTCTGGTAATGTATAGCAAAATAGAAAAATTGCAACAGAATAAAAAACATAAACACATTGCATAGTTTACAACATGTGTAAAAAATATGTACATGTGTCAACTCGTAAATGATATCTCATTCATGTTTCTTCAAATGAACACATTAGTGACGTTATCGCAGCATGGCAAAGTAGCAGGCACTTTTTCAATGTCTTGAGCAAACAAAAGCAGTTTGCAAACGTGTTATAGTGCACAGATTGTGCATACCGCTAATATTTGCACGGATACGTAGCTCGTGCAAGCTTATTGAGGAGGGTTGAAGTACACAGTTCCAAAACAGAACTTTATTGCACATTTCCTTTTGTAATAGGATTCCTTGATTAACAGTGACAAGTAAATGAGGTATGCTCAACATTGCACAGCAGCACATAGGAACGAAATATTTATATGAATTAAGTTGTGAATATTATGACAGAATTTATCACTTGTGCTCTGGTAATGTATAGCAAAATAGAAAAATTGCAACAGAATAAAAAACATAAACACATTGCATAGTTTACAACATGTGTAAAAAATATGTACATGTGTCAACTCGTAAATGATATCTCATTCATGTTTCTTCAAATGAACACATCAGTGACGTTATCGCAGCATGGCAAAGTAGCAGGCACTTTTTCAATGTCTTGAGCAAACAAAAGCAGTTTGCAAACGTGTTATAGTGCACAGATTGTGCATACCGCTAATATTTGCACGGATACGTAGCTCGTGCAAGCTTATTGAGGAGGGTTGAAGTACACAGTTCCAAAACAGAACTTTATTGCACATTTCCTTTTGTAATAGGATTCCTTGATTAACAGTGACAAGTAAATGAGGTATGCTCAACATTGCACAGCAGCACATAGGAACGAAATATTTATATGAATTAGGTTGTGAATATTATGACAGAATTTATCACTTGTGCTCTGGTAATGTATAGCAAAATAGAAAAATTGCAACAGAATAAAAAACATAAACACATTGCATAGTTTACAACATGTGTAAAAAATATGTACATGTGTCAACTCATAAATGATATCTCATTCATGTTTCTTCAAATGAACACATCAGTGACGTTATCGCAGCATGGCAAAGTAGCAGGCACTTTTTCAATGTCTTGAGCAAACAAAAGCAGTTTGCAAACGTGTTATAGTGCACAGATTGTGCATACCGCTAATATTTGCACGGATACGTAGCTCGTGCAAGCTTATTGAGGAGGGTTGAAGTACACAGTTCCAAAACAGAACTTTATTGCACATTTCCTTTTGTAATAGGATTCCTTGATTAACAGTGACAAGTAAATGAGGTATGCTCAACATTGCACAGCAGCACATAGGAACGAAATATTTATATGAATTAAGTTGTGAATATTATGACAGAATTTATCACTTGTGCTCTGGTAATGTATAGCAAAATAGAAAAATTGCAACAGAATAAAAAACATAAACACATTGCATAGTTTACAACATGTGTAAAAAATATGTACATGTGTCAACTCATAAATGATATCTCATTCATGTTTCTTCAAATGAACACATCAGTGACGTTATCGCAGCATGGCAAAGTAGCAGGCACTTTTTCAATGTCTTGAGCAAACAAAAGCAGTTTGCAAACGTGTTATAGTGCACAGATTGTGCATACCGCTAATATTTGCACGGATACGTAGCTCGTGCAAGCTTATTGAGGAGGGTTGAAGTACACAGTTCCAAAACAGAACTTTATTGCACATTTCCTTTTGTAATAGGATTCCTTGATTAACAGTGACAAGTAAATGAGGTATGCTCAACATTGCACAGCAGCACATAGGAACGAAATATTTATATGAATTAAGTTGTGAATATTATGACAGAATTTATCACTTGTACTCTGGTAATGCATAGCAAAATAGAAAAATTGCAACAGAATAAAAAACAAAACACGTTGCATAGTTTACAACATGTGTAAAAAATATGTCATTCATGTTTCTTCAAATGAACACATCAGTGACGTTATCGCAGCATGACAAAGTAGCAGGCACTTTTTGAATGTCTTGAGCAAACAAAAGCAGTTTGCAAACGTGTTATGGTGCACAGATTGTGCATACCACTAATATTTGCAATATCACAGTGCTGGCAATATGACTACGTGAACTCGTACAGTGACTCATAATAAATGACATGTTACGCAGCAGTAGCACCTTTCCTGGTGCATTATGCGCTGTATGGAATATCAGCCCTCCACTGTGGTGTCCCTCATAATCATATTGTGGTTTTGAGATGTTAAACCCCATGGACATGCCAAGGATTACAGTCGGAACGCTCCCGTCATCTCCTGCAAGCTGTTTTTCGCTACAGTGACACAGTTATTACCGATGGATACATGACAACACATTCCACAAGACACTTCTTCACTTCATACACAGCACCGGCCTAACGACGCACAGTTAACACAAATATACACAATAAGTATTATGCCTTAAGGGCTTGAGGCCTGTGTACTTAGATTTAGGTGCACGTTAAAGAATCCCAGGTGGTCGAAATTTCCGGAGCCCTCCACTACGGCGTCTCTCATAATCATATCGTGGTTTTGGGACGTTAAACCTCAGATATTATTATTATTATGCCTTAAGGGCAAGTCTATGTCGCAAAAAAAAAACAAACCAGATACTACTATTATACTATATATGAGCAACGAAATGTCAGAATGGCTTGTCAAGTTATCACAGCATTAATTATTACAGATGTACTTGTTTTAATCGATAGGCTCTACTAAAGTTGCCCCGCTTGTGTACTGCGCAATGGTCTGCAGCAACTGCAGCTGCATTACATCAATGAGATGTGAAGGCACACGTCTCATTTTCTCGGCCAGAAATGCGCCAAATCGTTCATGTTCATCTGGCTTCTCTGTGATAAACTTTGACAAGCCTTCTATCTCTTCGTCATATTTTGAACGCCTGGGTTTTTTTTTGGGCGGTGGTGGGCGCACACTCGCATCACCACATGGTTCTGCTGTCGCTGCCTCTCGGGGATCAACGGCCACCTCCTTCTCCACATACATGCCATCGAGAAGCTCCTCAGATGTCTGATTATCACATGGAGCTGTTTCCCGAGGAGGCAGGGGCTCCAAATTCCCACTTGTCCTATAAGGTAAAACGTGGTATGTCTCTAAGCACAATTTTCAACATGTAACGCTAGGTTTTCAGCTGTGACTCATGCGAACATCTTATTTCACTTAATTCATGCCTGTGCTTAAAGTTAACTTCTCTGCATGCTACGTTTGACGTAAAAATGTTGATTACAAACTTACGGCGTCCCTTCCATAGTGACTTTCAGGAACATCAGGCGAGTAAAAAATATCCATTTTGTCGAGTCGTCCAGGACATCGTCAGCTGGCGCCCCACTCTTCATCGCTCGCGTCCGGTCCTTGAGGACACGCCTGAAGGTGTCTCTCAAGTTCTTCCATCTCGCTTTAACTTCCACAACTGCGCATAAATCACGGAGAGTTGTACACCACGCCAGCGCCGAACACCTTCGTTAGTTTTGGCGTGTACTACGTCGCTTGTACGTACAGCGTATACATTGTGAAAACATCACAACTCACCTGTGGATCCCATCACTGTCGCGACGTGCCGCCAAGCCGTATCAGTGACCGCGCGGGACTTATAGTTCCTATCTCTGAGGTCCCATAAGGCACGTTCACGCTCGACAACGTCAATGAGGCGCTCATTGTACGCGTTGCGCTCGTCGCCGTTGGCCATGTTGTTGTAGCTGTATTGAGCGCGTCGAAAAGCGCGCGTGAAAAGCGCGCGTCGGAAAGCGCGCGTCAAAAAACCAAAACACACTTGAAAACAACCGGCAGTACGTCACCGATGTACATCCTGTTCCGGTGCTTCGCTATTGGCTGCTTGAGCACAGCACTTCCGGGCGATGGGCGACGGTTTCCAAATGTGAAAAACTGGGCGATCGCGCGAAAACGACCAGGCGACACGTCGCGCGAACGTCCTGTTTCGTCGCTCATAGCGTCGCTCGTCGCTGTCGCGTGCATTTTCGCGCATATGGGGTTTGGGCTTTAACCACTTTCAATCGCCATCGAAAGTGCGCGAAAAGTGCACTCTACTCAAAAACACGCGCCAATATTACTGGAACGTTCGAGCTTTTTTTTTTTTTCACTGGAACATTTTTATTCATTTTTTTTCTTTTTATCACACTAGATGCAAGCTGACGCTTGAAAATTGCTGCACGTGGTTCAGCCTCGGCGCAAAAGCACATCGCTCGAATGCATACCGCAAAAACCAGAAGAGACGCGCGATGGGAGTCGCCTCCACAACGCGCGAAAACTAGAGCTTGCTTCTTTGCTACACGCAAACGAAGTGCCTTGTTAAACAGTGCACAGCCGAAGGTGTAAACAGACGAAAGTAGTATATAAGTAGAACAGTACACTCACCTTTACCCGTGCACTCGACTTGAGGCTGCAGCTCCAAAGCACACACGCGCGTTGCACAGGCACTCGCACGCCACGCAAAAAAAAGGCAAAATGGCGCACCAAACCGACATGGAAGAAGCACGCACAAAGCTCAAAAACACGTTGGAATGTACCGGCGTACCGGCAGTACTCGCTCCCTCGGCTCTTTCTCTCTCTCTCTGGCGCGGTGGCGCCTCTGCCTCTGCCGCTCTGCCTCCTCCACTCTTTCTCCTGGAGAGGTAACCTCTGAGAGAGCAACGTGTCACGTGACGTACGGTAGCCAACCGAGGCGCGCTGGAACTTTCTCTCTCTTTTTTTCTCTCGTCCCTCTTTCTCTCCGCTCGCTCGTTGACAAGAGAGTCGCCGTCTTTCCCGTTTGACGCCGACGGCTCGTCAAAATAGATAGAGAGATCGCTGTCAAAATGATGGCTCGTTTTAACAGTGTTTGCAAGCTGACCTGCAATTTTGTTAGAAAAGTTTTGAAGTGTCCAGACGTCAGGCGAAGTGGCAAGCTTTGCACACTCTTGGTTTCCGTACTCGTGCCACATTTTGCATACGTGTACGTATGCATATGTGGCATATGTACGTTGATGACACTTTCGTCATCCTAAAGAGGGCAAATCTGGCTGCTTTCCATGAGGCACTGAACGGCGTACATCCTGCCATTAAGTTTACCTATGAAGTAGAGAAGGATAATGCCTTGCCATTTTTGGATATACTTGTCCGCAGGGCTTGTAATGGCGGGGTGGAAACAACAGTGTACCGGAAACAATGCGATACCGGAGGCTTTTTGTCCTTCCACTCACATCACCCGGCCGAGCACAAACGGTCCGTCGTTAGGACGTTCTTGTCCCGTTGCGATGCTGTTTGTTCTGATCAGCACTTGCGGCGACATGAGATGGAAAATGTGGTTGGAGCGTTGGAGCAAAGGCATTATCCGAGGACGTTTATCAACGACACCATGAGACGTATGCGAGGGGGAACAAGAAGTGCGGCACGAGAAAACACAACATCCATTGTCTCCATCCCTTACGTTCAGGGCGTGTCAGACTCTGTTCGGAGAGCACTTCGTCCGCTGGGCATTAAAACCGTTTTCAGACCTCATTGTACCTTGGGAAACGTGTTCACCAAGCCTAAAGACCGCACCCCTGCGAACGATCAAAGCGGGGTCGTTTACAAGGTACCGTGCGGGGACTGCGACGCCACATACATCGGCGAAACAGGCAGGAAGCGGTCAACAAGGCTCAAAGAGCACAAAGGGGACGTCGCCAAAGCCACCCATGCCACACATTCCAAGAGCGAACTCGTCGAACACTGCTGGACGACGGGGCATGCCTTCGACTTCAGTAATGCGACGACGCTGGCTCGGGAACAAAGGTGGGGCAAGAGAAAGCTTCTCGAGTCGTGGTTCATCCGCCGTGACAGGTCGGCGTGCAACAGCAACCGTGGCCCCCTACCGGATGTGTACAGAGACATACGAGACTAGAAATGACTGGATGACCTCCGCTCATTCGGTGCCAGTTCATACTGAAGATGTCACCCGCATAGGTGACGAAACGTCTGTGTAGTTTTTGTTATATTTTGTTATGTTAAGTCGGAGTATCTATTTTAATCATGAACTCTCCCGGCTTTTGGAACATTTTTGCATTCATAAGAGTTCTGTACGGAAGTATTCTTCTTGGCACAGTGAGGGAGTACATCAACCAGTCTACAAAGATTGTGCGGCTAGAATGTCATCTGCGTTTCAACTACGAGTGCCTGAACAACAACGTGGTACCCAGGAGCCTGTACTGCAAGACCCTCGTGGACACTCCGTACGGCCGCAAGCTTGCACGGGACTTCAGCCGCAACTGCCTGAAAGCCAGAATCCAGGACAACAAGCAACAAATACACCAAGTAAGACGTCGCGTGTATGCGGCGGAAACCTGTCTCCGATCAAAGCTCCGTCCCAATGATTTCCATGACATTATCAGGGCGCGCAAGCAAGCTGAGGATTTAGAAAGGAACAAATGCATCGACGTCCATCGCCACAAACTTGCTCGTTTAATACATCATCGTCGGCCGGAACGAGACGGTTTCAGAGCGGTACATAACCTTTCTTCGAGGCAACTGTCAGACAACCACATCAGTCTGCTGTCGAAAGGCCTGAGCTTCGCGATAGCCCCACGAAGAGTGCCGAAACGGGACATTATCGCGGAGGTTGAGCAAAAGTTGCGACACATTCAGGACACAACGGGGGTGAATTTGGCTCGTAGTCCGAATCGTCAGTGTCCTGGCAGGTGCCAAAAGCCCTTGTACGAACCTTACCGCTGAGGAACGCGATGCGCTCAAGGATCTCAAGTCAGACAATTCTATCGTCGTCTTGTCGGCTGATAAAGGAAAAGGCACGGTTTTGCTAGACCGAAGTGACTATGAGGTGAAAATGTGCAACATCTTGAGCGATTCCTCGCATTTTGTGAAGCTGACCCGTGACCCGACAGCAAAATCGGAACGACAACTGGTGGAACAGTTACGGGCACTGCGCAACAAGGGAAGCATTGATCAAGCGTTGTACCGCCGACTGTTTTCTTCGGATGGGACCACGCCAACAATTTATGGACTGCCCAAGGTTCACAAGGAGGGCTGTCCTCTTCGCCCTATCGTGTCCTTCGTTGGGTCACCAACTTACAACTTGTCAAAGTTTCTGGTTGAGTTGCTGAGACCGTTAACCGAGAACAATGGCCGGTCAGTCAAAAACTCTCGGGAATTTGCGACTGTCGTGCGTACACAGCGGCTTGATGATGATGATGTGATGGTATCGTTTGATGTTGTTTCTTTATTCACAAATGTTCCTGTTGTCCTGGCGATTGAGGTTGCGGAGGCCCGTTTGAAAGAGGACAGGAATTTGCAAAGTCGTACGTCGATGTCGGTGGAGGAGATCGTAATTTTGTTGCGGTTTTGCCTGAAACAAACGTACTTCAGTTTCAACAACACAGTTTACCACCAAATTGAAGGTTGCCCTATGGGAAGTCCAGTCTCCGTCACCATGGCCAACTTAGTGATGGAGCACGTCGAAACACGGGCGCTGGAGGTTCTACCTTTTCAGTTGAAACTATACCGTAGGTACGTTGATGACACTTTCGTCATCCTAAAGAGGGCAAATCTGGCTGCTTTCCATGAGGCACTGAACGGCGTACATCCTGCCATTAAGTTTACCTATGAAGTAGAGAAGGATAATGCCTTGCCATTTTTGGATATACTTGTCCGCAGGGCTTGTAATGGCGGGGTGGAAACAACAGTGTACCGGAAACAATGCGATACCGGAGGCTTTTTGTCCTTCCACTCACATCACCCGGCCGAGCACAAACGGTCCGTCGTTAGGACGTTCTTGTCCCGTTGCGATGCTGTTTGTTCTGATCAGCACTTGCGGCGACATGAGATGGAAAATGTGGTTGGAGCGTTGGAGCAAAGGCATTATCCGAGGACGTTTATCAACGACACCATGAGACGTATGCGAGGGGGAACAAGAAGTGCGGCACGAGAAAACACAACATCCATTGTCTCCATCCCTTACGTTCAGGGCGTGTCAGACTCTGTTCGGAGAGCACTTCGTCCGCTGGGCATTAAAACCGTTTTCAGACCTCATTGTACCTTGGGAAACGTGTTCACCAAGCCTAAAGACCGCACCCCGGCGAACGGTCAAAGCGGGGTCGTTTACAAGGTACCGTGCGGGGACTGCGACGCCACATACATCGGCGAAACAGGCAGGAAGCGGTCAACAAGGCTCAAAGAGCACAAAGGGGACGTCGCCAAAGCCACCCATGCCACACATTCCAAGAGCGAACTCGTCGAACACTGCTGGACGACGGGGCATGCCTTCGACTTCAGTAATGCGACGACGCTGGCTCGGGAACAAAGGTGGGGCAAGAGAAAGCTTCTCGAGTCGTGGTTCATCCGCCGTGACAGGTCGGCGTGCAACAGCAACCGTGGCCCCCTACCGGATGTGTACAGAGACATACGAGACTAGAAATGACTGGATGACCTCCGCTCATTCGGTGCCAGTTCATACTGAAGATGTCACCCGCATAGGTGACGAAACGTCTGTGTAGTTTTTGTTATATTTTGTTATGTTAAGTCGGAGTATCTATTTTAATCAAAGTGTCAGGAACTGACATGTGACAGGGGGGACCAAGGCCACACCGAGGAACTCTGCAAGGTGTTCTTGACCAAATTGTTGCGGCCGCTACTGGCGAACTGGGCCGGAGACCTAAATGCCACTGTTGAGCGTATGAAGCTCGCCTACAAGCCTCTGTCACGGAAGGTGGTACGATTTTAAAGCCGGTGAACAAGGTGCTTTTCCGTGGCGTCATTGTGTAAATAAAGAGAACATACCACTTCGCAGAGCTTACCGCGCTTTTCTTACACGTTGGTAGTGTGACTGAATGAGTTAAAAACAGCTATCTCATTTTTTTTAGAAGGTAGCAACTATTAAATCAACCAGAAAATATTTATGCAACATTACGCAATCATTTGTACGATTTTTAACTGTACGAATTTTTCTTTCCACTGCAAATAAACACACTCAATCAAAGCGGCCGCTCGATAAATAACTCGCTAGTTCTTTTGAACGCTGGTCGTATGGCTCTAGATGAGTTCGCTTGTAAATGTACGCCATTGGGCCTCATTTGAACCCATTAGTGGCATTGCAGGCAGCGGCGAGATTTGCAAAACTCTCGCGACTGTAAAATTTAAACGCGAAACGCTGCGCGAAGCATGCGGACACAGCCAAATGAACGTTCTCATCCGCGTGGGCTTTTCCCGTAGCAGCAGCGCCGCTGCGGCGGCGCGGAGAACGAGGCTCCTCACGCCGGCTTCGGGCGACGTAGCAGGCCGCACCCCGTGCGGTGCGTTTTCATAGAGCGGCCGTGCTCGAACTCTCAAGAAGGAACCGTATGGGAGACCAGCGCTGGATAGGTGGCGCGCCGAAAAAGGGCGCCTGGCGGGGAGTCGCGACATAACTCAGCCGCTCGCATAGCCTCCGCGCAGCCGGCTAATCTCGGAGGCCATGCCGCTCGCGCTTATACGACCGGCCGCACTGTACCGCGGTGAGCGCACGCGCGTGCGCTGTTCCCGTGCTTCATTTTGGCGCGAACAGCTCGAGCAGCCATTGCGCCAGTAATACTGCTCTATAGTTTAGAAAAAAATAACTTTGTCTGAAGGCTACTTTCTCAGGAAAGCAGTGGAAAACGGAGAGAAGCCCCGCAAAGCAGACTACGTCTGTGCACACGGCGTCGAATAGACAGTGCTATGCCGCGGTGGCGAATCCGTCGTCACCATTTTCTGGTTGCGTCCTGGGATTTGTGTCAAGCTAGTGCAGGCTCACAAGCCTCTATTGATAAGTACGTGCTGCGTCGATACCAGCTGCCCACTATTGCAGTAAAAAAATCACAGCATATCCACGGAGTGAATGATGATGAGTGGGCGAAGCTGCGGAGGTTCATCGGTAAACCGTGAATCTTCCGTGAATTCTGCCCAGTACATTATCACCGACGTGAGATCGGGCGCGTTTATACTAAAGGTTCGATGAGTGACGACTTGCAGCTCACTTTAATTTTACATGTACGCTGTGAATTTTCATTGTTTAGAAAACCATTGCTTTAGAAAACATCTGGCGTCTTTCGTTAAGCAGCTGGCGTCTTTTCGTTTTGCTTTAGAAACATCTGGCGTTCTTTCGTTTTGCTTTTACAAAACATCTGGCGTCTTTCGTTGGTTTATTTCATCAATCAACGGCGTTTTGAACAAAATTTTTATTGTTTAATCACGCACAGGAGAAATCTCACCAGGCACTACCTTGGAGGTAAACAATGGCTGCTAATGGGAATGAGAGACAGAAGAAGTCGGCTTTTAGCTACTAACGTTTCCTACTGGAACATGCCAATGGCTGCTAATGGCGAATGAGAGACAGAAGAATTCGGCTTTTAGTTAACGCGCACGCTGCGAATTGTTTATTGTTCAACAACGCACAGGAAAAATCTCCCACCGGCACCACCTTGGAGGTCAAAGCGTAAGACTGGTTACGCACTACGACTACTACGACTACTACGAGGGACGAACGGGTGCCGCCTTAAGGAGCTTCGCCCCTAAAAAATTAAGAGGCAAGGGGTAGCTGCGTCAACGTTTTTCTGCCGCACGTGGTATGTATGCCCAGCGCGGTATGTATGGTATGTATGCACGCGGACGTTGATCAAGCAAACCACCGTGCTAGCATAGCATGTATGATGTCGCGCTGTTATGCTCGAGGGCGCGGGATAGATTCCCGGCCACGGTGGCCGCATTTCGATGGGGTTGAAATACAAAGAACACCCGCGTAGTGAGATTTATGTGCACATTAAAGAAACACAAGCGGTCAAAATTAATCCTGATTCCCAAACTAAGGCGCGCCTTATAATCATACCTTGTTTGGCACGTAAAACACCAGCAATCGTCGATGTTGATCAAACACGTTTATTCTAAGCAGACACAGGCAAGCGAAAAAACTAACACAGTACGTTAGGCGAATTAAACGGCGAGTAAAAATCCAAAACATTCGAACCTGTTCTAGTGAGGCATAATTGCGATGTCACTTCGCAGCGGCAGCCAATGCACAAAGAAGCTTTACCGCCTCGGCTGACTCGTGGAAGCTAAGCTTCGAGTAGTCCACTGCGTTGTTCGTGACAACAACTCTGTCTGCAGCACAAGTGAAGTTCAACGAAGGCATCCATCGCGTGCGTATTTCTCATAACAGTTCAGCGGCTTCGGCGAACGTGCCCCCGTACGCATCTCGTAGACAGACAGCTTTCCTTCTGCTTAACTGTTTGCAAATAATGTAGGCTACCTGCCGAGTAGTCCACTGCGTTGTTCGTGACAACAACTCTGTCTGCAGCACAAGTGAAGTTCAACGAAGGCATCCATCGCGTGCGTATTTCTCATAACAGTTCAGCGGCTTCGACGAACGTGCCCCCGTACGCATCTCGTAGACAGACAGCTTTCCTTCTGCTTAACTGTTTGCAAATAATGTAGGCTACCTGCCTATCGTATCATATTCACAGCACGTGGTGGCGTCAGAAGGAGCTTGGTGGTGGTCGGATGAAAAAAAATATTACATATATGCCGCATGCTGCATAATATGTACGTTTCATTTACGACAAAACACCGATTAAATTCTGCTCGTTGGCCCCGGTTTCCACTGGTGACCCTCACTGTCGAATAAATCTAGCAGACACGCGCAATTCCGTTTAGAAACCAGCCCGACGCCACTAAACAGGAGAGCAAGAGTAGAACATACTGTGCCCGCCTGACTACTGGGATGCAACGCCACATCGGTTCTTATTCTTATGTTTTAGAAGGAAAATCATAGAAGGATACGCCCTCCCTCATTTCTACGTATTATGACACTTGAATGCGCAACAGTACCGCCAGCATCCTTTAGTTTTGTTTCGGCGATACGCGCCCGCATCGCCTCAACCAGTCGCCACTCTCGTCCGCGGGAGCGGCTGGAGTATGCCTGCTTTGACCACCAGGGCGGCGCTGCCCATACCGCGGAAACTTACATTCGAAAGGTAACAGCCGATTCGTTTAAAAAGAGCGTCCAGGGGATTTCCCCGGTGAGTAAAAGTGTGGCGGAGAGAGCAACCGAGGAAGAGCTAGTGCTGGAGAATTTCAATTGGAAAAAGGCTGAAGGAAAAATTCCAAAGCGCACTGCCGCGGGTTTAGATGGTATTCCCGTTAGCCTCATTAACGAACTAGGAAATAGCACTAAAGAAGCACTGCTGAAAGCTGTACAAAAATGCTTAAAGGACAGGCAAATACCAGATAGTTGGCGAAAAGGTAGAATGAACTTAATCTATAAAGGCAAGGGAGAAAAGGATAACATTCGCTCGTATAGACCACTAACCATTACATCGGTACTATACAGGTTGGCGATGCAAGCAGTAAAAATGAAAATAGAAAAGTGGGCAGAACACAACGATATTTTGGGACAACTCCAGAATGGATTTCGAGTCGACAGGCGGTTAGACGATAACCTGTTTGTTCTCACTCAGTGTATAGAAATATCTAAAATAGAAAATAGGCCCTTGTACATGGCTTTTCTAGACATCACTGGGGCGTACGACAACGTTCATCAGGAAATTTTGTGGGATATATTGAAAGGAATTGGCATAGGCGACGACTGTATACGGCTTTTGAGGGAGATATACCGAGAAAATACAGTTTGCATAGAATGGGAAGGAATGAGTAGCAAAGAGAACGTTGAGATTAGCAAGGGGCTGAGACAGGGATGTCCTTTGTCCCCGCTGTTATTCATGCTGTACATGGTGAATATGGAAAAAGCGCTAGAAGGTAGCAACTTTGGTTTTAATCTGTCACACAAACAGGGCGGCGTGATGATTGAGCAGAAGCTTCCAGGATTATTTTATGCTGACGATATTGTCTTATTTGCTGACAGTCGAGAGGATATACAGCAGCTGGCGGATATATGCGGAAGGGAAGGGGAAGCTCTAGGACTAGGATTTAGTGTAACAAAATGTGGATTGATGGTATTCAATGACCCTTGTGATCAGGCGGTGTCAATACAGGGCCAAGAAATACCGAGAGTGAGCGAATACAAGTACCTCGGAGTATGGATAAATGAGGGTGACAGGTACATGGAGGTACAGGAAAAAGCCTCAGCAGCAAAAGGAAAGAGGAATGCTGCAATAATGAAGCACAGACCATTGTGGGGATACAATAGGTACGAGGTGCTTCGAGGTCTGTGGAAGGGTGTAATGGTTCCGGGGCTTACTTTTGGGAACTCAGTGGTGTGCATGAGGGCAGAGGTGCAATCGGGAATGGATATAAATCAAAGGACTGTGGGACGCCTCGCGTTGGGTGCTCACGGGAAGACGACAAATGAGGCTGTAAAGGGCGATATGGGATGGGCAGGTTTTGAGGCGAGGGAGGCTCAGAGCAAAATAAGGTTCGAAGAAAGGCTAAGGAATATGAAGGAGAGTAGATGGGCAGAGAAGGTGTTCCGTTACTTGTATAGGAAGAGCGTGGACACACAGTGGAGAAAAAGAACTAGGAGGCTCACTAGTAAATATACGGCTGGTAGTGTAAGCAGTATGTCAACAAAGAGCGTTAAGCGAAAAGTCAGAGAGGCGGAGAGGATTTACTGGATGACAGCTATGGAGAAAAAACCGGCTTTGAGTAACTACCGGAAGGGCAAAAATGAAATAAGGAGGGAGGCATTTTACGACAATTCAATGGGAAGCGCTTTACTGTTTGAAGCGAGATCGGGTTGCCTTAGAACGGGTAGTTATAAAGCGAGATTCAGTAAAGAAGAAGAACAATGCACGTGCTGCGGGGAAGATCAGGAAACGGCGGAGCATGTTCTGATTGAATGTGGAGACATCCACCCAGGTGTACGTTTGGGCACGAGCCTACATGACGCCTTGGGTTTTAGAGACAATGGAAAGCTGAACACACCCGCGATTGAAATAAGTAAGAGACGGTTAGAGTATTGGTGGCAGAAAACTAGAGAGAAAGGACAAAAATAAATAATGGGAAAAAAAATAAGGACATTCTGCCGTAAAGGGCACAGAACGAAGCTGAAAACTTAAGGTTTTTTTTGTCTTCTGGAGTAAAATAGTTTTAATTGAAGTAAAGACACTAGGCCAACGCTAAAAAAAAAGGAAAAAAAGAGTAAAGGTTTTTTTTTTTTTTTTTCGAGCCTGGTGGCACACTTGTCACCGCCCCGTTATAAAGGGGACGCTCATAGCATCCATCCATCCAAACTCCAGCGCTGATACTATAGGGCTGACGCGCTGGAGTTTTGAGTACTGTGGCGGAGCCTGGTGGCGTGCGCCGAAGTTGCTTGGGTAGTCAAAAATGGACGCCGACAGGCGAGTTACGCAGTTCTCAGTTGCTTTGAGCGTTTTACTTAATTTTGCGCCTAGTTTTCAGGCTCAAAAAGTGCTTAAAACGTACGCAGGAACTTGTCCGCTATGCCTGCAGAGTCTGACATGTTTGAAGAGCGATCCCTGCTTCAACAAACCGTGCCGAAAGCAGGTGGTCCGGGCGACGGCTCTGAGCAGCGCGCGGTCCCGAAGCGCGGTCGCCGCCGTTATTGTTGCGTGGTTAATTGCCTCGAACATGGGGGTAAGGATCCTAATGTGCGGTTTTACTGGTTCCCCTGAAAGCCGTACGAAGTGGAGCGACGTAACCGCTGGATACGTGCCGTCCGACGCGTGAAGTGAGTACGCGAGCAAAACGTGGTTTGCAACGTAACGTACGTGCTGATTACTTTTCGTAGGCGCGTGCACGCGTTTATATATGTATATATTCCCTGTGTGCAGTCCAGACGGCACGCCGTGGCTGCCGACGGCGATCACGAGGATATGCAGCCGGCATTTCGTGGGAAACGAGAAAAACGATGCCATGAGTCACCCTGCGTATGTGCCTACGATTTTTTCGGCAGCTTACAGCCGGCTGCTTCCAGCGGCCGGCTGTAAACATTGCGCGCCGTCGCTTCTCGACCGCCACCGCACGCTGACAGAATTTGACGAATGCCCTAGAAGCAAATGTTGAAAATTACGACCGTGCATGGGGAAAAAGTGTGTTTGCGACTGAATGCGGCAGAAAACGGCACACGGCGCGAATGCGCTCATTCGGGCCGCCGACGGCTAGCCTTCGTCACTGGACCTTTCTTGATTCCGTTTCGTCGTGTAATGCAAATCATTTCGGCTTTCTTAACAGCAATCTTTTCGTTTATGCACTGTCGTTAATCGCGCGAGCATGCCATCGTAAAACTTAACTCGAGTTCAACGTCGTATGAGATTCGCTGCACTTGCGAGTTGCAGCGCGCCGAAATTGTTCCTTCGATCTCCTGCACGTCGTAAACATACTTGACGTTGACGAGCTTCTTGCGTTTACGCAGACTGCTTGGCCTGAAGAACTCAGCCACACCAGAAATTGGTCGCGATCCAAAGCGCAGCACAACCGACAGCGGCGGCTCCATTGCGCATCTGAGCTTAGTGCTGCATGCGGCCGCCAGTCTGACTACTCGAAACCAAAGAACTTATCGTAGGGGAAGCTTTTTTTTTTTTCGAGCCTGGTGGCAGACATGTCACCGCCCCGTTACAAAGGGGACGCTCATGGCATCCATCCATCCATCCTTCGCAGCGCCGCCTGGGCAGCCAGTCAGGCCTATAGATTCGGAAACGTAGGGACAATGCTCACTCAAAGTTCCAAAGATAAGAGGCCGTCGGCGGCGCTTCGAAACAAGTGCTTTCTGTTTTCTTCGGGGCTTGCGTTTTGTGCAGGCAAATGGTGTCGCCAGCGGGGTACAGCGTACAGCGTACAGCGTACAGCTTGAGCACATGACGATATTAGTTTAAGCACATACGCTGTCGTTCCTGCATTTGTGAGCAAGCCTTGGAGCAACTAGTGTGTGCGTCGCCAGCCATGCCGCAGTACTGCATACACGCAGGGACCCCAAGCAAGCACGAATGCTACGCGAAATCCATACGTTGCGAAGACGGGAGGAGTAAAACGACGTGGCATAATGAGTAAATGTTTTGAAGGCCGTGGGACAAGAAAAAGGGGCTTTGGAAAATGCGAAAGGTATATTGGGGTGCCACGTTTTCTTTCTTTTTTTTTCAGTAGGCAACTCTCGCTCTTTCTCTTTTTACCACTTCTTTTTTGTATGTTGTACATCGGACGGAAAAGTTCGCTTTGCTAGAACTTGCTTCTGTGTCTGCTGCGCGAGTCTGCGTCGACAGTGAGCTACCACACCACAGAAATCTCGCTGACGCGTCGAACACGATCCTCACCTACTTCCCGACAAAGATTCCGTGTTCCAATTCAAGAGAAGCAGCAACAACACCGGAATGCCCGATTACGACCAAAAAGGAACCGATGACTCAGCACACAGCGCCTTCAGATGCGTCAATCGATCAGTGACTTATCAGAGGTACTTCAGTCGCCGAACCTGTGCACCCGAATGACATGGCAAATCGGTAAGCGTGGCTACAATGCAGTTTATCCGTGAGCTGAGAATTGTATTGTACGTGTGCTGCACTGACCTGTGCATACTGTGTATAATCAATGCCAGAAAGTTTACAATCAATATTTACGATACACTTTCAGATTTGTAGTTTGGCGAGGCTCGAAGGAAGTATAATATAGGATGTTCTGCTCGCATTATGCACAAAATTCTCAGTTGCAGAATTTTTCAGCTGCTAAAGTTGCCAATGGGGCTTGTTTGTGTGACATTTCCTGATTAGTGTGGCTATCGGACACAAGACACAATAAATGGAACACAAGAAAGGCACACGGCGCCGGGTGTCCTCGTGTGCCTTTCTTGCGTCCGAGTTGTTTGCGCTACCATAGTAATCATTTGTTTTATAACAGCATTGCGCGATCACCAGCCGGCCCGCACGTCAACACCCTTATCACTACATGGAGCTGAAAAATTTACAAAAACAAGTATTTGCCAGACACATTTGTTGGAACTATATTACGCCTTGGTTTATTCAATTTGCCGTTTATTTTCTACGTGCACTGCTTCACTGAGCGGTTTCTCGGCCCTCTGAAGTATTTTCAATATCTTGCTGCAAAACGCTGAAAGATCATCATCATCATCATCATCACATTTGATATTATTATTATTATTATTATTATTATTATTTGGTATCACATATTTCATTTGTCGTTACATTCCTGTAGTCTTCTCAGAATTTCAACCCCCCCTGACAGAAATCCTGGGTGCGCTAATGCATGTACCATACAATCCAGGGAAAAAAGAGCACGGTGCAAACCATGCATAACATACACTGCTGAAAAAACTGTTAAGGCGAAGCCCTCAAAAATGAGTTTTATAGATGATATTGAAGAGTGGCCCGACGTTCGGGAAAAAGAGAAATGAAGGGATAAGCTGGACAGCTATATTCATTCTACAGAGATGCACAAAGGCATCCTGCATTTGCTCCAGTGGCGGAAGTTAAGAACACCGACTACCGACGCCTCCACAATTCGCAAGGCAGATGTGCGCCCCTGCGGCTAGCGCAAGCAGTGCGATAAACTTTAGCGTGGCCGGATATGTGGTGCAACAGCGCATGGCGTGCTTAAAGCCGGTATCTCTTGATAATTTGATTTTTTGCACAATAATATGTGACGAAATAAACTATAAATTATGCCGCAAAGAACTTATAAGCTGTATGTATACCAGCAGTGGTGTGATATATGAAAACAATGCTATTACAAATATATATATATATATATATATATATATATATATATATATATATATATATATATATATATATATATGTCACTAATCCCGTTAATCGGGACGGCAATCGCCGGGCGGATTCTAAGGGCTGGCGTCACGGCCCTTCGAAAACGCACCACGAAAGCGCGGACAATTTAGAGTTGGTCCTTTGGTGCGCCAGCGAACGCCGGTTGTGGTCCAAAGACCGAGTCAGAGCCGAGAGTCGATAACACAAACGAAAACGAAATATATTCTCAGTTAAGGCAATACAAATAACACAAACACGTGCACACTCGGCTGGTACAGTTACAACTTCACAATACAACTCAGATGGTGTTTACACAACGGGAGCTAAACAAACAGATCACACGCAACAAATGCAATCCCATGCATTAAACTATTCAATGACCGTTAAAGTCCTGAATAAACAATGGCGTATCCAGTCCACAATACTTGGACGGTAATCGAATGCTTCTCTTCAAGGAAACACTCACGCCAGCTCCAGCGTTGATCGTCGTAGCTCAACCGTCGTCGTGACTTGTCACGGCTCACACGGTGTCGTCATCGGATTCTTCCAAATCGACGATCGACTGACCGCACACCATCATAAACACGTCTTCTTTGACTAACGGAGCCACACGTAGCATAACTTCACCATCCGGGCCACTCCTTCACTGACTTCTCGACTCCACACTGACTGCACTACCGTCGATTGCACGCTTTTATCCCTTCTCCCCCGGGTTCTAGAAGCGTCGGGATGTTTCTTCTGCGTGCAGTACAGCTAAGCCTGGGGAAAGGGCGAGAGCTTTCTCGTAGGTTCGAATCGCGGCGGCATCGCTCGCGGATGCGTCCTCCCTTCCTTCTAGAAACATCCAGGATTTGCCGGGCGTTTGATCGCGTCGTCTGTGCCTGGCCCGATTGGGTGAGGAGGATGCGGCGCGCCGGCGTCTTTTGATGCTTGTTTTTTCGTCTTTTCGCGCTT